>NW_020797888.1:2126824-2194856 GCF_003369625.1 Aspergillus mulundensis
AAGCGCTTACTAACTGCTTACTAAGTATATATTATTTTTTTCTTATAAAATAAATAAATAAAAATTATAATAAATTACTGTACTGTATTGTAATAGGTTAGATGCGCGGTAATTTATTTTTTTGGTGATATTACACGTGACTGCCAAGACTTAAAGATTACGTAACGAAGGCTCATGTGAGCGTTCGGAATGTCCCAGGTCACCTCAACCCTCCCCCTCTTCACTAATAAAACATCATCTTCCTCCTGACTCTTCAAGTTGCCTACAACCTTTACTATTTACACGTTTATTTTAGTATTTAGTTAACTAAGAAATTAATTAAAGCGTACTTAACAAGGTTATTAAAAAGTTTTTATAATTATTAATATATTTTAAAATTATAAAAAAAATTTTATACCTTTAATTACCTTTACTTTTAATTAGGATACTAAAAAAAGCTTTAAGTTAGTTATAATTATATTTTTACTTAAAATTTATATTTATATTTAGCTAATTTATTACCCAAGACTTAACTAACATAGTATTACTAGGTTTTTTTAAAAAAAAAGTACTAAGTTCTTTACACCTTTTTTATTAAAGCTTACTTTAAAATAGTATTTTATACCTAGCCTTAATATAGTATAACAAGCACCCTATTAAATAAAGGTAGGAGTATTTTTAATTAATTATTTTTTAATACCTTATTTTTTTTAGCTAGGGCTATATTAAGGGTATTATAATAATTAATAAAATAAGTTATAAAAACTATTTTTTAAATTATTAAAGCTTTTAATACTATATTACAAGTAAAATGTAGCGCGCAAAGCGTGACGAGTTAGAAGTAGTTAATTCTTTTTATTTACCCTATCCGCTAACTAGAAGTACGCCTTACATAGGCAGTGGTAAAATATATAGCTACTTCGCGGTTATAGTGCCTGGAACCTAAGTAATTAATATTTTTATTAATTTAAAATATAAAGTGTAAAGCCAGGAAAATAAAAATAAATATTATAATTATATAAAGCACTAAATTTATAGGCAAGCTACCTTAAAGTATTACTATTAATAATATAAAATATAAGTTATTTTTAAAGCACTAAAGCGTGTTAATAAAAAATAATTATAAAAAGTACTATATATTAAAATAAATATATAAATATAAAGTTTAAGATACTAAATAATAGTATAAATATTAAAAAAATAAAAGTTAATATAAAGTGCATAAGGCGCGTATAAAAAAACTATAAAAAAATATAAAATATAAAATAAAAAAACCATAAAGTATAAGATTTAAAAAAACATGTAAAGTATTAAGCAAAACCTTATTTTTTTAAAATAACCTTTACTTTACTTAGCAGGCCCTAGTCCTAAATTAGTTTATTAAAAATATTATTATTTTTAAAAAAGTAAAACTTTATTTAAGCTAGTATATAACACCCCTTTTTATTAAATAGCTAATTTTTATTTATAAATTTAGGTACTTTATAAATTAAATACTTAAAAGGCTTGCCTTAAGGGTGTTTTAAATTATATTTTTATTATAATTTAAACTTTAAGTATTTATAAAGTTTTTATAATTTTATGGGCTAGTTTTTAAATTACTTAAGTAAATTATTAATAAAAATTATTATATAAAAATATTTAATAATAAATTATATAACTTTTATACTATAATTAACCTAATTAATTTTTTTTACTTACTATAAAGTTTTTATATTTATTAAATAATAGCTAATAATTAATAAAAGCTTTTACTTATTTAGTTACTTATTTTTATTTTTATTACTTTTAGGAGAAGTAAATATCTTATAAAGTTTATTAAAAAAAACTTTATTTTTTTTAAAGCAAGTTTATTTTTTTTTTAATTTTTTTAGCTACTTTTATTTTTAGTATCTTAATTTATTTATTAAAGCTAAAAATAATAATATTTTATAACTACTTAATTTTTTTAGGGATTTTTATTATATATAATAGCTTGTTTTTTTTAGTTTATAAGCTTTTTAAAAAAATATACTTAATATACTTATTTATTTTACCCTTATAAATTATAATTTTTTGCTAGTTAAAAATATAAAATATTTTTTTATATTTATTATTAAGCTTTAAGCTATAATTAATTATATTTTATTTATTTTTATTAACTTACTTTGCGTACTAGTTTTTAAAAATAAAATTTTTATAATTTTTAAGTAATAAATTTTTATACTTATTAAAAAGGTAAAAAAATAAATATTTAAGTTTTTATTTATATATATTAGTGTAAAAGTTAACTATTTTATTTAAAAACTTTTTAACTTTTTTTAATAAAATATAGTTTATAATTTTTAGCTAGCTAGTATAGTAATTATAATTAACTTAGCTTATTTATATAATTATTATATAAAATAATTTTATTTTTATTTATTATTATATTACTTAAACCCTTGTAATATAAGTTATAAAAAAAAGCTTATTTTATTATTTAAAAATAATATTAATATTATTATAAGCCTAAAAGCTTTTTTTAAGCTTATTTATTAAGTATAATTTTAAATTTAAATATACATGGTTAGCTTTAACCCCTAGGGCCTTAATAATTTACTAAATAAGTATTATTAATAAATTAATAAATAAAGTAAAGTTTAATAAGTTAGCTATAATAATATTAATACTATAAAAATTATTATAAAAAAAGTAAAATAAAAAAACTTTATATTTTTTATTAATATTTTACTTAGCCTTGCTTTACTCGCGCCTTTACTTAATAAGTTTTATAAATAATAAAATATTTTTACTTTTTTTTTACTAAGTTTTTTATAATTTAAGTTAGCAAAGGCTATGCTAAAGGTCTTAAAATTAATTATATATTTAAAAAGTATATTAAACTTTAAATAAATTATTAATTATAGTAAAGGCCCAAAAACTAGTTTTATAAAAATTATTTTTAAGTAATTAATAAGTATTTTTTTTAAAAATAGTAAAGTTTTTTTTTATTATATAAAATATATAAATATATTATAAAAAAAAGGGGTAGTTAGGTTTAAAAAAAACATGTTATAAAAAAAAGGGGTAAATAAAAAATTAAAAAATATAAAAAAAGTAATATAATAATATAAAAATAAAAAAAATATAAAATAAAGTACTAATAATTAAATAAAATAAATATAATAAAATAAGTATAATAAATATAATACTTTCCTGCTAGCTATTTTTAGTAGCTTTAAATAAATAATTTTTATTAAATTTAAATAATAACTTATTATATTTAAGATTATTATATCTTACCTACTAATTACTATTTATAAAGTATTTTTTTTAGTAAATAAAATATTTTATAAAAGGTATTTTTACCTATTATACTAATAAGTTTATTTATTTAATAATTTTTTTACTTTATATATATTTTTTATATTTAAAATTTTTTTATTAATTATAGCTAGTAGCTTAGGGTATTTTTAATATTATAAATTAATATTATTTAATATTAGTTTAAACTAAGCTATTAAAACTATTAAATAAATTTTTTATATTAAAAATAAATTATTAAAATAATATACTAGTTATTTTATATATTTAATTATAATAAATAAGCTAGTAAGTTACTTTAAAAATTTTAATAAAATTTTATTTAAAATAATTAATTAATAACCTTTATATAGCCTTAAGTATACCTAGTTATTTATTTTAAAAAATAAAAAATTATGCTTTTTATTATATATATTTTTTATATATACTAAAGCAAACTTTATTACCTTTTTAATATTAAAATAAATACTAAAATCTTGCTTAAACATGCTTTATAATAAACTTTAAAAAAATATAATTTTATATTAAATAATAATTAATGACTAGCCAATAGCGTTGCTTATAGTAAACCTTTAAATTATCTATGTGTAGCAAGCGGTAAGTTATAAGAAAACCTTAACTATCACGTGCTGCGCTAGTCCTAATTAAAATAGGCATGTCCCGGGCGCCGGCCCTCCGGGCGTTTAATATACCCTTTAACTAAGTAATATATAGCTATATTATAAAGCTATATACATGTTTTAAATAGGAAATATTATTAAAAATAAGAATAATAAAACTTTTATACTTTTAATTTATTAATTAAAGGGCTTTCTTAAGGCCTGTTATATTTTAAAAGGTGGTAAACTTAGTTACCTTTAATAGTTTAGTTATTTTATTTATAGGGTTTTTTTCTCCTAGCACGTGGTGAAACTCTATAAGGTGTTATTTATAAATATTTTATATAAAAAAGTATTTATTAGCTAGCTAGCGTGTAATAACTAAAATTTTTTAATTAGTAATATTAGTAATAGCGCTAGTATTATTAAAGTATATTATAATTAGCTTGCTATTTTATATTTTAAGCGCCTTAGTAAGCTTTTTTATAAATAAGGTTATTTTAATAGCCCTGTTAAATACCAAGAATTTTATTATAATAAATAAAGGCGCTATAATTACTTATTTTTTTAAACTTTATATAATAAAAAACTTATAAAGGTATATAATAAAACCCTTGGTAAACTTTTTATTAAAATAATTTTAATAAAACATGTTAAAATAAATAATTATTTTTTTTATATAGGTCTTAGTAAGTACTAAATTACTTTAGTTAGCTATAATATATTAAACCACGTGCTTGGTAACTGCCATGTTATTAGTAATTAAAATTTTTATTATTATTATAAAAATTAAATTAAATATACAAGGTTAACGCGGGTCTTTTCAAGCTAGCTAAAAAACCTAACTAATTAGGTAAAAGCGTGAGCGCTAAAAGTGTTAAAAACTAAAAATATATTAAAATTTATAGTATTTAATTAATTAACTTTTTATATAGTTTTAATATACCCTTTTATTATTAGCGTTTTTACCGGCCTAGCCTTGGTAAGGCTAAAATACTAAGTTATTTACTTTATATATATAGCTTAAAAAAAATAAATTATCTTGTTTTTATAGTCGCGGGATACTATTAATTTAAGAAATTTAATTAGCTTATTACTAACTTTAAGTTTATAAATCTCCCGTAGGAGGCTAATAATAATATTTATATTAATTTTTATTTTACTAATAATAATATTATTATTTATATAGGTAATAATTAGTGTATAGGGTAACTTTTAAATATATATATAAGGTTTTTTAATAAATAGCTTAAAACCCTTAGCGCGTAGTAATTAGTTAAATTCCTGGTTTTATAAGTATATAAAGTTATAAAAGCTAAATAAGGCTTTTTATACCTTATATATAAGGTTATTATTAATCCCGTGGCCGCGTGGCTATTATATATAAATTTTTTAATTAGCTATTTTTATATTAAAATAAGTATTAATAATATTAAATTAGCGCTAGCTAAGTCTTCGGATAGCTATAGCTATTAATATATATTTAATTATTATATTAACTATAACTAGATAAAAGCTTTTATTATAATTTAATTTAGTAACTTGGTGGTTATTATATATAATAATTTAAGCCTTAAATAATAAAATAAAGCTATTTTTATTACTTTTAAGCGTGAATATCTACTTACTAGGAATAATTTTAGCCCTTTTTAGCTATTTAATAAGCTTTTACGTGTTTATAGTAACTACCATGCTAATATAAACTAATATAGCTTTTTTTTATTAATTAAAAAACTTAAATTACCGCGTTTTTTATAAGATTTTAGCACTTTAATATTATTAATATATAATTTAATTTTAGTTAATATTTAAAACCTTCTAGTAAGTAAATACTAAATTATTCCCTTAGGTATTTTAATAACTCTAGTATTAACATGCTTAATTACTTTGGTTAATAGGCTATAGTTAATATAAAATTTAAGGTATTTAGTTAATAAAATAACCACTATATTAGGAATGTTAGTATTTATATTTATTTTATATAGGGTAGCCTTTATTATTAAAACCTTTAATTAATTAGGGAATTAGCCTGGCATCTTATAGTTTAATATTTTTAAATTTTAATTAATTAATATATTTAGTATTATATTAATATTTATATTAAATACACGTGGCTTAAAGCGGTTTGCCTTAAAAATTTATTTACATGTATTTTAAATATTATTTAGCGCTAATTTTAGTAAATTAAGGTTATTTTAAAGCTTTTAAGGGCGTGAAGCAGGTAAGGCTTAGGTTACTAGTAAAAATAGTATAATTTATATTTAAAATTAATTAATAAAATTTATTAATAATAGTGTATAAGCTAGTGTTATTATAATATTAATATTTTTTATTAAAAATTAAAATAGTGTTACCGGATTAAGGTTATTATAATAATTTAATAAGGTTAGGCTTGGCGCGCTAGCGCTATTATTATTATTATTAATTAGCTATTTTAGCGGGATTTTTATATTTCTAGCATGTAAGTATTATATTAACGCCAGGATAAAATTAACCTAGTATTTTAATATTAATAAGGCAAGTAACTTTAATTTAATATTATTATATAGTACTAAAGTTAGTTAATACCATAAAGTTAAAAATATAGTTTAAATTTAGCTAGTAATTAGTATTTTAGGTGCCTGGATTATTAAAATTAGCTTAAAAATAAGTATATTATTAAGTTTAATATTATATATAATAGCCCCTGGTACTAATTTATTTAGTTAAGGTAGGGCACCTTTTATAAATATAATACTAAGTAAGTAATTATTTTTATAAAACTTTAATTTATTAAATAAAACATGCTTTAAGTAGTAAACCCGCTTTCCTAGGACCTATACTTAAAAAATTTTATTATTATTTTTTTTATATTTAACTAAATAGTTAATTAAGGTTTTTATAACAAGCTTATAAAACTATTTATAGTTTTTAATTAATATATAAATATATAATTTATAGCTATAAGCGCGGAAGTTATTAAGGCAGGGTATTAAGTTATTAATTTAGTAGTATTTATACTAAAGCTATAGGGGTAACTTGCTATAAAAATTCTTAATAATAAATAGTTAATTTAAGGTTTTAATAGCGGTTTTAATTATTTTAAGCTATATTTTTTTTAATAAACTAGTATTAATTCTTATAGCTTAGGCTATTATATTAATATACTAGGTATAATATTTTAAAATTTTATTAAACTTTAAAGTTCTTGGTAAAAAAAGTTAAAATATTAAATTTTTTAGCTTAGCCCAGGCCTTATACTTAAGGAACTTTTTATTATTATTTATTTTAATAGCATGGATATATTATCCCGTGAGGTGCTTATAGTATTTTTAGTATAATATTAATTATTAAAATACTTTTTTTTTTAACGCAGTATACCGCGGCTAATTAAGTGGCGTTATTAATAATTATAAGGTAGTAGTTAAAACCTTTAATTTTAGTTAGTTAAATAGGTTATATATTTATATATTATAATTTTTTTAAATTTACTTCCTGTGGGACAGGCCAAAATAATATTTTATAAAATTTAGTTTTAAGGTAAGCGGAGTAGTTTAATTAATTAATAATATTTATATTAAGGCCTTTTACCTAGGCTATAATATAAAGTCTAGAAATACCCACGTGGTTAAGGTACTTGTAAAGTAAATTTATATTAACTATAGTTAATTAAAGGCGTTACTTAAATATAAACTTTAAAAAAGGGACACCGTGGCGTGTGTAAGCTTGCCTTATAATAATTTTATTTAAATTAATAAAAGTATTATTTTTTTTATAATACTATATGCCAAGTGTTTTTTTTAATTTTTTAATAAATAATAGGTAAATTAAAGCCTTAAACGCGTGATATTTATAAACCTTAATTTTTTTATATATATTATTTACACCCTTTATAATAATAATTAGTATTTTATAACCTTTAGCGTGTTTAATTACTTTGCTAGCTATTTTATATAAGTATTTTAAGTAATTTAGGCTATATTTTATGTAGTTTTTAAAGTTAAAGTACTTAGGGAAAATAAACTTAGCTAATTTTATATTTATAAGCTACTTTATTAGTTTAGCAGTTATAGTAAAAGCAGGTATAACTAAAAATTTAAGGTTAATTTTAGGCTTTAATTTATTATATTTAAAATTATAATTATTAAATTTATTATTATTATATAAAGCTATAGCTTGTGGCTTTACACTAGTTTTATTTAGGTATAGTACCTATACTTTAAAAAATTTAATTTAGCTATTAGGTTGGAGTTAAGGGTTTAAATAATAATAATTTTTTTTAAAAATAGCCGCCATGTTTATAATATTTATAAAAATAAACCTTATTATTTTTTTGCTTTATTTAATTAGCTTATTTTTTTTTATTTATATTATTTAAAGGGCTAGTAAGCGCTTTAATATAGGGTTTTTTATAATAAACCTATTTTTTTTACTTTCCCAAGGGCGGGGCCGCGACAGCAAGTAGGATAATTATTTTAATTTTAATTATAGTATTTTTATATAATTATTTTAGGTTATTTTTATTATAGTTTTTTAAGATTTTATTAATTAAAAATAATTATTAAAGTATAGCCTATGTTTTTAGGTTATTATAAATTTTTTAGAAAATTAATAGTATAATAATACTAGGTTTAATAATAATATATAGGTTTTTAGTAATATCCCACGTGGTTATAAATATTATAATAAACTTAAAAGTAATAAAAAACTAGTCCCTGTATATATTAATAATATTAAATATTATTTTAGTAATTTAGGATATGCCTTGTTTAATAATAATTTAGTAAATTATATTAAATATTTTATTAGCATACTTTATTAAATGCGGGGATTTTATAACTTTAATATAAATTTTATAGCTAACTTAGCCTAAAAGCTAATTAGTAATAAGTATTAAGTAATTTTTTTATTATTTTTAATATAGCTTATTCTCGGGAGGCCTAGCAAGCAAGAAATTAATTAATTAAAAAAAATATAGGGCTTATAAATATTTTTTTACTTAATTAAATTACTTATTATAATTAGTTTAGCCCAAGAGTTTAATCTTAAGTAAGTATATAATAATAAAAATTATGGCCTTAAGTAGGTAGTGCTTATAATATACTTATTTAAGTAAAAAATTAAAAAAATTTATTAGCTAAGTTACTTGCTAAGGCATCCCTGCAGTAGGATTAGGTATTTTTATAATAAAAATAATTTATTAAGGCTTGGCTATATTAAATATTAAGTTTTAATTAGTTAAAAAATTGCAGTTTTATTAATTTATAAATAGTAAGTATTAAAAATCACGCTTTAAAAAAATAAAAAAAGTATATAATAATGCTTATTATAAGCTTTAAAGCTTATAAAGGCGCTTAAAAAAGTTTTAAATAGTATTTTAAAGTAGTTAAAAGAGTTTAAGGGCTTATAACCTAATAACTAGTTAATAGTATTACTTATAGTAAACCTCTAGATTATTTATATATAGCAAGTGGTAAGTTATAAAAAAACCTTAACTGTCACGTGCTGCGCTAGTCCTAATTAGGATAGGCGCGTCCCAGGCGCCGGCCCTCCGGGCATCCGACAATAATTTATAAAAAGTTTACTTAGTTAAATTACTTAGTAAAAAATTTATAGTAAATATAATTAAAAATAATAATAAAAATTATAATAAACCTTAAGTTATATTATAATATAATATAATTTTAATATATTATATTATTTTTTTAAATTAATTATTAATTTATAAATAACTTATTATTAAGTAATATTAAAAAGTTTTTAGTTTATTAAGCATGTTTTTTTAAAACTTATTAAAAAAACTTTTTATTTTTATTAAAAATAAAAATATATAAAATATTTTAGTTTATACTTTATAAATAGCTAGTTAATATATATTTTTATTTATATATTATAAATATTATTTTTTTAGTAATATCCCCACGCGCTTTATAAATTTATTTATTAAAATTAATATTATATTAAAATTAATATTATTTATAAAAAATTTAGGCTTATTATTTAAAGTATAGTAATACTTAAGTAAAGCTATTATAAAATTTATAATAATTATATTAAATAAAACTAGTGCTAAAATAATTAGTATTAATAAATTATAAAGCTAATAATATTAAACTTTATTTTTTAAGTATAACAGGTATCTTATAATATACTACCTTAATAATTTATATTTTTTATATAAAATTATACTTTTTATTACCTTTTAATATAGCCTAATACCCTAATAATTATACTTATTATAAATTATTTTAAAAATATTTATAAACATGGACCTTGGTAAATATAACTATAATTTTTTTATATAACTAGCTTACTATTTAAGTTTTTAAATATATTATTTTTTATTATAAAAAGCAGGCTATTTTATACACTATAAAAAAATATAATTTTTATTATTTTTTACTAATACTAAAATTATAAAAAGTTAAAAATTATTTTTATACTACTAGTAAATATACTTTTTAAACTTTTTAAATAGCTAAATTAAAAAATAGTATAAAGTATATTTAAATTTAATATATACTTATTAAGCAAGCCTTTTTTTTATAAAAGTTATAAAAAAGTATTTAGTATACTATTATTTTAGCTAGGTTTATAAAAAATATAAATATTTTTAAATTATTATATATAATAACTTACTTTAATAAGACATAAATTATAATTTTTTAAGGTAACTAAGTTAAAAAAGGTTTATTTAAATATACTAATTATTACAGCATAATTAATATATATAATAATATATAAAATAACCTTTATTATATACTTAATTTTATATAAAGTTTAAATTAAGTATAAAACTTTAAGTTTTATAAATTAATAAAACTACTTTATTTTAATTAAAATATAACTTAAAAATATTACTAGTTACACGCGTGTATAAGGTAAAAATAAAAAAAATATTTATATAATTATAAGTATTAAGTAAATAGTAAACTAATATATTATATTTATAATAAAATATATTTAAATTAATATATAATATTATAAAAGGGTTAAAGTGCTATAAAAATTAAGATTATTTAAATTAATTTTATATATTTTAAAAAATAGCTAGCTTAAATTTTAAAGGCTTTATTATTAATATAGCTTTAGTATATTTTTAATAAGCCTAGCCCTTTAAAAAGGTGCCTTTAAGTAAAATAATTTTTTTAACTTATAAAAATTTAATATAAATAATATATTTTTTAATTAATAAGTAAAACTAGCTTATAAGCCTAATATAATATTTTAATTACTTTAAAATTTATAAAAATTTTAATATAAAAATAATTTTTAATTTTTTTACTAGTATTATAAGTCCTAGGGTGTTAACATGCTATTTAAAAAAATAAATTAATAAAAATTTTATAAAGGCCTTAATAAGCTTTAGCTTAATATTTATATTTTATAAATATTAAAAAACTAGTTTTAAATACTATAAATACTTATTTAATATATATAAAGTAATAATTATATTATTAATATATATTTTTATAAATTTTTAATATTTATATAGGGATAAGTTTATTTAATATTAAATATATAAAATAAAATTAATATAGTTTATAATAATAACTTAAAACACCTTTTAATTATAATAAATAATTATTATTAAGTAGTTTTAGTATGCAAGCTTTATTAACTATTAATAAAAAAATTTATAGGTATTAATAACTATAATAAACTAATAATTATATATAAGTTTTAATATATTAAATTATATTAAAATAAAATATATATTTAACTTAAACTTTTTATTAGCAGCCTAAAGGTTTATAATAATATAACTTTTTTATTTTTTTTATAATATTTTAGGGTTAATAATTATATAATATATTATAAAAACTAAAAACTTAATTAAAATATAAGCCAAGGCCTTTACTATTTTTTTTTACTTATATAATAAATTAAATATTTTATTTATTATTTTTTTATTTTTTAAATTTACTTTATAAATTTTAGGCTGCGGTAATTATTTTTACTATTTATTTTTTAAGATTTTTATAAATTATTTTAATAAAATATATATTATACTAATATTTAAATTATTAAAAATAGCTTAAATATTAAAGTATTTTACTAGATTTTAAAAACAAGAAAGAATACCCTTATTTTAATAGTAAATTATTATATTATTAAGTAAAATAATTATATTACCTAAAAGTATATTATGCTTATTTAATAAGTTTATAAAATTTATTTATTTTTTAATTTTTATATTTTTATTATTTAAATTTTTTAACCTGCTTTTATTTTTTATTATATTTTTTTTATTACCCGTTTGCCTAAAATAAGGTTAGTTATTTTTTTTATATAATTTATACTTTTTTTATTTTAAAGCTACTTTATAAGCTTAAATATATACATGCTTAATATATTTTTAATAAAAATAATTTAATCTTTTTTTTTATTATGCAAGCTACTTATAGGGATAAATAGTATATTTTTTTATTAAAAAAATAAAAGTTATTTATTTTTTCTTGGGCCTGCCTGGCAAGCTATTTTTAAAAAAATATATATATATATTTTTACGCGTTAATTTAAAAAATTTATTAAATATTTAAAAGGTATTTATATAAAAATTAATACTAACTAGTTTTAAGTGTGTATAACACGCTATTTTTATTAAGTATGTAAATTTATTAAAGGCTAGTATAAAAAAAAAGTTATTTACTAGGTAGGTAAAAATACTTAAATATTTTTTATTAATATTTATATTTTTTTTTAGTAAACTAGGTAAGTTTAAATAAGAAATTTATATTTTTTAATAATTTTATTTTTATAATAATAAATACATAGCTTTTAAAATATAAAAGTAATATTATTACTTAAAATATGTAAATAAGGGTGCTAGTAAATTATTTTATATTTATATTTTTTTATATATAATAAAAATAGCAAGATTTTTATATAAGGTTATTATAGCTATAAATTAATTATTAAAAATAATAATATTTTTTTAGTAAAAATTTTTATACCTAGTAAAAGGTTTATACTAGTATTTTTAATTAAAAATATTATAATAAAAACTTTTATAAACAAGTTTTTATATATAGCAAGACTTAAAAAGTATATATTAAATATAATATAAAAATTTAAAAAAGTATTTAAACTAACTTTTTTTATTATAATTTTATACTTAGCTTTAGTAATTTTTATATTAAGTATACTTTATAAAAAAGCTTTATTTTTTATTAACTAGGAATATCTTATATTTAAAACTATTTTTTTATAATATTTTATTATATTTAGGCTTACTAATACTACTATATTATTATAAGTATAAAGTATAAAAGTATTTATTACACGCTTTTTATTAAATTTAATAATAATTATATTTAGTAAAATAATTATAAAAGTAACATGTAAAGCTAATATTAATATTATAATATTATTATTTACTTTTTAAGTTATAATTTTATATACTTTTTATACATGCGTGTGTAGTATATTTTTTAAAAAAAATATTTTTATAATATAAGTATAAAACTAAATCCTGCTTTTCCTGCGTATTTATATTTATATTATATATAATTTTTTAACTTTAAAAAGTTCCTGGGTAAATATATAGCCTGCTTTTAAGTAATTTATATAATTTTTATTTTTATAATTTATATTATTAATATTTGGCTTGCTATAGCTAAAACTTAGCTTATTAAGTATAATATATATTATATTAATAGGTATAATATATATAGCGTTTAAATTAGGTATAATATATATTATAAGTATAGTATAAAATATAAAAGTAGTAATATAAAATATAAGTGCTATATAAAAAATAAAAACTATTTATATTAATACTTAAGTAAAATTATTATAAAAAATTATATAATTAATAATTTACTTTATGTTACTAGGGGTCCCTTAAGTAATTAATTTAGTATTTATAATATATATATAAGTTTTTTAATAATTATTCTAGTTTTAAAAATAATATTAATTATATTTATTTTAACCTTATTATTTATAACCCCCACGGCCTGCATTGCTGGTATTATTTATTATAAAAATATTAGGTATAAATTATAGGCCAGGTACTTAATAACCTTAATAATTACTAGCTTATTATTACTACTAGTTTTAGCTTTATTATAGTACATAAAATTAATAAAATATATATAATAATTAACTAAAATAATTATTAGCAGGATGCTAACATGGCGTTTAAGGGATTTTTAAATAATTTTAAAAATTATTAAAATATTTAGGGCCTTGGTTACTAAAGTATAAATAATTATTATTATTATTATTATTATTATACCTTACGGCTAAGTCTTGCTATAAGTACTTTTTTTTTAATAATTAAAAAAATTAATTTAAAATTATTATACTAGGCATGGGTTTTTTTATATCCCGCCTAAGCTATAAATTAAGTAACTTTAAATTATACTTATTTAATTAAATTTATTTATAATTTTTACGGCCTTATAATATTTAATTATTTTTTAATATAAAATTATAAAAAATTACTAGCATGTATATTTTTATATTTATATTTTAGGCTTTATAGTTTTAATAATACTATATAAAAATTTAGCTTAAATCTTAAAACTAGTTAGCTAAACTAACCTTTTTAGGGGTATTTTATAAAATCCTTTTTTTAAGTTAAATAATTATAAAGTAAATTATTATAAGGCTATATTATATAAATAAGCTATTAAGTTTAATTAAATTATTAATTTATTTTTATATATAACCATGTTACATAAGTAATTTATAAAAGTATAAATATTTTTATAATATATTAACTATTTTTTTTACTTAATAGTAATGTTATTTTTTAAGTTAGGCTAAAAATACCTAATTTTTTTAATTTTTTAATTACTTAAATAGGTGGTATTCTTGGCCTTGCCTGCTTGCTATTAAAAAAATAAAAATAATTAAAGGCATATTAAATCCCTGTATAAAAATAAAAATTTCCTACTAAACTTTTTATGCTTATTATACAGGGATAGTACCAGGCTATATATTTTATTATAAAATTAAATTTTGCAGGTTATAAAAAAAATAGCGTAGTTTAATAGGTTTTGCATGTTAACTAAAGAAGCTAGCTATTCTAGATTAATAAGAGAAATAGGGATGGGATTAACTAAAAAAATAGCAGGTTATTATTATTAAAGATTATATTAATTAAACCTGGCTTTTAGTTAGCCAATCCTATTATTTATTTTATATATTATATAATTTATATCGCGGAAAGCTTAAAAAATATTATTTAAGTTAAAAGCTTAAGGTTACTATATTTATATACCTTATACATGTAGATATTACCTAGGTAAATTATGTTATTTAGGTAAATATTATTTAAGTAAACTATGTTATTTAGGTAAGCCATAACTAATAGCTTTAAAAGCTATATTTATATTATTATTATTAAATATATTATATAATTCTTTTAGTAAGAATAGGCTCCTGCTAGTTTAAAAGTTATAAAAAAAATATAAAAAAAGTATTATTTTTATTATTACTATTATTAAATTTACTAAAATTAGCTATAAAATATAGCTAACTTAAATTTTAAATAAGTTTAATATAATTTTTTAATATAAAAAATAAATAATATTTTTTTTATAAGGTGTGTTATTTTTTACTTTTACTTTTACCATGCACCCTTTTTACTAACTTTATTATAAAAGGTTTAACTAAATATACTTTATTACTAGGGGCTGGTATAGTAGGTTACTTTTTAATAAAAGTAAAGTATATATAAAAAATAAAGTAAATAATAAAAATAAAATAAAAATAAGCTTTATTAAAAAAATTAACAGGGGCTGTACTATTTACTTTAATATTTATATTTTTTATTTTTTAATTAATATACTTTTTAAATTTAGTAATATTAAAAATATTTATTAGGTATAAAAATTCCTTTACTACGTTATTAATAGTACTTTTACTAAAAAATTAGTTAGCTAAAAATTTAAGGTTTTTAAAAAATAAAAGGGCAGGAAAAGTAAATAATATATATATAAATAAGTAAATTATTAAGCTTAAAAATTAATTTATATACTACTAGCTTAAAGTTACTAGGTAGTATATATTAAGCTAGTAACCTAACTTAACTAAGTAAGGTTAAAGGCATTTATTAAGGCTATTTAATATTTATATATAAGGAATAAGGTAATACTTAAGTTAAAAAGTAAGTAAAATATAAAGTTTAAGATGCTTAGGTAATAAAATTAATAATTTATTAAAAAGAAGTGCCTGGCGTAAAGCTCCGGCCACTTTTAAATTTAATTATAAATTAAATAATATTATAACTTACCAGTTAAAAATATAATATAAAAAAAAGCAAGTTTAATAAGTAAGAAAAAGAACTAGAAATCCAGGGTAAAAGTAAAATATATAAAATATTTAGTAAAGATTAGGAGCAGCGTAGCTCCGCGTCTGCGTAGCTTTATATTTTTAGTATAAATTATAAAATATTTAAAAGGTAAATATAAAAGTAAATAAAAATATAAAAAATTTAAAAAGTAACTATAAAAGGTCCCTAATAATTAAAAAATATATTTATTAGAGTTCTTAAATAATAAATAGTAATATTTTAAAAGAGTTATACTTAATTTAAAACATGCTACTATTATAGCGCGCAAAGCGTGACAAGTTAAAAGTAGTTAATTTTTTTTATTTACCCTATCCGCTAACTAGAAGTACGCCTTGCGTAGGCGGTGGCAGAATGTGTGGCCGCTCCGCGGTTACATAAAAGTTTTTATAATAAAACTTTTTTTAAAAAATATAAAAATACTAGGTTTTTTCTTATAAGCCTAAAAATATTATTAGTTTTTAATATATTAACTAAATAAAAAAATACTTTTTTTATGCCTAAGAATAATAAAGCAAGAAAATCTTATATTAAAAAAGTAAAAAGTTTAGTAAACTTAATAACCTTAATAAAAAAAATAACTTACCATGGCCGTACTATATTTTATATTATATAAAAATATAAGCTACCTTATTTTTTTTAAAAAAAAATAATAAAAATAACATGTTTAAAATAATAGGTATTAATAAATTTTTTATTATAATAAGGGTTTAGGACAAGGCCGCAATAACTTAAAAAAATAAAAAAAATTAAATTTTAAAAACCTAAACCCTTAATTATTAGTAGTAAATATAGTTACTTAAATTTTAATTAATTAATAATAAATAAATACTTATATAAGGGCGGTAAAAAATATTACTGGAAACTTTTAAGAGCTTATAAATTAAAAAAGGGAGAATATAATAGCTAATACTGGTGCTAATATTAAAATAAATAAAAATATAAAATATTTGAAGGGGTACAAACATCCTAAATAATAAAAAAAGGTTAAATAAAAATTGGAACGGTGTAGCTAAAGGGAATTTAAATAATAATTTAAATAATAATAATAATAATAATAATAATNATAATAATAATAATAATAATAATAATAATAATAATAATAATAATAATAATAATAATAATAATAATAATAATAATAATAATAATAATAAATTTAAACCTTAAAACTAACGTTGCTGCCGTAGGAATATTTAATAAAAAAATAAATAAAATTATTTTATTAATAGTAATAATAGTGGCCCTTAGTAAACTAATAAAATCAGGTATTTTAATTTTAATATCTTAAAAAATATTTTTATTAAATACTTTAGTAAAAAGGTTTATTATAAAAATATTAATATTTTTATAAATTAGCTTAAAATATTATTAATGTGGCAGCCAGAGCTGGCCACACCTCCGTGGTATAATAGTTTTTGCTATATATTACCACCCTCGCGGTACTTTGCCCGCTTAGCAGGACTTAGTAAAATTTAAGACTTTTTAAATTTATATAGTATTTTTAATAGCTATTATAAATAATAGCATGTTCCTAAGGGACAGGGTTTTAATTTTTTTTATTATAAAGTTAAGTAACCACTTTAACTAGCTATTAAAAAGCATTTTTAGTAATTAATAATTTACGCTATTTATTATTATTAAGTAGTTATTTTTAATTAAAAGTATTTATTATTACTAACTTTTTAACTTTATATTATCCTATTAACTTTATATTTTTAATACTTAAATTACTTATACTAGCGTACTAGATACTAGCCTTATTAATATTATATTTAGTTTTATTACTTTATTATACCTTTACTTTTATTAATTTATTAAATTTTTAATAGTAATTTATAGCTTTTTTTATTTATATTATAAATTTATAAAGCTTTTTCCGCGGAGCAAGCTATGACATGCTTATTAAAGGTAATATAATATTATATACTTATATTATAATATTTATTATAATATGCTTGCTAAAACTAACATGCAACCATGTAATTATATTATAATATTTAAAATAATAAAATAAAATAAAGTAAAGTATAAAGTTTAAAATTTTATAATAATCTTATTTTTTTATAATACCTAAATTATTTAATAAAAATAATATTATATATAAGGCGGACCTAGTTAGGCTAGCTATTTAATTATAATAGTTTATTAAAATAAAACACGGGAAAATAAAAAATATTATAATATTAATTAAAAAAAGGGTTAAATTCCTGGCTAAATTTATAGCTTTACTTAAGAAAACTATAAAATAAAATATATAAAAATAACAAGCTATACCTTTTTTTACCTTTTAAATTAGGTAATAAAAAACGCTTATATATTTAATATAATATTAAAAAACTATATAAAAAGGTTAAATAATATACTAAAGAACCCTTGTTTTATAAAAGTTATAAAAAAACTAGTATTTTTTATAGTTATTATTAAAAAATAAATAAATTTACTAGTAATTAAAAAAATGCTTAAGATTATTATAGCTTTAGTACTATTTAAAAACCTTAAAATTTTTTTATTATTTTTATTAAATTTTCTAGCGGCCCCTTTTTTATTTTTACTAAATTTTTTAATATTTTTAAAATTATTACTAGTAATATTACTATTATCCCTGGTTTTATAATAAGCTTAAATACTAGTAGTACCTAATATTAAATATTATAAGTTTTTTAATAAATATTATAAATTTTTTTTTTACTACGCCCTTACCCGTGCGGAAAAGATTATAATACTTATTTATAAATAAAAGTACTAAAAAAGCTTCTAAAAAAACTACTAAAATTATAATTAATACTATAAAAATATTGCTAAGTTAAAATTATTAACTTATTAATTAAAAATATTACTAAATACCGTGCTGGTGTATCCCTAGCCTGTTAATTTATAAATAAAGTTTTATTTAAAATTAGTACCGCCATTATATTTTTATTTTAACTTAGGTAATAATATAAATATTACTATTAAGTAATTAAAACTTTAGCTAACTTTTTTAAATTTTTAGGATTTTTTAATTTATTTTATATATAAATTATAAACATATAAACTACTTGCTAAGCTATTTACTTATTTAAAATATATAAAAGTAAAATAGCCTTTAAAGTATTTTAAAAAGTATATAGTAAAAAAAATAAAAATAAAAATAAAAGCTAGGAATAATAAAAACCTAAAAAAGTAAGTTATTAATTACTAAGTATTATAATAACCTATAGGTAATATTATAGCTTTTATAAATACCTAAACTTTAGTATTATAAAAAATAATTAATAATATAATTACTTACATGCTAAAAAGTATTTTACCCTGCCTTAAAAATAGGAAACTAAATAATAATATAAATAAAAATTAAAAAATAAAAAAGCTTATTATAAAAAGTAAGCTAGGCTAAATTATTTATAATAAAAAAAATAAAAGGCGCAAGAGCAATACTAAAAAAGGCATTAAAAAAAATTAAAAAGTAACCTAGATAATAATAATAACTTATTATTAAATAATAATAATTAGTATAATAATAGTAATAGTAACAGGTGTGATAAAAATCCTAATAAATATAAGGGTAAATAATATTACTTAAAAAATAAAAATAGGTAACCCTAAAATCCTAAATAAAGGGCTGCTAATATAAATTTTTTTTTTAAATATACTAGCTAAATATAGCTTTAAAAATATAGTAAATAAAAATAAATTTATATATTATTAATTAATATATTTATTTATAAAATATTTTTAAGTAATAATAAAAATAAGGTTTATATAGCAGCTAGCATGCAATATTAAAATATATTTTAAAAAAAAGCTTTAACTTAATATAATAGTAAATTAATTAATATAACTTATTATAATTTAATTTATTTAAAAAATATATTAAATTAGTGCATAGCTATAAAAATAAGATTTTAAATATTATTTAGCTAAACTTATAAAAGGCTTAATATAATATATTATACCTTAAATAATATATATAACCACGTGTTAGTAATATAATATATTAATATAATATTATTATTTTTAAAGTAATATAAAAAAATATTATAAACTTTTTAATAATTTTATATACTTAAAAAGGTTTAGATACTTTACTATAAGTAATAATAAATAAGTTATAAAAGGGGTTTATAGTAAAGTAATTTATAAAAATTTTAAAAAAAAAGTAAATAAATTAATTTAACTAATTTTTAAAATATTTAACTATTAGTACTTTTTTTAAAATAATAATATTAACATAGTATAAAATAACCTTATTACCTTAAGATTTTAATTTAATTTACAGCCCTTTTAAATAGTTTAAATAATATTTTATAAAGTATTAGTATAGCTAATTACTTTAAAAATATTTATTATATGTTGTGGTTAATGGCTGATGCCACACCACGTGATCTAGCTTAATTATATAAATAAGAGATAGTCCGGCCCTGCGCCATCCTTAGATAATTATTAAATATTTTTTTTATAGTTATTATAACTTATTTAGGTGTTGCCTAAGTAGCTATTATAATAATGGTAGCATGTTTTTAATTATAATTTAAGGCAAAATTTTCTTTTTAAACTTTAAAAATTTTAAAGTGTTAGTAAATAATTAAGCCTTATAGTATTAGCCTCCTGGCAAGTTTTTATTATAATATTAAATATTTATATTTTTTTTTTATTATCCAACTCCTTAACTTTTTAAAACTTTTTATATATATTATAATTTCCTAAGTTTTAATTCCTTTAATAAACCCCCTATACTTTTTGCCAGTATTCTACACTTTTTACTAGCGCTAACTAGGTAACTAGGTAGCTTAATAGCCTAATAACTTATTAGTAATATTATAAACTTTTAGAAGTTTCTTTTAATTACTATATTTAGGCAAGAACACCTAGATTTAATTATTAAGCTTTACTTTTTAACTATTTAACTTTATTTTATAATTATACCTTTTATTATTATACCTTATACTATTTACCTTAAAATAATACTTATATACTTTTAACCTTGGAACTTTGCCCTGCTTATACTATTATTATTTTTTTTAATAACTTATACAAGACTACTATAAATATATATAACTTTTATTTTTATTTATAACACGGATATGCAAGCAAGATTTTATTAAAGTATTTAACTTAAGCTAAATTTATTTTTTTATTTTATTTAAAAAAAAAGCCTACTGCTATTAGCAAGGATTAGTTAAAATATATAATTATAAAAAAATTTCCTAATAACTAATTTATTAATTTTAAGGCCTAATAACTATTTATAAAAGGCTGTAATTTACTATAATAATTAACTTTTATTTAAATTTTGCTTTTTTTTTAAAAAGGAGAACAGCGTACCTTTAGTATTTAAATATAATAAGTTAAAACTTTTAATACCTTTACACCCTATATTTATAGTATTTATATTTTTTATTTTTATTATAAAACTAATTATATTTTTAAGTGCTGGTACAAATATTATATCTTTCTTACTTAATATTTTTTAAATACCAGGTTTTAAGAAACTATTAAAAAAAAAACTACCTTTATTAATTATTTTACTATTAACTAACTTTTTAAATCTTCCATAATCCTTTTAAAATTATAAAAAAAATAAAATATTTACTAAAAATAATAAAATATATTTTTTAGGTTTAAAATTAGGATCTTTGCTAGATATTAAATAAAATAAAAATAATATAATAAAAAATAAAGCAGGTCTAGCTAGCAGTAGTATAAAAGTAGCTAGTTTTACTAGTTTTTCTTAATAATAGTTAATAATATTAGCTATATTAATAACACAGGCAGTAATAAATACTAATTTTAATAAAAATATTATAAATAATAAGTAGCAGGGAATAAATACTAAATTTTTTTATTAAAAAGCAGCTAATATTAAATTTTTTTATTTAAATATATTACTTAATTAGGGCTTTAGTATAAAAGTTAAGTATAATAATAAGCCTTATTTTTATAATATATATGCTTTTATAACTAAAATTTATAATACTTTAAAAACTAAAAATATTATTAAAATATATTAAAACTTAAAAACTTGCTTGCAAGGTAAAGCTATATATTAATATAATTTAAAACTTAATTAAGTGCAGCGCAAAAAATTAACTATATTTAATAATATTAAAAACTAGTATAAATAATTTAAAAAAAAATTTAAGCTACCGGCCAGCAAGGCAAGATTTAGGCTAAATAATTTATATTATATTATAATTAATATTTAGGCCAGGCATTTACCTATTACTTATATATTTAATATAATAGCTTTAGCTAAGTAATATAAAAAATTTAATTATAAATTTTTACTAGTGCTTAAAGCTTGGCAAAATTTAAATATTTTTTTATAAAATATTATTAATAAATTATTAAAAAAAATAATATAACTATTTTAAAGTTTATAAGTATCTTATAAAAAAAGTAAATTAATTAGTTTAACAAGTTCTAGCTATAATATACATGTTAACTAGTATAATAAGCCTTTTATAAATATATAAAACATTATTTTTATAGTAATTAAACCTAACCCTAGTAACCAGTATAACATGCACCCTAATACTATATATAATAAAAAAACTTCTAAAAATAGGACCTAATAGCTAATTTACCATAAAGTAATTTATAATATATTAGTTAACCTAATTAAATAGGTAACTTTTAAAGCACTTAAGCGCCCCCGTAAAATTAAAAAAACTTTTAAAATTATTATTTTTAAAATTAGTAGTATTCTTAATAAAATTAATAATATTTTTAATAATATTCTTAAAATTAGTAAATCCCTTAACAAGCTTAATATAACTTTTAGTTAATATAATAACCTTACTAGAAATAACCATAATAAAATAATAACTAAAAAATATTTAATAATAATAATTATTATGCGCGGACCTACCATGCTAACAAGTTTTTTATTTTAAACTTTAAAAAAGAATTACTAAAGAATAACTAGTTTAGGGAAGATATTTAATTTAATAAAGCATATAACTTTTAGAAAGTATATAATTTTTAGAAAATTTTAAATAATAAGCTTAATGTTCCTTTTAAAAAATATAAAAAAAAAGTATATAAAGTTAATTATCACGCATGTTATTTTATATTTTAGTTAAATAATAAGCTACACGAGCACCTTTTTATATATACTAGTAATAATTTTATTATATATTATATTTTTTTTAGTATTTTTATTATAAAATTCTTAGAACCTATTTTTATAGCACTACTAGGACTTTTTTTTAAAAATTAAAAATATACTTTAATAAAAGTATTTTTTATTACTAATGGTGTTTTTTATTAAATTTATATTAATTTTAAGTTAACTTTAATATTAATTAATAAGGTGTTTCTTGCGCGAAATTATTTAAATATTTTAGTATATTAATATTTTTTTTTTAATTTTACTTAGGGGAATTAATACAGGTTTTATAAATTAATTTATATAATTACTTATTTACTTTAAGGTAAAGTAGGTTCGCGGAAATATCTTAAAAAATATAGTAGTAAAAATAATAATAAAAGCACACCTTATATTATATTTAAAGGCTAATTTATTAATTAATATTAATAAACTAGCGCCACATGGTGTGGTTATAAATTTAAGTAAAAAAWTTTTTTAAATTACCACATGTAATAATATAATTATACTTATTATAATTATATTATGTTTATATTATTACTAACCCTAATAAGTATATATAGTAAATTAAATAGTAGTATAACCATACTTTTTTTTAAAAATATTAATTTAGTTACGCACTAACTTTCCAGGAGACAGGGATTATTTATTTAAGTTTTATTAATAAAAATAATTATTTTTATATACTTACACTGTAAATAATAGCTTTAACTTAATAATTACTACTAATAATATAAACCTGCTAGTACTACTTAAAAAAGGTACTAAGTTAAAAATATTATTAAAATTTAAAATATTTAAAATTTATTAACTATATACTAAGAATACTAGTATATAAAAAAAATATTTTTTTATATTAATAAAGTTACTATTAAAAGTATATAATCCTTTTATACCACCTATATTAAATAAATTATTTTAAACAAAACTAAGTAATAATATTATAATTTATAAAAATATAAAAGTAGTTATAATACTTAAAGCCTTAGTATAAAAATTTATAAATATATAAATAAATAAATAAATAATAAATATTTTAAAAAAAAACTAAATACGCATGCACTTTAAACCTGGCTAAAAAAACTATTTTAAAAAAAAAATTACTAAAGTTTATTTTTTAGCTTATTAAAATTAATAAAAAGTTAATAAAATACATAATAAGTTATATTAATAAAAAAAATAACTTAAATAACTAGTATTACCTTAATATTATAGCCTGTTTTTATTATTTATAAATTTAAAAAAACTAATAAAAGTTTCGGCAGGCTAGTGTGGGATATTTATAATTTAAATAAATAATAAGTTAAAAATATATATTTTTTACTTATATAAGCTAAGATTCTAGCAAAAGTTATAAAAAATACTTTTATTTTTATTACTAATATTATATTTATATTTTACTAGTGGCCTTTTTACCTATTAACTTAAATATATATAATAATAATATTACACAGGGAATAAAAAATATTATTAGTATATTTAATAGGTTTTATTAATAATGTTTCCTATATTTAGTATAATATAAATAATTACTTTTATGTATTATAAAAGTTCTTGCATGTATATATTAATAACTTTATTATATACTTACCTACCTTTAATAACTATTTGCAATATTTAAAAGCATTTTTATTAAAATATTAAAAATTAAAAATTTTTTTAAATCTTAAAAAAATATTTTTAGGCTTTTTATTTATTAAATTATTAAATAAAAATATTTTATTACTTGGCTAAACAGCAACGGCAAACAAAGTTAAGGCTTTACTTTTATTAAAATTTTTAATAACCTTAGTAAATTTAAATACCTATATTAAAATAATAAACTAGTTTTTAAAGTATATTTTTTATTATATAGCTAAGATAAAACCATTATAAAGATAAAAAATAATTTTTTTAAAAGGTATATTAAACTTTTATAAAAAAAGCCATGCCCGGAAGAAGTATATATTAAAAATTAAACTTTTTTAAGTAATAAAAGTAAAAAAAAAGCTTTTAATATAATTTAGTCTTATTTTTAAAACCTTTTATAGTTAATTTATTTTACTCCCCTTTATAATTTATATATAAATATAAATACTTATAAAAAGCGCGTGAGTGTTATAGTATTTTATATAAAGGGTAATTTAAAAAATATTAAAACTTTACTACCTTTTATTATTATAAAGCCTATTTTATTTTTTAGCCGTGCGATTTTTAAAACAAAAAAAAATTATTAACTAATAAAATTAAAAGTTTTAAGCCTAGTTTAGGTAATTAAAAAGCTAAGGTATATAATAAAATTATATTAAAAAATAGTTTTTATTTATATAAACTATATAAGTACTTTAAATATTATAAAGTAAAAAATACTAGTAATAAAAGTATTTAAAAAACTAAACCTTTATTTAATATATATATTAATTTTTTTATAATAATTTTACTTTTAAATTTTATATAAGCTAGGGAAAATAAATATAATACTAGATATATTATTTTATTTACCTTTTTTTATAAAAAATAATAATAAAAACTTAAAATATTTACTAAATATACTACATGTTGCAACTTTAATAGTGTAGTACTTTAAAAACTTTAAATAAAAACTATTATAAGAATATTTTAAAAATAGGAGATAAAAAAAGGTAAAAAAAGTTTTAAAAGCTAATATTATATTTAAATGCCTTATAACACTATCTTATTAATTAAATATAAAGGGATTTATTTACACTATACCTTATAAAGCATTTTTTTTTATAAAAATGCTCTGTATTTTACCTTTAATAAAAAAAAGGTTTTTAAGGCAGTATATAATAACAAGGGCTACCCTAGTATTTATTATATAATAAAAAATTTATTTAATATATTTTTTTACTTAAAAGTAAAATAAGTTTAATAATATGTTACTGCTTGCCTATTATACCTATATTATAAAAAAAAATTATAAACTATACAGGAGCTTATAACTAATATTATTACTAAATATTTTTTTTATACTATAGCTATTAATATAATAATAGCATTACCAAAGGCTTTTAATAATTTAAATACTATATTTATATGTATATATTACTATATAAAACACTTAATAATCTTGCTAGGTAAAAATAATTAAAAAGTGTATAAGTAGGCTACAGCGCTTTTAATAAAATAGGCTATAGTTAATTAAAAACTTTTAACTATAATTATTAGTAATAGGGATTTAAAATTTATTAAAAAACTTTAGCAAGCACTTTTTACTAAATTAAAAGTAAAACTTTACTTTATAACTACATGGCATGCCTAAGTAAATAAATAAAATAAAAAATTAAATTAAATAATAAAGGTTTTCCTGCGCTATATTATTATAAGTTTAAAATATTTAAATAAATAGGTAAAAGCTTTGCTATATTTATAGGTAATATTAAATACCTATATTAATACCTTAATAAAATATTTACTATATAAGCATATATATAGCATAAAAATTTAAATAATACTTTTTTTTTACTAGTGTATTTTAAAGCATGGTAACACCCTTAAAAAACTTTAATTATAAAAAAAATGTGGTAGCAGCGCTTAGGCTAGCATAAATAATAATAAAATATTATTATAATAAAAATTATAAGCTTATTATATTTATTTTTAGGGATTATATTAAATTATACTTATATAAAAAATATAAAGTGTAAGTAATATTAAATAAAAAGCTTTTAGTATAATATGCTAGACCCTTTAAGGTGTTAAAAAAAGTTAATTTACTAGCATATTATTTAAACTTTTTTTTTAATTAATAACTATATTTAGTGGTATTTATTATGCACCTAAAGAAATATTTAAATACTAACCTTTATATATAAATAAATATTAAGCCTAGCCCTTAATTAATAAAAAAAAATATAAAAAAATTTTAATTATATAAAATTAAGTGTTTACTAGTAAAAAAATAAACCTTAAATAATCCTAAGTACTTAGTAAAGTAATTAAAATAATTTAATTACTAAAACACATGGTATTATAAATCTTTACTATAAAATGCTAAAAAAAAAATTAAAAAATATAAAAAAGACTATTTAAATAATACAGGCTTGTAAATTAACAAGTGTAAATAAATTAAAACTACTACTAAAATTTAAAAAATTTTAAAAAAAGGCCATAGCCGCCCTTATAAAAATACTTTTTAAATTTTTTACCTTACTATTACCTATCCTAATAATTATTACCTATTTTAATAATTATTAGCTACCCTGCCATTACCCTTACCCCTAAGTTTTACTATTATTTTATATTTTTGCATAGCTATAATAAGGTTGTAACTTTCATGGCTTTGGTGTTCCCTCACGTCTTTACCTTACCTCTCCCTCCAGCTTTACCTATCCCTTTATTTACCTATCCCTTCCCTCACGTCTTTACCTTACCTCTCCCTCCAGCTTTACCTATCCCTTTATTTACCTATCCCTTTATTATCTTGTTTTTAACTACTACCTGTGTTTGTTACTTTACTACCTTTTATTACTTTTTAATAGTTAAATTTTTTTTGCATAGCAACTTTTAAAATAGCACCTAAGTAAAAATAAAATTTTATTAAAAATGCTATAGCAAGCCTTAAATTAAAAATTAAAAATTTAAAAAAGTAAATTAAAACTTTTTAAACTAAGAAAATATTTTATGCCTTAAGTAAGATAGCCAAAATAAAAATTATTTAATAATTAAAAGCTAAAATTATAAAACTTTATATTTATAATAAAAACTTAAAGGTAACTTAAAGTAAAGCCCTGGTAAATAAACTTTTATAAATAAATTAGGTTAAAAAAATAAAATATAAAAATATGCTTGGTTTAAAACTAGCCCTTTAAATAATAGTAATAATTTATAATAATAAAATTAAAAAAGTAATTAATTGCCCCAGGAAGAACTAATAATAATATTTTATTATTATTAATAATAATTACTTTTAAAATAAACTTAATAATATTTTTTAATTTAAATAAACCTTTTTATATATTTATTTATATTATTAAGCTTTTATTAATAGTAATACATGCTTTTTAATAAATCCCTTATTAAAATAGCCAGTGTTAGACCTTAAAAAGGTAAAAAAAAAGCTAAAAGTTTTAATTAGCATGTTAAATAATAAGACCTTATTAATATATAAAGTTTTAAGCATAAATTTATAAAAAGGCATATAATATTTATTAAAGCTATTATAACCCTAGCTAAAAAAAATACTAAAGTAAAGTTTTTTATTATTATTACTAATAATTAAATACTAACTTTAATAAATAATATTACTTAATATCCTAAAATTAAATAACACGCAAGTTCCAAGGAATTACTTTATACTTATTTAAAAAGCCTAGTAAAAAATATACTTAAAACCTATTTAAATAAAGTATTTACTTTAAAATATAAAATAAAACTAGTATAATAAAAGTGGGTTACTACTTATAAATAATAAAAATTTTTATTAATTAAATAACTTACTAAAAATTTAGTAACCTACTAGCTATTTAAAACTATAATATAAATAATTACCGCGCTTAAATTTATAAACCTTATTATAAAAAGTTTAAAGCCTATTATTAATATAGTTTAGGCCCTTACTATTATAAATAAGGCTATTTATAAGTTATAAAAAAAACTTATAGTAAAAGTTAAAAAAAAAAAAGCTTAAAAGTTAGTAAATTACTTAGCTACTTTTACTAGTAAAAAAATAATATATTAACAAGTAAAATTACTAGATTTTATACACCTAGTATTAAAGCGCTTATATAAAAAGTTTTTTACCTAGTTAATAAAGGTATATAATAATAATACCACTATACTAATCTTTAAAAATAATTTAGTTAAAAACCATAAGCTTGTTAATAAGTTTATAAATAAGCTAAGTTTTTTTTAGGGAGATATTAAGTTACAAGAATAATAAAAGCAAAGTAATTAGTTTTTATCCCTGCGGAGTTTTCTTAATATTTTATTTTTATTACTTAGTTTTTATACTAGTTTGGAATCTTTTATAAAAAGTATTTTATTTTTTATTACTTTTTTTTACTTATATAACTAGGTAATACTTTATTTTTTTTACTTTTTTAATTAATTACATGGTAATTATTAAAAACTTTTTTAGCTTTCCCTTCTTTTTTTACCCTGTAACTTTATGTAAAGTTAAAGTTATAAAATTAAGGGGGACTATTATAATTAATAGCTAATATTACACCACGTAATCTAGCTTAATTACATAAATAAAAAATAGTCTGGCCCTGCGCTATTCTTAGATAATTATTAAGCATTTTTTTTATAATTATCATGACTTATCCAGGTGTTGCCTGAGTAGCTATCACGACATTATATTATTTATAGTATAATTAACCCTAGGTGCCTTAAATAACCTAATTTTTTTTATTTTTAAATATTTAAATATAATAATTTAACAGCTAATAACAGGCCCTACAAAACATGTAAAAATATAATAACTTATAAATATAAAAAGTTTTATAATAATAATAACTAAGGTAAAAAAAATAAAAATAGCATGTTTATATTAAGCCATAACCCCCTATAAATATAAATATATAGCCTTAAAAAAATAAGGCTATATACTTAATTAAAACTAAGGTAGCTATTAATTACTACCTTTACAAAAATATAACTAATAATATTAAAAAATATATTATAATAAAAAAAAGGTGGTACTAAATAAGTTTTTAAAAAAATATTATAAGTATATACAGGATAAAGCGTACGCTAAAGCTAAATTTTTATTATATAAAGTATATTATGGCAACGCGCCACAAGATAGTAAAATAGTTTATAAAAAAAATATTTTTTAAATAAGTATATTATAACTATGTAGTATAAAATAGCTAGATATATTATAATAATATAAAATAAAGCTATAAAGTTATTTATAAAAATTAAGTATATTATAGTAATATAAAGTAAAATAATAAAGTTATTTATAATATAAAGTAGTACTATAATTATTAAAATAAAGTATATTATAAGAATTTACTACTAGCTTTAATATAATTAATAAATATTATAAATTACTAGTATTATTTTATAGGGATATTATTAAATAACATGCTTTATAAATATTTATTTAAATATAAGAATACTTTACTAAAATAAATAAATAAATAAAAAAACATAGTTTTACTTATAATTTATTTTATTATATTACTAGTTATTAAAACTAACCTAGGAATGCATTTTTATTTATAAAAGTATATAATAATAAAAGCCTATATTAAATAATATATAATAATAATATGTTTTAATTTAAAATACACTTTAATTATTATAAATTATAAGTTTTTAAAAAAGCACGCCCTAAAAGTAAAAATTTAATATTATATATTAGTATTAATAAAAAAAATTAAAAATAATTTTACTAGTATTAAATTTATAATACTTTTAGTGTGCTTTCCTGCAAAGCGTAATAAAAAAAAGGTATATATAAAAGTAAGTATAAAAGTATATTTAATAAATAGTTTAGTAGTAAACATGCTATTAAGTATAAACATGCTAAGTAAATATAGCTTTATATTAAATTTTATAAAATATAAAATTAAGATTAAAAATTATTTAAATATAGTATTATAGCTTATAATTACCCTAAAACTAAATAAAATAAAAATATTAAAAGTATTATTTATAAATAAAAAAATAGTAATCCTAGTAAACTTACAAGTAGTTATTATAGTTTATTAAAAAGTAAATTTCCTAAAAAATAAAAATATAATATTTAAATTAGTTTACTAAAAAAAACTATATTTATTTACTTAGGTTTTTTAAAGTATATATTATAAGGTTTAGGCTATAAATTAAAATATATAGCTAGTAATAATATTTTAGTATATTTATTTAAGTAACCTTTATAAAATTAAGAATTTAAAGGCATACTATGCTTACATAGTAAATATTAATATTAAAAATATAAAAAAATAAATAAAAATAGCTAACCTTGCTATGGTGCGCTTTTTAAACTAAAAACCTTTAAATTTTAAGCTAAAAAAACACTACTATGCTATAAAATAATATTATTATTTATAGTAATAAAAAAATAATATATTTTTTAAAAAAAAGTGGTAATGCATTTTTTAAAAGTATAAATAAATATTAAAATAATAAATATTCCTAAGAAACACTAAATAAAAATTTATATAAAGTGTTGTGGTTGATCCCACGCCATGCTGACTTATACCTTAGTTATTAGTATGTAGTTATTCAGCCTCCCGGCCATTCTTAAATTAATTATTAAGCATTTTCTTTATAATTATTATAACTTATCCAGGTGTCGCCTGAGTAGCTACCATAATAATAGTAGCATGTTTTTAATTATAATTAAAGGCTAAATTTTTAATTTTTAAATTTAGGAAGATTAAAAGTATTAACAAGCCTTTACTATAATAAAAGTTTAATTAGTAAGCCTTTATTACTGCCTTAGCTTTTAATATTAAACTTTTATTATTTTTTTTTTATCCAGCTTCTTAACTTTTTAAATCTTTTTATATAAAAATATAATTTTTTAAGTTTTTTATAATTTTTAATTCCCTAAGTTTTTTTTTTTAACTAACTAGCCAAGCAACTAGGTAGCCTAGTAACTAAATATTATAATATTATAAATTTTTAAAAGTTCCTTCCGCCTGTTAAATTTAAATAAAATTAATTACTAAATTAATTATTTAACTTTATTTTATAATTATATATTTAACTTGTATACTCTAGCTATTAAAACCTTTTTTACTTAGGTTATTAAACCTCCCCTGCTTATACTATTATAATTATTTTTTAATAATTTGCATAAAATTACTATAAATATATATAATTTTTATAATTATTCCCAGCATAAATACACTAGTAAAATCTTATTAAAGTATTTAACTTAAGTAAAGTTTATTTTTTTATTTTATTTAAATAAAAAGCCTACTGCTATTAGCAAAAACTAGTTAAAGTATATTTTTATAAAAAAAATTTTAATAATTAAATTTATTAATTTTAAGGTTTAATAGTTATTTATAAAAGACTATAATTTATAGCTACTATTAACTTTTATTTAAATTTTACTTTTTTTTTAAAAAAGAAAAACGGCGTGCCTTTAATATTTAAGTATAATAAATTAAAACTTTTAACACCTTTATACCTTATATTTACTATATTTATATTTTTTATTCCTGCCCTAAAACTAACTATAATTAGTATTAATATAAATACTATATTTTTTTTACTTAATATTTTCTAAATACTAGGCTTTAAAAAATTATTAAAAAAAAGGCCTTTTTTCTTAATTATTTTACCTTTAATTAACTTATTAAATGTTCCACAATCCTTTTAAGACTATAAAAAAAATAAAAATATTTTTACTAAAAATAAAAATATATATTTTTTGCTTTTAAAGTCTTTATTTATAGTAAAAAATACTATAAATAATAATAATATAATAAAAAATAAAGTAGCTAGAAAAGTGGCTAGTAGTAGTGTAAATACTAGCTTTACTAGTTTTTTTTAATAATAGCTAGTAATATTAGCTATATTAATAGCACAAGTAATAATAAATATTAATTTTAATAAAAATACTATAAATAGTAAGTAGCAGGAAGCAAAAACTAATATAAAAATTTTTTATTAAAAAGTAGTTAATATTAGGTTTTTTTACCTAAATATGCCACTTAATTAGGGCTTTAAAATAAAAGTTAAGCAAGATAATAAGCCTTATTTTTATAATATTTATATGTTTATAACTTAAATTTATAGTATATTAAAAACTAGGAATATTTTTAAAATATACTAAAATTTAAAAATATATTTATAAAATAAAGCTATATATTAATATAATTTAAAGCTTAATTAAGTGCAGCGCAAAGGATTAACTACTTTTAATAATATTAAAAATTAATATAAATAACTTAAAAAGAGGTTTAAGTTACTAGCTAGTAAAGTAAAATTTAAGCTAGATAATTTATATTATATAGTAATAAATATATAAGCCAGGTATTTACTTACTACTTATATATTTAATATAGTAGCTTTAGCTAAATAATATAAAAAGTTTAATTATAAGTTTTTATTAGTATTAAAGGCGTGGCGAAATTTAAATATTTTTTTATAAAATATTATTAACAAGCCCTTAAAAAAAATAATATAACTATTTTAAAGTTTATAAAAATCTTATAAAAAAAGTAAATTAATTAGTTTAATAAGTTTTAACCACGAGCATGTTAACTAGTATAAACTTTATATAAATATACTAAATAATATTTTTATAGTAATTAAACCTAACCCTAGCATGTATTAATATAAAAACCTTAATATATAAATTTAAACCTTTAATATTATATTTAGTAGCAAAGAAATTTTTAGAAATAAAAACTAGTAGCTAATATATTATAAAATAGCTAAGTAAACTAAATAAATAATTTATAAAATTAAGGCCCTTTATAAAACTAGTAAAATTATTATTTTTAAAATTAAAATTAATAGTATAATTAAAATTAGTAGTCTTATTTTTAAAATAAAAACTTTTAAGGCTTTTAATAATAGCATTACTAGTAGTAGTAGTAGTATTAATAATAATTTTACTAAAATAATAACTAAAAAAATATTAATAATAATTATTACTCGCGCACTTATTATATTAAATTTAATAAGTTTATTATTTTAGACCTAGATGTGCTAATACTAAAAAAAAACTTTATAAGTAATAAATCCTATAATTTTTAAAAAGTTTTTAGTAAAGAATATACTAAACCTTTTAAAAAAAAATATAAGTTTAAAAATCCCTATAAAATTAATTATTATATATATTACTTTATTTTTTAATTAAATAATAAGCTACACGAGCACTTATTTATATATACTAGTAATAACTTTATTATATATTATATATCCCCTTTTTTAAATACCTTAATTATAAAATTTTTATAGCCTATTTTTATAGCTTTACCAGGGCTTTTTTTTAAAAACTAAAAATATGCTTTAGTAAAAGCATTTTTTATTATTAAAAGTGCTTTTTATTAAATTTGTATTAATTTAGGATTAATACTTACCTYAATTAATAAGGTATTTTTTACTTAAAATTATTTAAATATTTTTATATACCAGTGCTTGTTACTAATTTTATTATAAAAAATTAAATTAGGGTTTATAAATTAATTTATTTATTTATTAATTTTTTTTAAGGCAAAGTAGGTACACAAAAATATTTTAAAAAATATAATAGTAAAAATAATAGTTAAAACACATTTTATATTATATTTAAAAGCTAATTTATTAATTAGTATTAATAGCCTTGCTTTACACGGTATAATAATAAATTTAAGTAAAAAAATCTTTTAAATTACCGCGTGTGGTAATATAATAATTTTTATTATTATTATATTATATTTTTATTATTATTAGCCTTAATAAGTATATATAGTAAATTAAATAATAATATAACTATATTTTTTATTAAAGGTGCTAGTATAGTTTTATATAAATTTTTTAAGTAATAAAAATTACTTATTTAAACCACGCTAGTAAAAATAATTATTTTTATATATTTATATAATAAATAATAATTTTAATTTTATAATTATTATTAATAATATAAATATTTTAGTGTTACTAAAGAAGGGCACAAGGCTAAAAATATTATTTAAATTTAAAGCCTTTAAAATTTATTAATTAAATATTATAAACATAATTATATATAAAAATTATTTTTTTATATTAGTAAAGTTACTGCTAAAGTTATATAAACCTTTTATACCTTTTTTATTAGTAAATAAATTTTTAAAAATAAAGCTACTTAATAGTGTTACTATATATAAAAATATAAAAGTAATAATAATATTTAAGGCTTTAATATAAGAATTTATAAATATATAAATAAATAAGTAAATAATAAATATTTAAAAAAAAAACTAAATACGCATGCACTTTAAGCTAAAATAAAAAAACTATTTTAAAAAAAAGTAATTAAGGTTTATTTTTTAGCTTATTAAAATTAATAAAAAGTTAATAAAGTATATAATAAACTACACTAGTAAAAAAAATAAAATAAATAACTAAACTTATATTAATATTTTAGCTAGTATTTATAATTTATAAACTTAAAAAAACTAATAAAAGTTTTAGCTGCCTAGTATGGGATATTTAAAATTTAAATAAATAGTAAATTAAGAATATATATTTTTTACTTATATAAGTAAAAATACTTACGAAAGTAGCTAGGGATAGTTTTATTTTTATAATTAATATTATATTAATATTTTATTAATAGCCCCTTTACTTATTAGCTTAAATATATATAATAGTAATTTTTTATAGGGGTTAAAAAATGTTACTTGTATATTTTATAAGTTTTATTAATAATATTACTTATATATAATAAAATATAAATAATTACTTTTATATCTTATAGGTATTTTTACGCGCCTATATTAATAACTTTATTATATACTTTTTTATTTTTAATAATTATATATAATATTTAAGGCTGTTTTTTCTAAAGTATAAAGAACTAGGGATTTCCTTAAATTTTAAAAAAATATTTTTAGGTTTTTTTTTTATTAGGCTTTTAAAAAAAAATATCTTTTTATTAAAATAAATAGTAATTATAAATAAGGTTAAGGCACTAGTATTATTAAAGTTTTTTAAGATATTAGTAAATTTAAATACCTATATTAGTATAATAAATTAATTTTTAAAGTATATTTTTTATTATACTGCAAAAATTAAATTATTATAAAGAAGGAAAACTTACCTTTTAAAAAAAATACTAAATTTTTAAGAAAAATTACATGCTTAAAAAACCTATATATTAAAAATTAAGCTTGCTTAAATAACTATAATAAAAAAAAGGTATTTAAAACTATTTAGTCCTATTTTTATAACCCGCTTTAGTTAATTTATTATTTACCTTTTTAAGACCTTTATATTAATATTAACACGTGTAAACAATGTATTAAGATTATAATTTTTTATATTAAAAAAAAATCCTAAGATGGATCTAAAAAAATCTTAAATATTAAAAAATATAAAAAAATTTTAATACTAGTAAATTTAAAAAAGCCCCTAGTACTAGTAAATATAAAGCTTATTTTATTTTTTAGCCGCGTTATTTTTAAAGTAAAAAAAAAATTATTAGCTTATAAAGTTAAAAGTTTTAGGCCTAGTCTAGGTAATAAAAAAACTATGCTATATAATAAAATTTTATTAAAAAATAGTTTTTATTTATATAAATCACGCTAGCATGTTAAATATTATAAAGTAAAAAATACTTATTATTAAATTTTTAAAAAAAACTTAACTTATATTTAATATAAGTATTAATCTTTTTACAATAGTTTAAACTTTAGATTTTTTATAAATTTAAAAAAATAAATATAATACCTAATGTATTATCTTATCTCCCTTTTTATACTAAAAATACTAAGTTAAATATAAAATATTTACTAAATATTTTTTATATATAAGCTAGCTTAATAGTATAATATTTTAAAAATTTTAAGTAAAAAATTTTGCAAGGCTACATAAATAATTAAAAATAAAAAAAAGTTAAAAAAGTTTTTAAAATAAATACTACCTTTACATGCCCGGTTATACTACCTTATTAAATAAATAATAAAAAATTTATTTATATACTTTTTTATAAAAAAATATTCTTGGCCACGAAAATGCTTTATATTTTTTTAGTAATAAAAAAAAAGTGTTAAAAAAGGCTTATAATAACAAAGGCTATTTTAGTATTTATTATATAATAAAAAATTTAGCTAATATTTTATTTTACTTAAAGTTAAAATAAGTTAAAAAATATATTACAGCTTGCTTATTATACTTATATTATAAAAAAAAATTATAAATTATATAAAAGCCTGTAACTAATATTACTATTAAATATTTTTTTTATATTATAGCTATTAATATAGTAATAGCTTTATTAATAGTTACTAATAATTTAAATATAATACTTATATATACGTGCTGCTATATTAAATAATTAATAATATTACTTAGTAAAAAAAACTAAAAAGTATATAATTAGGCCTTAGCACTTTTTATAAAATAGGTAATAGTAAACTAGGGTTTACTAACTATAATTATTAATAATAAAAATATAAAATTTATTAATAAGCTTTAGCAAGCCCTTTTTATAAAGCTAAAGGTAAAACTTTGTTTTTTAATTATATAGCATGCTTAAATAAATAAATAAAGTAAAAAATTAAATTAAACTATAAAGGTGTTCCTGCGTTATACTATTACTAGTTTAAATTATTTAAATAAGTAAAAGCTTTTTTTTATTTATAAGTAACTTTAAATACCTATGTAAATTTTTTAACTAAATATTTCTTATATAAGCTTATATATAGCTTTAAGATTTATACTTTATTATTACCTTTTACTAGTGTTTTTTAAAAAGCAAAAACTTTACTAAGAAACTTTAATTATAAAAAAAATATAATTATAACTTTTAAACTAGCATAAATAATAATAAAGCATTATTATAATAAAAAGTATATACTTATATTTTTTAAACTAGGTAATTAGGTCCGCTTATATTTACATAAAAAATATAAAATTTAATTAATACTAAATAAAAAACTTTTACTATAGTACATAGGTTTTTTTAAGGTGTTAAAAAAAATTAGTTTGCTAGCCTATTATTTAGACTTTTTATTAAATTAATAACTTTATTTAGTTGTTTTAATTACATATTTAAAAAAATACCTAAAAAAAAACCTATATAATTATATAAATATAAAACTAGGCCTAAAGCTTATAAAAGGTAATATATTTAAGTTTTAATTATATAAAATTAAAAAACTACTTATAAAAAGGTGAATACTAAACAAACTTAAATACTTGGTAAAGTAATTAGGTTAGTTTAAATATTAAAATATATAGTATTATAAGTTCTTATTATAAAATGTAAAAAAAATAATTAATTAATATAAGGCGGATTATTTAAATAATATTAAATTATAAATTAATAAGTGCAAGCATGCTAAAAAACTTATTAAGTATTAAGAAGTTTTAAAAAAAGGTTATAAATATTTTTATAAAAAAGCTTTTTAATCCTGCAAATACTAAAATATTTTTTAAGGTAAATATTTTTTTAACTTAATATTTACTTTAGTAAAAGTTTACTATTTTAATTATTATATTATATTTTAACTAATTTATTAGCTACCTTGTTATCTTACTTACCCCTAAGTTTTATAATAATTTTAGGTTTAAGTATAGCTATAATTATATTATAATTTTTAAAAGTCTTTTTAATATTATATTATATTTTATTACTCCCTTACCCTACATACTACTTTTTATAATTTTTAATTTATTTTATTACTTTTTTTTTATTCTTTTTTTTTATTATTTTTATTAGTTTTATAACTTTTTTATTTTACCTAAGTAACTTTTATAATAGCTTTAAAATAAAAATATAATTTTATTAAAGGCATTACTACAGGCCTGGAGTTAAAAATTAAAAATTTAAAAAAGTAAATTAAAACTTTTTAGGCTAAGAAAACATCTCACGCCTTAAGTAAAATAATAAAAATAAAAATTATTTAATAGCTAAGAGCTAAGGTCGCGGAACTTTGCACTTTTAATAAAAAGTTAAAGGTAACTTAAAATAAAGTACTAGTAAATAAACTTTTATAGGTAAACTAAGCTAAAAAAATAAAATATAAAAACATGCTTAGCCTAAAACCAGCCCCCTAAATAATAATATAAATTTATAATAATAAAATTAAAAAAGTAACTAATTATATTAAAAAAAACTAATAATAATATTTTATTACTATTAATAATAGCTATTTTTATAATAAACTTAATAATATACTTTAGTTAAAATAAATATTTTTATATATGCATCTTAAATATTGGGTGTTTATTAATAGTAATACTTAATTTTTAATAAATTTTTTACTAAAATAGCCGGTATTAAACCTTAAAAAAGTAAAAAAAAAGCTAAAAGTTTTTATTAATATATTAAATAATAAAACTTTACTTACTTATAAAGTCTTTAGCATAAATTTAAAAAAAGGTATATAATATATATTAAAGCTTTTATAGCCTTAACTAAAATATAATAAAAAAAAGTTTTTTATTATTATAGCTAATAATTAAATACTTATATTACTAAATAATATTACTTAATACCCTAAAATTAAATAGCATGTAACTTTTAAATAATTACTTTATAATTATTTAAAATTTTTAGTTAAAAATATATTTAAGGCCTATTTAAAAAATATTTTTACTTAAAAATATAAAATAAAACCTGTTTAAAAAAAGTAGGTAGTAAATTATAAGTAATAAAAATTCTTACTTATTAAAAAATTTACTAAAAACCTAGTAACATGTTAGCCTAATAAAACTATAATATAAATAATTAATACTTTTAAATTTATAAATATTATTATTAATAGCTTAAAACTTATTATTAACATGGTTTATATACTTATTATTATAAATAAAGCTATATAAAAATTATAAAAAAAACTTGCTGCTAAAGTTAAAAAAAAAAATACCTAAAATTTAATAAATTATTTAGGCACTTTTAATAAAAAAAAGGTAGTATATTAGCATGTAAAATTATTAGATTTTATATACCTAGTATTAAAATATTTATATAAAAAAATTTTTACCTAGCTAATAAAGGTTTATAATAATAATATAAATATATTATTTTTTAAAAATAATTTAGCCAAGAATTAAAAGTTAGTTAATAACTTTATAAAAAAACTTAACTTTTTATAAAAAGATATTAAATTACAAGAAAATTAAAAATAAATAAAAAGTTCTTAAGCAAGTATTATTATTTTTAAGGTATTTTTATTATGGTTATTGCACGAAGCACTTTTTTAATTTAAACTAGGTATTACTATTTTTTTTTACTTGCTAATTTATGTTATTTTTTACATGGCGTTTAAAATTATAACTTTAAATAAAGTTATAAAGTTAGGGGGGACTATTATGGTTAATCCCATGCCATGCTAACTTATACCTTAGTTATTAATATATAGTTATTTAGCCTCCCGGCCATCCTTAAATTAATTATTAAGCATCTTTTTTATGGTTATCATGACTTATCCAGGTGTCGCCTGAGTAACTGCCATAACATAAAGCTAAAATAACATAAAAATATAAAGTATTTTTTTAAAAAGTACCTATTATTTAAATTAAATAAAAAAAAAAGTAAATAAAATATTTAATAAGCTTTATGCGTAGGGCTATCTTGCCTAGGTAAATATATATATTTTATTAGGTTATTTAATTTTTATGGCCAAGAAGGTAGTTAATAAAGTAAATATAAATTAAAACTAGGATTAAAAAGTAAAGTTAGCTATAAATATACTAGGTTTATATATATTTTTAAAAAATAATATTAAATAATAAGTTATAATTAATTTTAGGAAAATAAATAAAAAAATAATTTTAAATATTTATTTAATTTTAACACAAGCTAATATTATTACTATTATAGCAGGCTATAATTATATTAATATAATTAATAAAAAAAGTATATTTTATTAGTAGCCTATATATTTAAATAATTATAACTATACTAGTGTAATAAACTACTAGGAGTAAGAGATTTTTAAAGTATATATAATAAAACTTTTAAACTTAATAGCACATATATAATAAAATATTAATAATTTATTTTATATTTTACGCGCTTTTTTAAGGGCGTATATAAATAACTTTATAGTGTTTTTAAAAATTCTTAAATTATATTTTATATATTTATATAAGTTTTTTACGCGTTACGCGGAGCTATATATTATATTAAATTTAAAAAAAATATTTTTAGAATTTTTAATTATATAATTACTAGGTTAAAAAGTATTATTACTTAGCTTAATTATAATAAAAAATAAGTTAAAAGCTATATTAAAACTAAAGTTTTTTTAGTTATTTATAAATTTTAATATATATATTAGGCTTACTAGTTAGTTTTTTTAGTATATTTTAAACTATGTAGTAAAAGTATAGCTATTATAAAATTAAAAAATACTTTTAATTAAAAAAAACTATAATAAAAAGTTGCTAGATTAAACTTTACACGCTAAATAATAATTAAAAAGCTAAATACTTATAAACTTAAAGTATTTAAAACTATTTAATTTTACTTTAAAAATTATATTATACTTACTTATTATAACCAAGACTATATTATATTTTTTAATATAAATATATTTAAATAAAAAGGTTTTAGGGCCATGCTATTTTATATTATATATAATAACTTAATTATTATAAAAAAAATTATTTAATATTTTAAAATACCACCTAACTACTATTTTTAAAAACTATATAACTAATACTTTTTTTAATAGGTTATTATTAAAAGCTAAAAAGTAATACTACCCTATAAAACTTAAGGTTATAAATATAATTTAAGTGTTATAAAAAATATGCTATATTATAAAATTTAGCTAAAAAAGTATTATTTATATAAATTATTTTTTAATAATAAATATACTATATAGCATGTTACTAAGTATTATAAGTAATAATTAATTAAATTTAAAATTAGTAAAAATATTTTAATATTATAAATAAATTACTAGTTTTAAGGTTTATTATAAACCTAACAAGTTATATATTATTTTTAATATATTATTTTATTTATTATTATATATAAAAAATAAGGTAAAAWTTTTTTTAAAAAGATTTTTGCCTAGCATGTTATATAAGTTAAACTATTTAAAAATTTTAAAAAACGCGCTAGGGAAGGCTATATAATAAATTTTTAATAATTAAAAGTTATAAAAGTTTTACACGTGAACTAAAGCTTAAAATACCTAATAATATTTTTATTTAAGCTAATAAATAGTATTTTTTATATTAAATTAAAGGGAAAACTAGTAATCCTAAATTACCTGCATAAGAAAGTTTTATAGGTTATATATAATATAAATAGCTATTCTAGTATAAATAAAATACTAAAATTATTAAGGGGCATTATAATAAGCTAAATAAAATATTAGGTTAAATAATATATAAAGCATTGCTTAAATTACTTATTAAAAAAAATAAAAAGGCATAAATTATATAGCACTTTATAATTAATTATATTAGTATTTTATTTATTTAATATAATTTTTATTAATTTAATTTTAGTGTTACTAAATAATAGGCGGTATAATACTATTATATTTATAATAAATTATTTTTTATATTAAATAATTATAATCCCAGGCTGTAATAACTAGTTTGCTAAGTAATAAGCTAATATATTATTAAAATACTTATAGCTTAGTAATTAGGGCCTATTATTATAAATTATTTTAAATTAAAATACTAAGTTTTTTTTAAAAATATAGCTAAAAATATTTATAAATTTTAAAGTAAAAGGCTTGTTTACTATAACTTAGTATTTATAGGGTAATAGTATAATAAAAATTAATAATTAAATAATTAAGGCTTACTTATATTATATAATTATAGCTTTATAGTCTAGCTTAAAATAATTAAATATATTATTTTATTTTTAGGCTATTTATAATAGCACTAGGCATATAAATATTAATAACTTTTTAGTATTTTATATATAAAATAAATTTACGCCTTTTAATAAATATTAGTTTATAATTAAAAAAAATTAAATAATTATTTACTACTTGTAAAATAATAATAAATATAATTAAGTTAATATAAATATTAATAAAAGCATAATATAATAAATATTATATTTTTATATTTTTTATAATTAATAATTTTATATACCTTTGGCTTTATAAGGGGTATTTTATTAAAAACACACTAAGTAAAAAAAATATTAAATTAATATAATAGCCCTTTTAAAGTTATAAAATATATTAAACCACTAGCTTACTAATTAAATTTCCCGCCTAAATAATAAATATATTTTATTATTTTTATTATATATTTAAAGAGAGCCCCTATTAATAATAACTTATTTTAGTATAAAAACGTGCTAAATAAACTAATAAATAATAAAACTATATATTAAATTAAAAGAATAAGTAAGAGACAGCGTGGTTGCCCCTATAAGTTATATAATAATAATAAGTGGCGCGAGTATAAATTAAAAATAGTTATTATAAAAAAAAAGTAAAGCGCGGCGGGTTAAAATATCTAGTAAAGTATATTAAATAATTTAATAAATATAATAGGTAGTACCATAAGTCGCAGCTATAAAATATAAAAAAGTTAATAAAAAAATTTAAAAAGTGTTATATAAAAAATATAGTAAAAAAGTAAAATATAAAAAAAAGTTTATTTTATTACATGTATTAAATACTATATATTTTCTCTTGCTTTTAAAGTTTTTTTTATTTTTATTACTTAAGGGTAGACTTATATATTACCTTAAAAGTTACTTATAAATTATTTCCCTATTTAATATTAGGTAAATATTACAGAGTTGCCTTTTTACTAAAGTTAAGTTTTTTTTTTTAATATTTAATTTTATACTTTACTTAATTATTATTTTATGTTTTACTTTAACTGCTTTACAAGCGCCTTAAAATAATATTATTAAAATATTTTTTTTACTTTATTAATAAAATATATTTTCTTACTTTGCTATTAAGGCATAACTTCCTATTTTTTTTATTTTATTTATAAAATATAGTAAAGATAACCTACTTATTTTTTATAATATACCTTTATTTTATATTTTTTATTTAAATTACAGCGCGCAGCGCGCTTTTATATTTATTAATTTAAGTTATATTAATACTAGGGCCTTTTTAATATATTAAAAAAATAGCTTGCTATTTTTAGTTAAATAACCTTTAATAAATATAAAATTAAAAGCTAAGTATATAAAGGGGCAAGTAAAAAAACCCTAAGTAACTTATTTTAAAAAAAAGGAGCCTAAAATAACTAACTATAGTAATATAATAAAAACTTTTATAATTTATATACTGCCCGTGATTTATTATATTATACTAAAAAAATTAAACATGGACTAGCTAGGCTATATAAAACTAAATTTTATATTATTTTTATAGTATACCCCTTCCGCACTTATTATATAAAAAGTTAAATATTTATTAACTTTTAGGGGTATAATAATATTTTCTAGGCTAAAAAATAAAAACTAGCCTAACTATATTATAAACACCTTTATAATAATTTTTATTATTTTTAAAATATTAAGTAATAAAAAATATTAACTTTTAAATAAAGCTAGCCTAGGTATTACTAGTAATAACTATTATTTTAAATATTTTAATAAAAATTTAAAAAAATAGTATTAAACCTTGTTAAGGCAAACTTAAAGGCTATAAAACTTATTAAAAAATAATTAAGGCTATTATATAGTAAAAAAATACTATTATATAAAAAAAGTTAAGCTAGTAATAATATTATAAAAGTAAGTGGTTTAAAATCCCGCTTTATAAAGAATTTTTTAATTTTAATTATAAAAAAATATATTAATATTTTTTATATAATTAAGTTAAATAAAGCTTAGGATAAAAAATAGGCTATTATTACTTTAATTAACTAAACTTAGTTTAACAAGTAATACACGGGTATATTATATAATAAATATAAAAACTTAAAATATAATTATAATACTTTAAAGTACTAATTTAACTAGGTAAAAAATAAAATTAATAACTATATTTTAAATTATTATAAAGCTATTTTAAAGCTTAAGTTTATTATTTAGTAAAACAAGAAATAAATATAGTGTGTAATAAAATATTAAAGCTTAAATTATATACTAGGTTTAACTATAAATTAAAATAAAGTATTAAAAACTTTATAAAACTTAAAATATTTTTAAAATATTACCTAAAACACGTAAAACCAAGGCTATATTATATTAAAAGGTATAAATAAGTTTTTTTTTATAAACCTACTAGTTATAAATTTTTTAAATTTAAATTTTATTTTAGGCCTTGGCCTTACATAAAATACCAGGCTTGTATAATAATAATAATAAAATAATATATATTTAAAATACTTATTAAGTTTAATAGGCCTAAATTACCTAGGTAACTAGTTAATAATTTTAAATATTAATTTAGTATTTTTTATTATTAGGTATTATTAAAGTTTTAAACTACCTAGTAAATTTAATATTAATAATTAGTAAATTTATTTATTAAAAATTTATAAGGCTTTTAGCCTACCTATATTTTAAAAGTTAGTAAATAAAACTAAGATCTTAAATTAAAAGGTATTATTATTAAAATAATTATTATCCTAGTATTATAAAGGCCTTGTTAAAAAAAATATAAACTATAAGTATATTTAAAAATAGCCTTTTAAAATAATTATTTATAAAGTGCGCTTTTAATCACGGTTTAAATTTAAATTTATATTTATAAATAATATAGCTTAACTATTAAAGTTATATAAAGTTTTTTATATATTAAAATATAATAAATTATAGGGTTTAGCTTTTTAATTTAAGTATTATAATAAAAATATTTAGCTTATATTTAAAGCTTTTACTACATAGCTTAAATAAGTAAACCTTAATAATAAAATAATTTTTAATTAATAATTACTATACACGCTTAAACTTTACTTTATAACCTTTACTTTATATTTTAATGCTAGTTTTTTTACTTTATAATATTTTTTATATTTATTTATTTTTACCTGTGTACAACGCGCGGGCATTTATTTTATAACTTTAATATATTTTATTATTTTATTATAGTATTAAGTTTAACTTTATTTTATATTTATTAACCCTGTTTTATAGCTTTGCTTTATTTTTTTATTAATATTAAGTTAAATTTTATTTTATTTATTTTATAGCTTTGCCCTATTATTAATATTAAGTTTACTTTATTTATTTATATTTAGTTAGTATTTAGTATTTTAAAAAGGGAAATATATAGCAGCTAGAGCTAGCCATACCTTTATAATATAATAGTTTTTGCTATATATTACCGCCCTCGCGGTACTTTGCCCGCTTGGCGGGACTTAGTAAAATCCAAGACTCTTTAAATCCGCATAGCGTTCCTAACGGCTGCCACAATTAATTATAAAAAAAATTAATAATAAAAATAAATATTTAAGTTATGCTTTAAAAATTAGCCCTAAATTAATTTACTTTTAAGCTAATAATTTTTTAAAAAAAATACTTTAAAAAAACTAAATTTAGAAAATAGTTAGTTTACTTAAATTATATAAAAATTTTATTTATATATTTTTAAAATAAAATTTAAAGTTAACTTCCTTTATTATAGCTTTAGTAATTTATATAATAAAATAACCCTTAAAAAGTTTATTTAAAAAGTTATACACGCATGCAAAGCTATAAAAATAAATAATATTTATTTTTAAATAATAACTACGTGGTGTGCCTTTAAACCCTTATAAAAAAATTTTTAAATTAAATAAAAATATAACTTTAAGTTAGTTTATTAAAAAAATTAAATTTAAAATTATTACCTAGTAAAATCTAGTAATATAATATATAAAAAATTATTATTTTATAAACACGGGTAAAGTATAATATTTTTAAAAAAAATAAACCTAAAAATACTTTTTTTTATAAAAACTTTTTTAATAATACTAGGTAACTTATTTATATTTTAGTACTAGTCTACCCTTAATAATAAAATATATTTTATTTATAATAATAAAACCCCTAGCCTTAATAATAAAATTCATGGCCTGTATAATAATAAAAAAACTTTTATTAATTATTCCTAGTGTAAGATTAAATCTAGTAGCTATAACTAAATAAAAAATTTAGTACTTTATAAGTTAATTAGCTTTAAATAATAAATAAACCTTATAATTTTTTTATTTTATAAGCATAATTATAATAGCAAGTTATAAGATTTTTTAAAATAAGTAATAATAACTTTAACTAATAGCTATAAAACTAGTAACATACTTAACGCGTGTTTTATATAATTATAAATAAAATTAATAATATAAAAACTTTTAGTAAAGTTATTAATTATATTATAAATAAAAATATCTTAAACTTAAATATGTAATATTAATAGTAAGATAATAAAAAAGTATATTATAAAGCTTTTAAGCCTTTAAATAATTTATATAATTTATATTATAGCCCTAATTATAAGTATAATAATAATAATAAAACCTATTTTTTTAATATTATAATTAAACCTAAAATTCCTATCTTAACCTGCCTAATTTACCCTAAGTAATTTACTTTATTAAATAAACTTAAATACCATGCAAAGGACTACCTATAAATATAATATATTAAAAATAATATAAAGTTTAATAATACTATTAAAATTATATTTTTTTAAAAAAAATACCTATTTTAAAAAAATATTAGCTTATATTTATAAAAATATACTATAGTAAAAGTCCATGTAAGTAAAACTTTTTAAGTAAAAAATTTTTATTTAAATACTAGTATTTTTATTATAATAATAAATAAATTTTTTATTAAAAGTATTTTATTAAATACCCCTTTAATAAAGGTAAAGCTAATAACTATCTTAAGTATTAAATTAAAGTATATTACTATGTATTTTATAAATATTTTATTATATTTTTTTAAACTAGGTAATAATTAAAAAGTTTATAATAAAGTTATTACTTACATGTACCTTATTAAAAATTTAAAAAATTAAAGTTTTAATAAATATATTTAAATATATTAATAAAAAAAATTACCTTAAACCTAGGTAACTATATAAAAATCTTATAATTTTATAAATATTTAAAGTTTTTTTTATAAGTACATGCTAAATATTATTAAAATATATTTATTTTAATATACACGGTATAATATATTATAATATTTTTATATTTATTTATAATAGTTTTTATAAAAATTAAAGCTGATTTTTTTAATAAAAATTTTATATTTAAATCACGGCAAGCTTACAAAAATTTATTATATACCTATTTAATTAGTTAATACTTTCTATATATTAAAGTAGTAAATATTACTAAAGCCAAGGGTATATTTTTTTAAGCCTAAAGTTAAAAAAAATAATAAATAAACTTTTTAATTTTTTATATATATAAGGTAAGATGTCCTAGTATATAAAATATATATTATTTACTTAATTAACATTTATTATATATAAGAAAGTTTTTAACACTATAATAAAAACATGGAAAGTTAAGAAATATTTAGTAATTAATTTATATAACTTAAATAATTATATATAATTAAATTTATACCTAGTATTAATATAAAAAAAATATTATAATAATTACTAGCTACCTTTATATAATAATAATAAATATAACTAGGTTTTTTTATTAATAAATATTAGCTAAAAGCGCCCGTAAACACATAATAATTATTATTTATAAAAAATAAAAATAATTTTATATTATAATAATAAGTTTTATAAATAATATTTTATATATTTAATAAATTATAAACCTTTTTTTAAAAAAACTAAATTTTTTTTATTATACTTATATTAATAACCTAGTGGTTATTTTTAAAACCTTAAAAAAATACTTAAAATACCTTTAGCTACTTTTTAAAAAGCTTAGTAATTTAAATATATATTTTAAATTAACTAAATTTTTTATAAAATTTTTATTAATATAGTTTTTAAAATAGCAGGTTAATATTTTTAAAATATTTATTATTAAAAATAAGCTTGTAATAATTAAAGTATTTATTTTTTTTAAAATATTATTAAAGCTAAAAATATTTTTAAGTATTACTAGCTAGTTTAAAAATTATATAAAAAATTATAGTAAAATTATTTTTTTTAAAATATTAAAATTATATTTTTTTTATAATAGCCTAGTAAAAGGTCCTGCTTAAAAAGTATAATTTTTAATTATAATAATTAAAAAATTATTTAGTAATTTTAATACCTTTTAATATTTTAAAAATATATTTTATATACTAATATTTTATACTTATTTTTATTATTATTAATAACTTTATATAAATCTTAACTTTTTACTTTAAGGTTATAGCGCTATGCTATATTACTTAAAAAAATTATAAGTATATAAATATTTTAAAGCCTTTTTTATATACTTTAATATATTTTATGCTTTTTTTAAGCTATTTTTTTACTATTATTAAATATAATTACTAATTTATTAAACTAGAAATTTCTTGCCTGGTATAAATATTAAAAATAACTAAGTATATTATTAAAGTAGCGGATTTTTTAATAATTATTTATATAAATTATAACTTAATAATTAATATTATATATTAAAAATTTATATTAATAGTTTTATTAAAAAAAATAAATTAAAAATTTATACATGTATTTTAATACACCTAAAAATTTTACTTATAAATTTTTTATTATTTAGGTAAAATAAATATTATTACTAATATATTATTTTATTTAAAAAAGCTATTTTTTTACTAATAATTAGTTTAACCTATATTATTTATAATTAAATTAGAAATACGTACACACTATATTATACCTTAAAATTTTAAATAAGTTTAAATAATAAGTAAAAAATACTTATTTTAATAATATTAAAGTAAATTTTATTTTAAAAATATTATATAAGTTTAAGAATCTTTTTTCCCCCGCGGACTTACTTTATAAAAAAAATAATTTTTTATATTAATATATTTATATACCTTAATTTACCTAACCAAGAAACTTTTAAAAACTAAAAATATTAGCTTTACCTTTTTTACTTTATATTATTATAATTTTTTAAACTAATTTATAATTATAATAATTACTAAAATATAAATAAATACTTAAAAAGCATGTATAATTTTATAATATATAAAGCTTGTAGTTTTTTTTATAATTATATTATATATTACTTAATATATTTAAAAAATAAGCCTTATTATTATTAACTACTAGGCTATTTATAATTAATAATACTACTTTTTATTCTATTTTATATTATTATAGTTAATTTTATTATACGCCTTTTTTTAATAAATAATAAAGATTAATTTTTTATTATATATAATAAATATATAAAATATATTAGCCTACTACCTAAAACTTTTATATAAAAATTTAATAAATAAGGCTATAAATTAATATACTACTTTTAAGTATACAACTAGTTTATACCTAAAATTTTTATTTTTAATAAAAATTTTAGGTTTATAAATAAATTTTAAAAAAAATATTAAAGGCTATACATACTTACTTGTCATGTTTCCTCATGTATCTACACGCCCGTCCTTCCTCGTTCTTCCTATCTGCTTAGTTAACGCTTAGTCACCTGTAGCTACTTCTAAAATATTTAAAATAGCCACTAAAAAATTAACTTATTACTATTTTATTATATTACCCTGTTAAGTTTAATAAGTAATAACATGTCTTAAAATAATCCTGGGAGTATCCTAGTTAAATATTTACTTAATAACTAAAAATTTTAGGAGTTAAAATAAATAATAATAATAAATATTAATAATTACTATTTTTTATATAACCTTCCTTATACCCTGCTTTATAAAATATATTTTAATAACCTTTAATATTTACTAAAAAGCTTTTTAAATTAATATTAGCCTATTTTTTTAAACTTTAAAATTAAAATATTAAATAGCTTGCTTTTTCCACATTTTAAAATTTAATTTTATTTATAACCTAAATATAAAAATTATACGCCTGGCATAGTTTATAAAAAAAAAACTATTTTTATTTATATGGTTATACTAGTTCCCGCTGGACTAAAATATAAATTAAAGCATGCTAAACTAGGCTATAAAAAAATTTTTATACCTATATAATTAATATAAAATTATAAAAATTTTTAAATATTTTTAATTTATAATACTATTAATTAACACACCGGAAAGACCACTTGGCTATTTAAAATTATGCTTAAAATTAAGATTTTAGTTAGTATTTTTTATATTAATATTTTTTACCACACAGGAGCCCGCTAATAAGGTACTACTTATTTTTTTTTATTTTTAAGAAAAATTTTAAGTTACTAGCTTTTTTTTTTAAATTTAAAATTTTAAAGTATAATTATACCTTAAAACATATTTTTATACCACTGCCTACTTTTAATACTATATAACAAGTATTTTATTAAATAAAGGTAGGAACCTTTTTAACTAATTATTTTTTTAATACTTTATTTTTTTAGCTAAAGCTATATTAAGGGTATTATAATAATTAATAAAATAAGTTATAAAAGTAATTTCTTATATAATTAAAGCTTTTAATATTATAATATAACTAAAAGTTCCTATATAACTTTTTTTAATAAATATAAAAATACCAGGCTTTTTCCCTGCAAGCCTAAAAATATTATTTATTTTTAACTTTTTAATAAAATAAATAAATAAGAATACACTCTTCCTACTTAAAAATAATAAATTAAAAAATCCCATACTAAAAAGGGCTTAATAACCCTAATAAAAAAGATAACTTACTATACTATATTTTATATTATATAAAAATACAAGCCACCCCGTTTTTTTTTAAATAACAAGAATAACATGTCTGGTATAATAAGTATTAATAAATTTTTTTATTATAACAAGGGCCTAGGACAAGGCCGTAATAATTTAAAAAAATAAAAAAGGCTAAATTGTAAGAACTAGTTATTAATAGTAAATATAATAGCTTAAATTTTTTAACTAATAGTAAATAAATAATTATATAAGGGTAGTAAAAAATATTACAAGAAACTTTTAAAAGCTTATAAATTAAAAAAAAATATAATAGCTAATGCTAGTACCAAGGCCAAAGTAAATAATAATATAAATATAAATTATTTTAATAATGCATAATAAAAACGTCCTAAGAGGCGGCCTTATAAACACCCTAAATAATAAAAAAAAAGCTAAATAAAAATTAAAATAGTGCAGCTAGGGGGAACCCTAATAATAATCTAAATAATAATAATAATAATAATAATAATAATAATAATAATAATAATAATAATAATAATAACCTTAATAACTTTAAACCTTAAAACAGACATTAGCAACGCAGGAATATTTAATAAAAAAATAAGTAAAATTACCCTGCTAATAGCAATAATAATAATTAGTAAATTAATAAAATAGGATATTTTAACTTTAATATTTTAAAAAATATTATTATTAAATATTTTAATAAAAAGGTTTATTATAAAAATATTAATATTTTTATAAACTAGCTTAAAAATATTATTAATTACAAGAAAAAGTTAATAATAAAAGTAAATTTTTAAGCTATACTTTAAAAATTAACACTAAATTAGTTTACTTTTAAGCTAATAATCTTTAAAAAAAATATTTTAAAAAAACTAAATTTAAAGAATAGCTAGTTTACTTAAATAATATAAAGGTTTTATTCCCGCATTTTTAAAGTAAAATTTAAAGTTAATTTTTTTTATTATAGCTTTAGTAATTTTTACTTTAAAATAATTTTTAAAAAGTTTATTTAAAAAGTAATACACGCTTGTAAAGCTATAAAAATAAATAATATTTATTTTTAAATAATAATTATTTAATATACTTTTAAACTATTACTATGCAGGAACCTTTTTAAACTAAATAAAAATATAATTTTAGGCTAGTTTATTAACTTAATTAAGTTAAAATTTATTACCTAGCAGGATTTAATACCCTAATATATTAAAAATTAATACCTTATTAATAAAGCATAACCTATTCCCTGCTAAAGTAATAGCCTTAATTAAAATATATATTACTTAAATAATTAAAACATCCCTAATAACTTTAGGCAACCTATTTATATTTTAATATTTATTTATTTATAAAAATAAACTAGCCCCTAGCCATAGTAATAATAAAATAACCACGGGCTAAATTAAGGGAATTTTTAAAAATTTATATAAGGCTAAATCCCTTACTAGTAGTAAAATAAAAATTTTAACACTTTATAACCTAATTAACTTTAAATAATAAATAAACCTTATAATTTTCCTGCTTTGCAGCCATAGCTATAATAATAAGTAATAAAATTTTTTAAAATAAATAATAATAATAATTAATAGGTATAAAATTAATAGCATGCGTAGGAAGTATTTTATATTATTATAAGTAAAGTAAATAATATAAAAATATTTAATAAAATAGCTAATTATATATTACACAAAACTCTTAATAAGTAATAACTTTAGTAAATAATTAAAAAAGCCTATTATAGTTTACTTAAACTTATAAAAAAATTATATAACCTATATTATAATAAAAAATACTTTTTAATACCGCAGTTAAAACCGCATACTTAATAATATAAAAAACTAACTTTATTAAAAAAGTTCCTATACTTACATATTTTCTTTATTTTACTTTATTTTACTTTATTTTACTTTATTTTACTTTATTTTACTTTTTAAACAAATTACATTAGCATATAAAATATTTTTTAAAATATTTTTTAAATAAAAAAACTTTAAAAAACCCTAAGCTAGCATTAAAATATAACGCTTTTAATACTTTAATTAATATTATAAAATTAAAAAAGCTACTAAAGCTAAAAAACATTAAACTATGTTTATAAAAATATACTATAATAAAAATTCATGTTACTAGAACTTTTTATTACTTTAAAAATATTTATTTAAATACAGGTAGCTTTATTACTATAATAAGTAAATTTTTAATTAAAAAATTTTTACTAAATACCCTATTATAAAAGGTAAAACCTATAATAGTTTTAAAAATTAAATTTAAATATATTACTATATAATTCCTAAATATTTCTTTATACTTTTTTAAAACTATAAAAGTTTAAAAAGTATATAGCAAGATTACTATAAAAATATATTTAATTAAAAATTTTAAAATTAAAGTTTTAATTAATATAAACATGTTAGCTTGGGAAAGAATTACCCTAAACCTTAGTAAATATATTAATATTTTATAATTTTATAAATACCTTAAGTTTTTATTATAAGTACATGTAAAACACTATTATATTATCTTAATTTTTATATATATAGTGTAACACGTTATTATACCCTTATATTTATTTATAATTATACTAGCTAAAATAAAGGTGGATTTTTTAATTAAAATTTTATTTTTAAATTATATAAAATACATAAAAAACTTATATACACGCACCTTATAAACCATAACTTTATATATATTAAAGTAGTAAATATAATAAATTATTTTATTATTATATTAAAAAACACCGTATTAGGTATATATTTAATATTAAGTATTTTATAATTAATAAAGTAAATATTTAATTTTTTTTAAAAATATTATTTTTTTTTACTTATTTACAAACCTTATGTTCCTAAAAAATTACTTATTATAAGGCGCTTTTAACCCTTAAAATCTTTTTAAAAATATTTTTAATTTTTTTATTTTTTTATAATAAAAAATATACTAAAAATTTTAGTTACCTATAAGCAATACTTAATTAAAAAACTTTTAAATAATATTAGTATATATATTAAATTATTTTAAGTTATAATAGCTTTTAAAGCTTTTACGTATAAATTCACGTACTAATAGTAAAAGTTTACCAAAGTTATTAATATATTAAAAAACTAGTAAATATAATTAATAATAAAAAATAATTAAAATACTTATTTTTTAAAGCTTAAAATATATTTTTTAGGTTTAAATACTTAAAAAATAATAAATAAGTTATTTTTTTATATACTTAAAAAAATATTATAATATATAGACTATATTTTTTTTAGCAAGGCTAGTATTTATTATATATAAATAAGTTTTTAATAATAACACCTGGAAGCTTAAAAAATATTTAATAGTTAATTTAAAAAATTTAAATAATTAAGTTTAACTTAATTTTTATCCTATTCTTACTTAAAAGAAAATTATTATAATAATTACTAAATATTTTTATATTACTATTATAAATACTTTTTATTTTTTTTATTAATAAATACTTATAAAAAAAACTAAAAATACATGGCTATAATTATATATTAAAAATAAAAGTAATTTTATATTACTATAATAGGTTTTATTAATAATATTTTTTATATATAAAAAATAATAAATTTAAATTTTAAAAAACTTTATAAGTTTTACAGGGTATATATTAATAACCTAGTAGTAATTTTTAAAATATTAAAAAATATATTTAATATTTTTAAATAATTTTTATAAAGCTAAATAATATAAATATCCGCCTTAAGTTAATAAAATTATTTATTAATTTTTTTTATATAGCTACTTGGCTAAAGGGTTAATATATTAAAAATATTTATTTTAAATAAAAAACTAGCAGTGGTAATAATATTTACTTTTTTAAATTTTTTTTTTAAACTTAAAACCTTTTTTAAAGTTACTAAATAGTTTTATAACTATATTAAAAACTATAATAAAATTACTACTTTTTTTAAGCTACTAAAACTACCCTACTTTAAAAAGGTTTTTTTAAAGGCCTAGTTAAAAAAGTATATTTTATAAAAATTTTAATTAAATATTTTACTAGTAATATAAAAGCCTTTTATATACTTAAAAAGGCTTTTAAATTTTTTTATATTTTTAGCTTATTTTAAAAAGCACTAGTAACTATATATAAATTTTAACTTTTTTAAAAATAGTTATAGTGTTATAATATATTATATTTATAATAATTATACTTATAAAAATATATTTAAACCCTTACTAAAAACTATGGTACGCCCTGTGCTATTTTTAAGCTAAGTATTTATAGTAATAAAAAAGTAATTATTAGCCTATAAAAATAAAAGTTTTATATTTAATTTAGGTAATATATAAAATATATTATATAATTAAGTTTATAAAGTTTCCTATTATTATATATATAAACTATAAATTAATTTTTAATATTATAATTTAAAAGTTTTTAGTAATAATTTTTCCTAAAAAAATAAATAAAAGACTTATTTATACTTTTTAATACACTTAATAATTTAAGCTTAAGGTATTTTATTATCCAGGGAAAATAAACATTATTATAAATATCTTTTTTTAACTAAAAAAACTTTTTATATAACCTAATAAATTTAATTTTAATTACCTATAAATAAATAAAACGCACGCTTTTACTATTTTTTTTATTACTTTATTAAATAAATTTAAATAATATATTAAAAATATATATATAAATAATACCCGCGTAAGCCTAATTTTAAAAATATTATAAAAATTAAAAAAACTTTTAAACCTTGTAATACTTTTTTACTATAAATAAAATAGCTTGCTATATATACTTAAATAGTAAATATATTTATATAAAAATATATTAACTTACTTTATACTACCTACCCGTGGTAACACTAATATTAAACTTTTTAATAATAAATTTTAGCTTTATTTACCTAAATTTTTGCTTAAAATTTTTTTTTCTTAATTTATAATAATAATAGCTATTAAAAACTAAATAAATATTTATAAAATATACATGGTTTTATAAAATATAAAAGTTATTTTTTATTATAAAAATATATATTATATTATTTTACTTGCCTTAAAAATAAAGTTTACTATTACTAATTATATAAAAACTTATAGCTAATTACCCCTTTACCTATTTTTTTTATACTATTATTATTAATTTTATTATTTACCTATTACTAATACTAAAAGGCTTTAATTAAGTGCTTATTATTTATAATAAGTACTTAAAAAAAATAATTTAATACCAGGAACTTTTACTTAAAAGGCCTATAAATAAAATATAAAATTAATTAACTATTTTTAAAGCTATAATTAATTAATACCTAAAATTTTTATATTTAATAGGGACACTTAATTCCTTAGTACCTTTTAAAAAATATATTAAAGGTAATATACATATACTAGCTATATTTAATAATATTTTATTTTTAAATTAATAGCTAAATAAAAAAAATAATTTAAATTATTAAGGTTATACTAAAATATAGTATAACCTAGTATATAAACCTTATATAACTTAAAATACTTCCTGTAATTATTATTACTATTAATAGTTTTATAAGTAGTATAATAAATAAAATACTATAAAAATTACTTTTTAACTTTAAATTTTAAAAACTATAAAACCTTTTAAAATATATATAAATATAAAATTTCACGGCATGTATTAATAATAAAAATTTTTCAAAGTATATAGTAATAGTAATAAAATTTATATATAATAAAAATTATAAAGTTATAAAGCTTTAAAAAAATAATCTTACTTATTTATACCTTTATAAAGGCTATAATATTTTAGTTACTTAACTTTAGGGCTATTTTATAAAGCTTTTTTAATAATATACTAGCCTATTTAAAGTTTTAAAATAAATTAATTATTTATTTTACTTAATAAATTTCCTACTTTTTTAAAAAAAATCTATTTTATGGTATTAATTACATAGCTTAAGCTAGTATACCCTAACCTATATAATTAATAGTATAAAAAGCCCCCTATAGTAAAAAATAATTAATTTCCTAATAATATAAATTACTAAAAAATTAATAAAATACTTATTAAATATATAGTATAGCGCGGTTAATATACTACACTAGTAACTTAGTATTTAATAAAATAAAAAAAATATAGCCCCAAAAATAATTAATAAAAACCCTTATAAAATCTTGCAGGTGTTAAAAAACTTATTAAAAACTTTAAAAGTGCTGTAACTAAAGAAGTTATTAAGAATTCTAATCTTAAGTATAACAAGCATTTTATTAAGAACTTTAATCTTAAGTATAATAAGCATTCCTAGTTTTATGCCCGTAATTTTTGTTTTATTATTTTTATTATACTCCCCTTCCTTCCTTTTATCCTTTATAAATATCTTTTACTTTTACTTTCTGCGGGGTATTTTTTTTATATTTTATATTTATTTTATTAGGATCCTAACGTTCCCTGCCTCCCTCTTAATATAATATAACTTTAATTTCTTAAAACTTTTTTTTTTATTTTTACCTTTTTTTTTTTACTCTTAATATAACACAACTTTAATTTTTTAAAACTTCTTTCTTTTTATCTTTACCTCTTTTTCTCCAGAACTCCTTTATTTTAACTTCTTCCTTTTTATTTTTACCTATTTTTTTTTAAAACTTTTTTATTTTACCTTACTTTAGAACTTTCTTCTCCAGACTGTTTTCTTTATTTTATTTTTTTACTTATTAAGACTTTTTTATTTTACCTTATTTTAATTCTCTTTATTCTCTTTCTTAAAAACTTCCCTTACTTTATTTAGTAACTCTTTATGCCTATTCTAGCCTAATATATTATTATAGCTAATAAAAGCTTTATAACCGGTCTATTTAATTTAGGTAATACTTTAAAAAAAAAAAAACTTAAAAAATTATTTACAAGCTTAAGTAATAAATTAAACTTTTTAAAAATAATAAAGCCCTTTTTAATATAAATTAAAAAAATTATAAATTATTTTAAGGCCCATGTTAAATAGCTTAAAATAATAAATAATAATAATATTATTACCTAGTTTAAAGGTATAATTAATAATTTATTTTAGTTAAACCAGGCCAGTAAAAGTGGTTATAAAAATATTTTTAATAATAAACCTTTAATATAAATTAAGATTTCCTAGGAAAAGCTTATTATTAAAATTAATTTAAAAAATAAGTATATTAAGTTAAAATATTAATTTAAATTAATAATAAGCACTTTTATAACTATTTAAATAATATTTTATAATTTAAATAATTTTTTATATTTATTTATTTATGCTACCATGTATTTATTAATAAAAATACTAAAATATTAATTAACCTAGCTTTAGTTAGGCCTATTTTTAGCATATTAAATATTAATAAAATTATAAAGGTTTTAGTAAATATTCTTAGTAATTACACCCTGCCTATATATAAATTAATAAAAACTAATTTTTAAGCTAATAAAAGTTATGTTTTTAAGCTTATTATACCCTAGCTAAAACAAAAATATTATTTAGTATATTATAACTAGTAATAATTAAATACTTATCTTAGAAAAATATTAAGTAGTATTTTAGTTTTATATAGTTTAATAATAAAGCCTGTTATAAAAAATTTTAAAAACTAGTTAATAATACTTATTTAAAATATAATAAAAAATACCTATCCCTTTTTACTACTTTTAAATTAATTAACTAAAAATAAATACAAGCTAGAAAATTTTAAAAATTTAAGTTAATTACTAAATTTTATAAAAACCTGCTTACTTAATAACCTAAAAGTATTTTTATATAAAAAGTTACTACCCTAGGCTTTAATAAACTTATTATTATTATTAATAAAATTATTTTTAATATAATAAGGGCACTAATTATTATATAATAGTTATATAAAAAAAGTTTAAAAATTTAGTAAATAATATTAAAGCTTAAATAAAGGCTATTAAAATAATTAAGTTTTTTAATAAAAAATATAATAAGCATGGTATAAAGTCCCATGCTTAAGTAATTTTTTTAAATAATTTTAATATTTTTAAGTATTTTATATTAAAGTATTTATATAAATAGTTCGTGCAGTACTTAAAATTAGTTATTAATTTAAATACTTAATAATTATAGTAAAAAAATCCTAACTTTACTTACTTTATTATTTTTTTCCTGTTATTTATGGATAACACTATAAATAATATTTTTATTTATAAAAGTTATATAAGTAATCTTGGCTTTATATTAAATAAAATTAACTAAAAAATTAAAAAAATTAATACTAAAGCATTAAAAACAATACTATTTTTTTAATAAGGGGATTTATTATATTTTTTTATATATTTAAACGCCTGTCCTTTTTTATTCTTTCTATTTACTTAGTTAATACTTAGTCACCTGTAGCTACTTCTAACACATCCAAGATAGCCACTAAGAAATCAACTTACTACTATCTTGTTATATCGCCCCGTTGGGTTTGACATTACTAGTTATATTTAATAGCTTTTTATCCCTAAATAAATAGCTAAATTAAATAAATTACTTAAATAATTAAAATTATACTACGCTATATAATAACTACTTTCCTAAATATAAATTAAATTAATATGCTTTTATTAATTATAACTATAATTAATAAATTTATTTTTATTAAAATATAGCATACTTTTTAAAAATTATTATTTAGCTTAAATTTTTAATATTTATAAAAAATTTTTAAATATATTTAACCCCAAGACTTTAGCACTTGTTTTAATATTAAAAAAGCTTTAAAATATACTTTAATATTTATAAAATCTTATTATAATAAGAATTACTAGCTAATAAATTTATAAAAAAATAATTTTACTTACTTTTATTTATATAAAAAATATATCTTATTAATTACCTGCTTATAAAAATATTTTATAAATTTTTTTTAATATACTAGCCTTTTTTAAGTTATTAAGTATATTAGCTACTTATTATACCTAATAAATTTCCCTACCTTTTAAAAAATTTATTTAGTTATGTTAATAGTATAGCTAAAATTAATTAATTTTAATTTTTTTACTAAAAAATATTATTATTTTCCTATAATATTAAATAAATAATTCCCTAAAAATATAAATTAATAAAAAATTAATAAAATATTAATAAAGTATATTATACCACGTGGCTATTATAAAACCTTTATAATATAATATTTTATAAAATAAAAAGGGTATAATATAAGTAATAATTAATAAAAGCCTTAAAAAACCTTAATAACGCAAAAGACTTTATACTTAAGTTTAAATTAAAATTATAACTATATATTAAAAAACTACTAAATAAAAAAGATCTTGCAAGAAATGCACCCATTTAAGTATTTTTTTTATTTTTTTTTATTTTTACCCCGCCCCCTAAGTTTTATTATTATTTTATATTTAAGTATAGCTATTTTATAATAAAAAATTTACCCTGCTTATAATATAATACCTTTTTATTACGTATTAAATTTCTTGTTTTTACCTTTTTATCTTTTTTTAAACTTTTTTACTTTTTATTTTTTATTTACAAGGGCTTTTTTACTTCCTATATTTATTTAATATTTTTTTTGTTAAGCTTACCATAGTAAATAAAGGGGGAAGTTTTATTATAAGTTTATTTAATTTAAATAATACCCCTTTAAATAAAAAAAATAAAAACTTAAAAAACTATTTATAAGCTTAAGTAATAAATTAAGTTTTTTAAAAATAATAAAGCCCTTTTTATTATAAACTAAAAAAATTATAAATTATTTTAAGGCTTATATTAAAAAACTTAAATTAATAAATAATAATATTATTATTACCTAATTTAAAGGCATGGCTAATAATTTACTTTAGCTAAACTAGGCTAAAAAAAGTAAATATAAAAATATTTTTAATAATAAACCTACTACATAACTTAAATTTTCTTAAAAAAGTTAATTATAAAAATAAATTTTAAAAAATGCATGTACTATCCCAAGACCTTAATTTAAATTAATAATAAATATTTTTAAAATAAACTTAATAATATATTATAATTTAAATAATTTTTTATATTTATTTACCTATAATACCGCGCTTTTATTATTAAAAAAAACTAAAATAATAATTAATCCTGCCTTAGTTAGGCTAATTTTAAGTATATTAAATATTAATAAAATTATTAAAATTTTAATTAATATTTTTAATAATTATACCTTACTTATATATAAAGCAACCAGGACTAATTTACATGTAGGTAAAAAATATATTTTAAAGCTTATTATACCTTAGCTAAAAAAAAGGTGCTATTTAGTATATTATAACTAGTAATAATTAAACTTTTATTTTTAAAAAAAATATTAAATAATATTTTAGCTTTATATAATTTAATAATAAAACTTATTATAAAAAGTTTTAAAAACTAGTTAATAATACCTGCTTAAAATATAGTAAAAAATACCTATTTTTTTAGCTATTTTTAAACTAGTTAATTAAAAGTAAATACAAGCTAAAAAACTTTAGGAATTTAAGCTAATTATTAAACTTTATAAAAACCCTTTTACTTACTAACCTAAAAATATATTTATAAAAAAATAATTACTACCCTAGGCTTTAAAAAACTAATTATTATTATAAATAAAATTATTTTTAATATAATACATATGCCTATTATTATTAACATGGTTTTTATAAAGTAGTTTAAAAACCTAGTAAATAATATTAAAGCCTAAATAAAAGCTATTAAAATTATTAAGTTTTTTAATAAAAGGCATAGTAAATATAAAATAAGATACTTTTATATAATCTCCCTAAATAACTTTAATATTTTTAAATATTTTATATTAAAGTATTTATATAAATAGTTTATAAAGCACCTAAAAATAATTATAAACTAAAATACCTAGTAAATATAAAAAAAACTTTAGATTTTATTTACCCTAATATTTTACTTTTATACTTTATAAATAACACTATAAATAATATTTTTATTTATAAAGCCTATATAAGTAACCTAGGATTTATATTAAATAAAATTAAGTATAAAAATTAACAAAAAATAAATAAAATATATTAAGAATAATATAATTTTTTTTAATAGGGGAATTTATTATATATTATATTTTTTATTTACTCCGCTTCTTGCTTGGTTCTTTCTTAGTTATTAGCTTAGTTATTAAAATATATTTATATTTGCTTCCAAGATAGTTACTTAGGGGAATTAACTTACTATCTTGTTATATTGCCTCCCTCTGGGCTTGACACATGGCCTTTACTAGCACGGACTATAAAAAACCCGGGAGGAAAAAAAAGGAGTAAAAACACCTTACTATTTATAAAGCTTATTAAATAAAAATATAAATAAAATAAGGTTAAGTATAATACTAGTAAAAAACATAAAAAATTTTTATTTTACTTTTTTTATAATAATTTTTATAGTATTAATATTATAATAATTAACTTATTAAACTTTACCTTGCCTGCTAGTTTATTAATAATATTTATTTAATAAATTATTAAAGCCCTAGGTATTAAAGTTAGCTATATATATTTAAATTTAAAATTATACTTAATAAATAAGCTTAAAAAAGGCTTTTAAGCTTATAGTAATATTAATACTATTTTTAAATAATAAAATAAGCTTTTTTTATAACTTGCGTTGCAAGGATTTAAGTAATATAATAATTAAAAAAAGTAAAATTATTTTTTATAGTAATTATATAAATAAATTAAATTAATTATAAATATTATACTAGCTAGTTAAGAATTATAAGTTATACCTTATTAATATTATTAAACAGTTTTTTAATAAAATAGTTAACTTTTATATTAATATATATAAATAAAAGCTTAAATATTTATTTTTTTACCTTTTTAATAAGCACCAGAATTTTTTACCTAAAAATTATAAAAAATTTATTTTTAAAGACTAGTACGCAAAGTAGGTTGATAAATAAAATATAATTAATTATAATTTAAAGCTTAATAATAAATATAAAAAGGTATTTTATACTTTTAATTAAAAAAGGAATTATAATTTACAAGGGTAAAATAAACTAATATATTAAGTATATTTTTTTTAAAAAGCTTATAAACTAAAAGAAACAAGCAGCTATATATAATAAAATTTTTTAAAAAAATTAAGTAATTATAAAATATTATTATTTTTACTTTTAATAAGTAAATTAAAATATTAAAGGTGGAAGCTGCTAAAAAAAGGTAAAAAAAAAAATAGGCTTGCATTAAAAAAAATAAAGCTATTTTTAATAAATTATATAAAATATTTATTTTTTTTAAAAGTAATAAAAATAAAAATAACTAATTAAATAACTAAAACCTTTTATTAATTATTAGCTGTTATTTAAAAAATATAAAAATATTTTTATAATAAGTAAAAAATAAATAAATTAACTAGGTTAATTTAAGTATAAAAGTTACATAATTTACTATTAAATATTTTTATATAATAATTTTTATTAATAACTTACCTAAGTAATTTATAAATTAACCCATGGGATTATAAAAATTATATAAATACTTAAAGTTTAAATTATATTAAAACTATAATTTAAAGCATTCTTGGGGCGAACCTTTTAAGTACCTAATTTATAAAATATTTAAATTTATAAATAAAAACTAGTTATTTAGTAAAAAGGGGTGCTATATACTAGCTTAAATAAAACTTTATTTTTTTTAAAAATAGTAATATTTTTAATAAACTAATTTAGGACTAGGGTCTACTAGGCAGAGTAAAAAATATTTTAAAAAAATAAAGCTTTACTTAAAAGTAAAGAATATTTTAAAAAAACAAGGCTTTACCTAGTCTATTTTACTTTACATGTTTTTATTAAATTTGCGCCCTTTAGCGCTTTATATTTTTTTTACTTTTATATATAATCCCTGTATTTTCCCTCGAGGCTTTGTATGCTATTTCTTATTTTTTTATTATTTATATTTTTTTATACTTAGGCTTTATTATTTTTTGCTTAATAAAAATATTAACTTTTTATTTTCTAGGTATTATAAACTAGTTATATTTCTTATTCCTGTAGGACAGGTATTTTGCCTTTATTTACTGCTTATATATAGCGTACTTTAGTTAGCCTGAAGGTAGGAAATAAAGGAATTAACTACTTTCTAACTTATCACGCTATACGCGGCTACAAAATAAGTAAAAAATATTAATATATAAAATATATTTTTAAAATATTAAAAGGTATTAAAATTATTAAATAACTTTTTAATTATTATAATTAAAAATTAAGCCTTTTAAATAAAACCTTTTATTAGGCTATTATAAAAAATATTATTTTAATACTTTTTTTAAAAAAAGTAATTTTATTATAATTTTTTATATAATTTTTAAACTAGCTAATAACTTTTAAAAATATTTTTAGCTTTAATAATATTTTAAAAAAATAAATATTTTAATTATTATAAGCTTGTTTTTAATAATAAAAATTTTAAAAATATTAATTTATTATTTTAAAAGCTATATTAATAAAAATTTTATAAAAATTTTTATTAATTTAAGGTATATATTTAAGTTACTAAGCTTTTTAAATAATAGCTAAAAATATTTTAAGTATTTTTTTAAAATTTTAAAGATAATTATTAGGTTATTAACATAAGTATAATAAAAAAAATTTAATTTTTTTTAAAAAAAGTTTATAATATATTAAATGTATAAAATATTATTTATAAAACCTATTATTATAATATAAAATTAGTTTTATTTTTTATAAATAATAATTATTATATATTTACAGGCGCTTTTAGCTAATATTTATTAATAAAAAAATTAGTTATATTTATTATTATTATATAAAAGTAGCTAATAATTATTATAATATTTTTTTATATTAATACTAGGTATAAATTTAATTATATATAATTATTTAAATTATATAAATTAATTATTAAATATTTTTTAACTTTCTATATTTTTATTATAATATTAAAAACTTTTTTATATATAATAAATACTAGTTAGGTAAATAATATATATTTTATATATTAAAATATCTTGCCTTATATATATAAAAAAATTAAAAAGTTTATTTATTACCTTTTTAACTTTAGGCATAAAAAAATATATCTTTAATTTTAGTAAATAATATTTTTAGCTATTTTTTATAGGAACTTATATTTATTAAAATTTAGGAATATTAATAACTTTAAAAAACTCTTTTTATAAATAGGTAAATTTATATACTAATACTTTAAAAGCTAATACTTATTAATTATTAAAAAATTTATAAATATTAATACTATTAAATAGCTTTTTAATAAATTTATTAATAAAATTATTATTAATTTTAAGGCTTTAATTATTATTTTAAATAATTAATAGCTTTATTATTATAAAAGTTTTATAATAGTTTTTATATAAAATATTCTTTTTTATTATAAAAGTATATTACTTTTAAAAATATTATATATTTACTTAATCAACTACTAAGTAGTTAATATTTAAAATAAGGCTTAATTAATATTTTTTAAGTATAATAATTAATTAATTTATAATATTTATAGCTTTAATATATAAAAAATATTAATTAATAAAATAAATATATAGTAAATTTTTATAAGCTTACTAAGGTTTAAATATAAAGTTTTTATTAAAAAAATTAGCTTTAACCTTTATAAAAATTATTATAAATAAATATAAAGGTATTATAATATATTATATTATATATATTAAAATAAATATAACTTAATAATTTTTAGTATATACTTATAAAAAAACTTTTAAGTTTTTATAAAATTATAAGGCTTTTATATAGTTACCTAGGTTTAAAGTAATTTTTTTTATTAATATATTTATATTTATTAAAATTTTAATTTTTTAATTTTTAATAAGGTATATATAAATAATAACTTTATTATAAATTTTTTAGCTATTAATTATTTTTAAAAAATATAGTAAAATATTTATAAAATATATAGTATTATACTTTAATTTAATACTTAAAATAATTATTAACTTTATTTTTTATAAAGGGGTATTTAGTAAAATACTTTTAATAAAAAAATTATTTATTATTATAATAAAATTACTAGTTTTTAAATAAAGGTTTTTTATATAAAAGATTTTACTTATATAAACTTTTATTATAATATATTTTTATAAATATAAGCTAATATCTTTTAAAGCAAGTATTTTTTTTAAAAATATAACTTTAGTAGTATTATTAAACTTTATATTATTTTTAATATATTATATTTATAGGTAGACCTTTATATAATATTTAAGTTTATTTAATAAGGTAAATTACTTAGGGTAAATTAAATAGGTTAAAGTAAAAATTTTAAGTTTAATAATAATATTAAAAAATAAGCTTTATTATTATTATACTTATATTTAAGGCTATAATATATATTATATAAATTATTTAAGGGCTTAAAAAATTTATAATATATTTTTTTAATATTTTATTATTAATATTATATATTTAAGTCCAGGGCGCCTTTTATAATATAATTAATAATTTTATTAAAAGTTTTTATATTTTTAGTTTTTCTTATAGCTATATAAAAAGTATATTATATATATTATTAATTTTAAGGTTATTAATTAAAATTATTATTATTTATTTTATTAAAAAATTTAATTATTTATTATTATAATTATGCCTGTAAAGTAAGTAAATTATATAATTTATTAATTATTTAAAATTAATTAGGTTTTAAAATACTAGGTTTTTTATTTTATTATTAATAAAATAGTTAAATTTCCACTTAAGTTAAAAATAATTAATAAAAGTTTTTTTATTATTATATAAGCTAGGGGTTTTATTATTAAGAATTTTATTATTATAAATAAAATAAGTAAGTATTTTATTATTAAAAATAAATTAGTATTAAAATATAAATAAGTTACTTAATATTATTTAAAAAGTTTTTATAAAAAAAGTATTTTTAGGTTTATTTTTTTAAAAATATTATACTTTATTTATATTTATAAAATAATAATTTTTTATATATTATACTACTAAATCCTGTTAGGTAATAGTTTTAAATTTAATTTTTTTAATAAACTAACTTAAAGTTATATTTTTATTTAGTTTAAAAAATTTTTTATAATAAGGGTTTAAAGGTATATTATATAATAATTATTTAAAAATAAATATTATTTATTTTTATAACTTTATATATATATAGCTTTTTAAATAAACTTTCTAGGGGTTATTTTATTATATAAATTATTAAAATTATAATAAAGGGAATTAATTTTAAATTTTATTTTAAAAATATAAAAATAAAATTTTTATATTATTTAAGTAAACTAACTATTTTTTAAATTTAGTTTTTTTAAAGTATTTTTTTAAAAATTATTAGCTTAAAAGTAAATTAATTTAGGGTTAATTTTTAAAGTATAACCTAAATATTTATTTTTATTATTAATTTTTTTTATAATTAATAATATTTTTAAGCTAATTTATAAAAATATTAATATTTTTATAATAAATCTTTTTACTAAAGTATTCAATAAAAATATTTTTTAAAATATTAAAATTAAAGTACCTAATTTTATTAGTTTACTAAAAACTATTATTATTAGCTAAATATTAATTATTTTTTTATTAAATATTTTTTTAATATTAATATTTATTTTAAAGCCTAAATTTATTATAATAATAATAATAATAATAATAATTATTATTATTATTATTATTATTATTATTAT
>NW_020797888.1:2194868-2253363 GCF_003369625.1 Aspergillus mulundensis
ATTATTATTATTATTATTATTTTAAATTATTATTTAATTTTTTTTAACTATACTATTTTAATTTTTATTTAGCCTTTTTTTTATTATTTAGGATATTTGCCAGGCCTTTTAAAATATTTTTTAGATTATTTATTAGCTAGCTAATTATTTTATTATATATTATTAAAATAATTTATATTTATATTTTTATTTACTTTAATATTAATATTAGTATTAATAACTATATTTTTTTTAATTTATAAGCTTTTAAAAGTTTTTTATAATATTTTTTACTATTTTTATATAATTATTTATTTATTATTAGTTAATTCAAATTTAGGTAATTATATTAACTTTTAATAATAATTAATTATTAAATAAATTTTTTAAATTATTATAGCCTTGCCCTGGGCCCTTATTATAATAAAAAAATTTATTAATTTTAATTATTTTAAATATATTATTTTTAAATAAAAAATAAAATAGCTTATATTTTTATTTAATATAAAATATAATATAAGTTATTTTTATTAAGTTTACTAAATTATTTATTTTTTTAGTATGGGATTTTTTTATTTTATTATTTTTAAGTAAAAAAAAAATATATTTTTATTTATTTATTTTATTAAAAAATCAAAAATAAATAATATTTCCGGGCTTATAAAAAATAATTTTAGTATTTTTAAATTTAATAAAAAATATTTTAAAACTAAAATAAAAACTTTTACTTATATAATAATATTAAAGGCTTTAATTATATAAAAAATTACTTTTATAACTTATTTTATTAATTATTATAATATTTTTAAAATAACTTTAGTAAAAATAACATGCTAAAAAAATAGTTAAATGAAAATATTTTAGCTTTTATTTAATAAAATGCTTATTATATAATATTAAGGCTAAATATAAATATAAAAGTATATTTTAATATATAACTTAAAAAAAAGTAAATAATTTTAAATTTTTTTAAAAATAAAAAAAATAAGTAATACTATATTAATAAGCTTTTATATAATAAATTTTATAATAAATATAAAAAATATAAAAAATATAAAAAATATAAAAAATATAAAAAATATAAAAAATATAAAAAATATAAAAAATATAAAAAATATTAAATAAAATTTTAAATATAAATATAATTATAATTAACCTAAAGCTTATTTTAATATTTTAACTAAAAGTAATAATAATTATAAATATAGTAAATTTTTTATAATTTTTAAAATATATAGCTAATTATAAAAATTTTTTAATAATTTTATTTAATATACTTTAATTAATTTTTTAATTAACTAGGTACTAAAATAAATAAGTAAATAAAATTTTTTTTTTACTTTTAAAAAAGTAGCTAGGTATATAGTTTTAATATTAATATTATAAATAAAATTTATTTTTAAAATATAATAAAAGCAAGTTATTTAATATTTTAGCTTAATAATTTAAAAAAAATAAAAATAAAATAATATTAATTTAAAAAAGCTTTTTAATAAATATTAAAATTATCAAAATATGTAAATAAAAAGTAATTAAAAAGTTATATAAAAAATATTAATTATTAATATTTATTATTATTATTTATTTTAACTTTTAAAAACTTTAGTAGTTAATTAAATATTTTTTAAAAGGCTTTTAATTTATATTAAAATATACTATTATATTCAACTTAAAACAATAATATAATAAAATAATAAATTAATTTTTTAAATTATTATTTTAAAAGTAATATAAATACATGCTAATAATTAAGTAAAAAAAATTAAAAAATAAAATAAATATAAAACTTAATAATTATAATAATTCATTTTTTAATTATATTATATTATTATAACTTATAAGTATAATTTACCTAGTTTAAAATTATTATATTTAATAAGCTTAATATTTATTATTTTTTTTATTAAATATTATTTATAACACATGCATTATTAAATATAATTTATAATACATGCACAGGCTATATTATTATTAAAAATATTATTATTTTATTTTTTTATTTAAAAATAAAAAAAAATTTAACTTATTTTTATAGGTAATATTAATTTTTACTTAATATATAATATAATTTAGGTACTTTTTTAACTAGGCTTTGAATTTCTTTAATAATTAATATACTTAAATTAATTTTTTTACTTTTAAATAAGGTATTAGTTAAAAATATAAAGGTTAATATATTATTAATAATAAATAAAAAAGGCATAAATATATTAAATATATTTATATTATAAGTATATATAATATTATATAACCTAGGCTTTTTATAAAAAAAACTTAATTTAAAAAAGCTTATTTTTAAATATAATAAAGCCTTTAATTATATTATTAATATTTTTTAAATAATAAAAAATAATAAATAAAAAGCTTTTTTTTAATTAAGCTTTTAATTATAAATTATATTATATATAAAACTTATATTTTAAAAATTATAATATAATTAATATTTAAAAATTTTTACTTAATCTTTTAATTTTTTAATATTTAAATAAAAAACTAGGCCTTTAGCACGTGGTAAATAAAAATAATATATTAAATATTAATAATTGATATTTTAATATTACTTTTTAATTTTAAAAATTATTACTTTAAATTATATACTAGTGTCATACTACCACGTCTCTTTGCTTGTCTCTTGCCTGGTTCTTTCTTAATTATAGCTTAGTTATTATATATTTACATTACTTTTAAAATAGTTACTTAAAAGAATTAACTTATTACTATCTTGTTATATCGCCCCTTTAAAATAATAAGTAATAATATATTTTTTAATATAATCTAGGAGCCTCCTGGAAAACATTTACTTAATTTTTAAAGTTTTTAAAGTTAAAATAAATAATAATAATAAATATTAATAATTACTATACCCTGCTTTATAAAACATGTTTTTTTTATTTACATGTTTTTTAATAACTTTTAATATTTATTAAAAAGTTTTTTAAACTAATATTAGCCTATGCCTATTTTTTTTAAACCTTAAAATTAAAATATTAAATAGCTTGCTTTTCCCGCATCTTAAAATTTAATTTTATTTATAATTTTAATATAAAAACTATACGCTTGGCATAATTTATAAAAAAAAATTACTTTTTTTTATATAATTATATTAATTTCTACTAAACTAAAATATAAATTAAAGTGTTTTATATTTAGTTATAAAAAAATTTTATGCTTATATAAATACTATAAGCTTATAAAAAATTTTAAATACCTTTAAATTATAATACTATTAATTAACACGCTAAAAAAACCACTTGGTTATTTAAAATTATATTTAAAATTAAGATTTTAGTTAGTATTTTTTATATTAACTTTTTTAATATTTTTTATATTATATATTATAAAATTTATTATATAGGAGTTTACTAACATGGTATTACTTATTTTTTTACTTATTTTTTTTATTTTTAAAAAAATTTAAAGCTATTAGCTTTTTTTTTAAGTTATATATTAAAATATACTTTTATATTTTTAACTAGCCTTAATATTATATAACAAGCACTTTATTAAATAAAAGCTAAAATATTTTTAGCTAACTACTTTTTTAGCGCGCTATTTTTACTAGCTAAAACCACTTTAAAAATATTATAGTAATTAATAAAATAAGTTATAAAAGCTATTTTTTATATTATTAAAGCTTTTAATACTATAGTATAAGTAAAAATTTTTATAATAAAACTTTTTTTAAAAAATATAAAAATACTAGGTTTTTTTTATAAGCCTAGAAATGTTATTAGCCTTTAATATATTAGTTAAATAAAAAAATATATTTTTTATACTTAAAAATAATAAAGCAGGAAGATTTAATATTAAAAAAGTAAAAAATTTAGTAAACTTAATAACCCTAATAAAAAAAATAACTTATATTATATTTTATACTATATAAAAATATAAGCTACCTTATTTTTTTTTAAAATTAATATATTTAAAATAACTAGTATTAATAAATTTTTTTACTATAATAAAAGCCCAGGCTAAAATAATTTAAAAAAATAAAAAAGGCTAAATTTTAAAAACTAGCTATTAATAGCAAATATAATAGCTTAAATCTTACTTAATTAATAATAAATAAATAATTAAATAAGGGTGGTAAAAGGTATTATAAAAAACTTTTAAAAGCTTATAAATTAAAAAAAAAATATAGTAGCTAATGCTAGTACTAATACTAAAGTAAATAAAAATATAAATTATTTTAATAATATATAATATAATAACTAGCTAGCTAGCAAACGCCCTTATAAATATTTTAAATAATAAAAAAAAGGCTAAATAAAAATTAAAATAGTATAGCTAAAGGGAACCCTAATAATAATTTAAATAATAATAATAATAATAATAATAATAACCCTAATAAGTTTAAACCTTAAAATAAATATTAGTAATATAGGAATATTTAATAAAAAAATAAGTAAAATTACCTTATTAATAATAATAATAATAATTAATAAATTAATAAAATAGGATATTTTAACCCTAATATTTTAAAAAATATTTTAATTAAATATTTTAGTAAAAAAGTTTATTATAAAAATATTAATATTTTTATAAATTAGCTTAAAAATATTATTAATTATAAAAAAAAGTTAATAATAAAAGCTAATATTTAGGTAATACTTTAAAAATTAGCCTTAAATTAATTTACTTTTAAGCTAATAATTTTTAAAAAAAATATTTTAAAAAAACTAAATTTAAAAAATAACTAGTTTAATTAATATAAAAATTTTATTCCTATATTTTTAAAGCAAGGTTTAAAGTTAATTTTTTTTATTATAAGTTTAGTAACTTGCATGCTAAAATAATTTTTAAAAAATTTATTTAAAAGGTAGTACGCGCGTGCAAAGCTATAAAAATAAATAATATATACTTATAAATAATAATTATATGGTATGTTTTTAAACCCTTGTTATAAAAAAAAAATTTTAAGCTAAATAAAAAAAATATAACCTTAAAGTAGTTTATTAATTTAATTAAATTAAAATTTATTACCTAGCAGGATTTAGCATCCTAATATATTAAAAACTAAAACTAAAAATATTTTACTAGTAAAGTATAACTTATTTCTTGCTAAAATAATAGTTTTAATTAAAATAAATACCGCTTAAATAACTAAAATATTTTTAATAACTTTAGGTAAACTATTTATATCCTAGTATTTATTTATTTATAAAAATAAAATAATCCCTAGTTATAATAATAAAATTCCTAGCTAAATTAAAAAAACTTTTAAAATTAAGGGAATTTTTAAAGGCCCGCGCAAGCGTAAATTTTTTATTAATAATAAAATAAAAACTTTACCGCTCCGCGACCTGGTTAACTTTAAATAATAAATAAATTTTATAATTTACCTACTCTGCAAGCATAGTAATAATAATAAATTATAAGATTTTTTAAAATAAATAATAATAATAACTAACAGGTATGGAACTAATAGCATGTATAATAAATATTTTATATAATTATAAATAAAGTAATATAAAAACTCCTAAAAAAATAGCTAATTATATATTATATAATTTATTAACTTTAAAGGTGTAGCAATTGCTATAAATAAATAAAAAAGTATATTATAGCTTTTTTAAACCTATAAAAAATTTATATAATATATATTATAATAGTAAGTATAATAATAATAAATACTTTTTTAATATAGTAATTAAAAATATAAATATTATTAAAAATATTTTTACTTTTACATGCCCGCTTTACCCTATATTATTTAATTTTTTAAATAAGCTAAGATAGCACATAAAAAAACATTTAAAAAATTTAAAATTTTTTTTATAAACTTTGGAAAACCTTAAACTAAAGCCAAGTTTAAACTTTAATTTTTTAATAAATATTATAAAATTAAAAAAGGTGCTAAAACTAAATAATTGCTACACGCACACCTCGCACACCACCAGGAGTTCCTCCAACCCCTTGGACGGTGCTTAGTCATGCATTAGTTATTTTTTACTTAGGTAGCTTTAGCTCCCGCTACCTAGCGGAGGATTAATTAAGCAAGTATTTATAAAAGTTTTATTTACTATTATAATATATAATAACATGTTTTTTAATAATTAAGGCCTTTAGTTATTTAGTATAACTTATATTTTTTATATATTACTTTTTCCTAGTACCCCGCAAGTCACAATCTTATTTAATACCTAATTTTTTATTACCTTTTTATATTAAGTAACTAACTCCTAAACTATTAAGTAACTAACTTTTAAACTATAACCTAAACCCTTATAAAGGCTTAATTTCCCTAGCCACATTTTTTTAAACACCCGGCTTTTTTTTTTAAACCTTACCCTTTTAACCTACTAGGATATTATATATTAAAAACATGTTATTTATTTACCTTATTATATTTTAAATATATAATATTACTAAACACCAGCACCTTTTTTAGCTATACTTTTAAAATACTAAATTAAAAGCTATACCTTTCCAGCGCTTTTTTTTAAAATTAAAACTTTATTAATTTTTTTTTATTTTTTTCCTAAAATTTAATATTTTAAGTCTGCTTTTTATTTAACGCTAGTTTTTTAATAATATTATTTTTAAATTACCAAGCAGCAAAGATTACTAAATTTCTAAAAACTAAATATAAAAATATAAAAGCATTCCCTAAAACTTTGCTACCACGCCTATAATTTTTAGTAAAAAATATTTTATAGCAAGAACTTAAGCTTTATTAACCACGAGAAAAAACTTAATTAAGGTCTTATTTAGTTTTATTATTAAATAATAAGCATAAGTAATAAAAATTAATAAAATTCTTTTTTTTAATATTTAGTTACTAGGCAAAATATCCTTTTTTAAAGTGGTAATTTATTAGTTTAAGAAAAATTTAAATTACCTAAAAAAAAATAAAAACTATTTTAATTAGATAGTTTAGCTGGTAGCTAAAGAAAAACTTAAATTAATACTTATTTTACTTACTAAACCTATTTACCAGCCGGAGCTTAATTCTTTAAAATATTTTATAAATTACTTTTTTACTTAACTAACCACCTTACTAACCACCTTACCTCCAAAACTTGTTTACTAACTAAAATTTTTAAAACTAAAATATTTTATTTACCTTTTTAGCTTACCTAACCCTATTATAATACCGGTACCTACACCTTAAATTTTAAGTTTATTTATTAAGGTTAAGCTAGATAATTTTAAAATTAAATAATTTACTTTATTAATTAAAAACTCTGCCTAGATAATAGCTTAAAAAAAAACATGTTATATATTAATAAAAAACCTAAATAAAAAAAATTTATAATTTTAAAGGCTAGTACCAAGAAGCTGTAGTAAAATAAGGCTAGCTTTAAAAAATTATAATAAAATAAAAAATTAAAATATAACTATTTTATTTAAAATAATTTTTTTAAGTATTTTACCAGCTTTAGGTTAATCTTGCCTAATAAAAACCTTTATTTTACCCTTAAGTAATTTTAAAGTTTTTTTTATCTTATTATTAATCTTAAAAATTTAATAAACCGCGTTAAAAGGTAGTAAAATAAAAAATATTAAGTAAATATTACTAATAGGTGGGCTAGCTTAGGCTTTAAAAGTAGCTAATTATTAATTATTTATTTATAATAAAATATTATTACCAAGTATTACTACTGCGTATTATTTACTATTATTATTAATAAATAAATTCTAAAAATACCTAGGGCCATTCCCCCTTGCTTTTTTTAATACTTAAATAATACTGCCTGGAATAGCAGCACTAACTTTAGCTATTACTTAAAAATTATAATATATAATACTACTATTTATAGGCCCTACTTACAAGTAATTAATATAAGTTATAATTAAAGTTTTAAAAAACTTTTTATTACTAGCCTAGTAAGTAGCCTAACTAAAAACTTAGTAACTAGTAAATACTTTTTAACCTGTATAAAGTACTTTTTTGCCTTTTTTATTAAAAACTTTTATAATTTAACTATACTTTTAATAAGTAAATTAGCTGCTAGCTTAGCTTCGCCCCCTAGTATAATAATTATAAAATTTAGATTTAATATAATAAGTAACTTAATTAGCTAATTAATTTTAATATATAGCATTTTTTTAATATTAATAAAATACCTAAGTGTTTTACCAGCAAATACCGTAATATTAAAATATTTAAGTTTAATAATAGCATGCCTTAGTTAATTACGCCTAGTTAAAAAATAGCACTTTAGTATTTTATTTTTAGGCACCTTAATATTAATAAGCTTATTTTTAATATTTTTTACCTACTTCTGCTAGAGCTTATTCTTAATAGCTATTATTTATTTTTACTATTTTATATTAGCAGCAAGCTACTTACCTTATATATTATTAATAGGTAGCTTATTTATACCTAGTTCCCGGAGTTTATAAAAATAATAACCGCTTTATTAAGGCTAATAATATAAGTTATTTTAAACTAAATATAATACCCGGTAACAGTTTTAAAAAAGATAATAAAATTATTTATATAAACATATATTTATTTTATAATTACTTGCGCGTGGCCTTTTAAATATAAAATATAGCTAAAATTTTTATAGCACTTAATAGCTGTTTTAGGGGTAAAGTAGCAACTTAGTAAAATAATAAAATAAATATAATAATAAAAATTAAACTTATTTATTTTAATAATATTAAAGCTTGGTATAAAATCCTAACTTATTATTTTTAATACTTTTTAAACCAATCCTATTAAATACTAGAAAATATAAAGTTTATTATTTTAAATATATAAGCTAATAAATCCCTATTTATTTATATTAATAATATTATAGCACTATCCTAGTAATACAGTAACTATAATTTTTATAATTAAATTTATATAACTTAGCGCTATTTAAATATTACCTTAAAAAAGTTAATAAATAAGCCTTGGCTATAAATAATAATTACTAAATTTATAAATATTTTAGTATATAAATAATTTAACTAGTATAATAAATTTATATTGCCCAGGAATACTCCCGTGCCCTTTAATAAATAAAATTATATATATAATTTTAGAAATAATAAATATTATAATAATTATTATAATAATACGTGTGCCATATGTTATAGCTACCCTGCGCCTAAAAAAATTACTAATAATAATTAAAAATTCACGCGAGAGGATAACCTAAAGCAGCATAAAAAAAAAGACCTAGTGCTTTAATAATAGCAAAGCTAAATATAATAATTAATTTAAATACCTTAAATATAAAAAGAACTATAAATATAATAATAAAAATTTTAAGGGCCGTGGCTAGCGCCCTAGGCGCGTATAAATATATTATAAAAAAGATAAAAGTAAATTTAAAAATAGTAAAAAATTAAATTATAACTTAAATAAGAAAAACAACGCTAACCACGCTAATAAATATATTAAAAAAAAAAATATTTAATACTATATTTATAAAGCCTGGTTTTTTTTATTAAATAAGTTATATGTATATATTTATAATAAATATAATAATATTTTTATTTATTTTACTAAGTTAATTTTATACCTAGTAGTTAAGTTTACACCTAAAATAGCTATATTAGCTTTAAAAGGCCTAGGGTTTTATAACTAAAAATATATATAAATTTAATATATACTAAGTATAAGAAAATAACTAGTACTGGTATGCCTAAATATAAGGTTAATAATTACCTTAATTAATAAAAGCTTTTTGGAGAAGCACTACCCTAATATAAAAATTAAGTATTATTAGCTAATACCTATCCGCGGGATTAAAAACAGGGTTATAAATAATATTTATACTATATTAACACTATATATTCCCGCTAGGATTAAAAATAAGAATATACTAGTAATAATAAAGTATAAGGTATATTTAATAAACGCCCTATAGCCTAATATACTATTAAAAATTAATATAATTACACCGCATGAAATGGTAATTAACTTTACTAAAAAAGTTTTAATAATAACCACCTGTAAAAAGGCCAAGGCGTGTTTTATAATTTTTTTAAAAAAATATTATTAAAAATAGCCAAGATTTATTTTTATAAAAAAAAAAATAGTTATACTGGCCTGTTTTTTATTAATAATTTTAGTAAGATTAAAGGGTTTTTTACTAAAAAATAAAAACTATATATTTAACCCTAAGTAGCATAAAAAGGTATTATTATTTACCTATGTAGTAAACGCTTTTTTCACGCATGTATTAATAATAAATTTTTTAAAAATACTTATTACGCTATAGCGCCACGCCTGCCTAAAATAATTAGTAAAAATAAATAAAGCCAAGGTTTTTATAACTAAAGAAATTACTTTAATAAAACTTGTGGTAATTTCTTTTAAATTTATAAAAAATAATATAAAAAAGCTTTTAAAAAGCCTAAAATTAAATAAGTAAAATTACTTTACTATAATAGGTAATGTAAAGTTATAAAAAGTCCTTTTTAATAGTATTATAATTTATAAAAAAAAAAAAGTTAGTTAACATTTTTAAAATATTATAACTTATTATTTTAATATATAAAAAAAAACTGTTTTGTACAAATCCCTTAAAAGCTTTAAATAAAAATTAAAATAAAGTATAACTAGCACACTTTAATTAAAGGCCAAGCCTGTATTTATTTACTAAACTAAAAAAACTAAAAAAAGGTTAATAAAGTGTTTAACAAGCTATATAAAAAAAAAAATATGCTGGGTAAAATTATTTACCCCTTTTAATATTTTTATTTTTGTGGTATATTAAATAACTAATAAAAATAATATTAAAAAATAAAAAGCCTAACTAGTATTAAATATATGTATATTAAATACTTAAATAATTTAAAATATTTATTTAAGCTTAATAATAGCTAATATAATCACGCAACTTTAAAAATATTAATTTATTATAATTTTTAATATAACTTTATTTTTTTACTAATAAAAAGTATATTTTAATAGTTAGTAATACTTAAAAATAATATTATATAAAAGCTAAAAATAACTGCTAGTTTGCCCGATAGGATTTATAAATTTAATTATATATATATAGTAAATAATAGACCTGCTATTTTAAAAATATAAAAAGTTTTATAAAATTTATATAAATAATAATATAGTCCACTTGCAGGATTTTAAAAGGTATAAAAATTAGTTAAATATAATACTATACTAGTATAATAATTTATATATTAGCCTAAACCTTAAAAAGGCATTTATTAGCTTTTTTTAGTAACTTTTTTAAAATAACAGGTTTTTGCTTTTGGCCTAATAATAATAAAAAACTATTTAAAAGTGCTAAGAAAATTAAAATTTTTTAAAATGCTTATAAATTTATTAACCTACTTAAAAATAATTAATTACCTTAAATCTTATGTTTCTTAGTTCGCGGCTAAAAAGGCTTTTTTATAAGCTAAAAAAACTACTTTATTTAAAAAAATCTTATTTAAAAAAAGCGCGGCTAGGATAAAATTTAGTAATAAATAATATATTTTAAAATTAATAGCGCAGGAGCTAAAGGTATTTTAAACTTTATAATAAAAATAAATATTAATAATATTAATTTACTATAACCCTAATAAATAGCTAGGCATTAATTTTAACTTTTTAAAAAAAAAAGCTATAAAAAATCTATTTTTTATTTAAAATATAATAATATAGGTAGTATATTATTTAAGCTAGATTATAACCCCTTTATACACAAGCTACTAAAACCTAAAGTAATATAGCTTATTTTATTTTTTAATAGGTTATTATATAGTACTAAGACATGCTACTAGCCTATTAAATTAAAGCTTTTTAAAATTATTTAAATAATAAGAAAAACCAGGCACCTAATTAAAATATTTAAATTAAAAGTATTTTTTTGGATTAATCATGCTTTAAACATGGATATTATAAAATAAAAATTACTTTATATTTTAAGTTTAGTAAAAGCTAATCTCTGCCTAATACTTGCTTTAATATACCTTTAATAATTTAATATTTAATAATTTTATAAGCCTAAAAAAATATATATTATCCTAGACGCCTTATTTTAATTACCTTTTTTTATATAAAATTAGCCTAAAAATTCCCTAGTAATAGCCTTTTATATAAAGCTATTAATTAAAAAAGTTTTAATATTTAAGTTATTAAAAAAGTTTGCTAAAAAGCTTAGGAGCGGTTATAAAAAAAATAAATATTTATTTTAAGTTTTTAAAACTTTTAAAAAAAACTCCCAAGGACTAGTTATTATTTTTTTACCTTATAAATAGTATAATAATATTTTATACTTTTTATTAAAAAAATGTTTAGTAATTCCCAAAGCTTTAATAAAAAAAATAATTAAATTAACTTATAATTAGTATAAATATTTTAAAATTAATAATATAATTATAAATATAAAAGGCCTAACCTTCCCTAACTAAAAAAAAAAAATAAAAATATATATTTATTATTATATTAAGTATTATAAAAAAAGCACAAGGCGCCACAAGCCCTATAAAGTACTTATATTAATTTTATTTTTACTAGTTTTTTTTTATATATTAATAATAAATATTATACTAGCGCTGCTAGAAACAAGCTAGTATAATACTTTAATAAGCGTGATATATAAATTTACTAAGCATATAATAATAATTTTTAATAAAAATACCTACATGGTAAAAGACTAGTTTAATGCCTTATTAAAACGCCTAGCATTAAGTAACTAGAAATTACTAATAATAATTATTTTAAATAAAAATCCAAAGTTTTTAATAAATTTATAGCGTGAAATTTTTAGCAAGCTAGGGGTTAAAAATAAGTATTTAGTTACTTATTATATTTAGTATAATAGCTAGTTAAAATAAATAAACTAAAAAATTAAAATATACCTATGGTATGTAATTACAAGCCTAAAAAATATTAAAAACTAGCTAAAAGCATTACCCTAAATATAGGTATTTTTTAATACTTATAAAAACTTATTAATATATAAATCCCCTTATAAACTAATATACAGCATAAAGCCGTGTTTAATATTATTACTTAAATTAAAATAAAACCTTGCTATACTAGTACAAACCTTTATTATATAAAAAAAAGTATAAAAAGCTTTAAAATTAGCATAACTTTTAATAAAATATTATTTTAATAAGTAACACAAGCTAATTAATTTTTAAAAAAATAAAAAGGTAATACTATGCCTATATTAAGAATATAAAATAAAAGTAATTTTAAAAAAAAAATTAAAAAATTAATACGTGGGCTTTTTTAAGGTACTAGCAAAGGTAAATTTACTTACTTATAAATTAAATTTTCCTTTAAAATAATAAATTTATTTAGTAATTAGCATCGTGCACCTTAAAAAAATAAAATAAAAAAATAACCCCTTTAGGTAAATAATTAATAATTTAAAGCTAGTAAAAGCTAAAAAAAATAACATGTAATTATTATATAAAATTAACTATTTAATTAATAAAAGGCTTAATAAAAATAAAGACCGCAAATACCTAGTTAAGTAAAAAAATTATTTTAATATAAAAAACCTTTAGTACCCTAAGTAATATTTTAAAAACACCCGCGAGCTAGTAAAAAAGTATAATAAAAATTATTTAAAAAAAAATACACCTTATAAGTAAAGATTAATAAAAAAAAAAGTAATTAAAAAGTATAATAAAAAAGCAAGGCCTTATTCTTACCTTACTTTACTTTTATTAGCTTAATCCTTACCTTACTTTGCTTTTATTAAAGTTTTTTTTACTTTAATATTATTTTTATATTTAACTTTGCCTCTTATACACCTTGCCTTATATATTTTTACTTATTTTTATACTATTATTTTTAAATTTTCCCACCCCTTTTTACCTATTTTTTAATGGCTTTTAAGTCTTACCTTACTTTATTTCTTATTTTTATCCCTTGTTAACTTTTACTTTTTACCTTTTTATTTATATTTACTCTTTACCTTTTTATTTATATTTACTTTTTACTTTATTAACAAGCTTCTTACTCTTACTTTTTAACAAGCTTCCCAAAATTTTTTACCTTGCTTTTTTCCAAAGTTTAAGTTAAGGTTTTTTACTATTATTTTTTTTATTACCTTATTAATAAGCTTTTAAGATCTCTTGCCTTGCTTAATTTTTTTTAATATTAAAAATTTCCTGCCTTTCTTCCCTTTATTAACTTTTAACCCTTATTAATTTTTTAAATATATTAAAATCTTTTATATTTTTTTACTTCACCAAGAGGCGCTTAGTATTATTAACTATTTTTATTTTACTTTATACCATCCTAATTTTTTTACCCCATAACTCTTAAATAACTCCCAAGTTTAAGGATTTTTTTAAATAACTTTTCGCGTGGTAATATAATAAAGTTAGCTTTATAACTAAAGGCTTACAGCGTAGTATTATAAAAAAGTAATATAAATTATTAAAAAACTTTAATTTAAATATTTAAATTAAAGGATTTAAAGTTACTAATAATAAAAAATAAATAAGAATTTATAACTATAAGGTGTTATTAAGGCTAAATAAAAACCTTATATATTTTTTTAATAAAAAGATAGGGAAAATAAACATAAAAATAATAAAAAAGTGCTATAAAATAGTAAAAAAATATAATATAAAATTATTTTATTTCCCTTTTAAAAATATTAAGGTTAGTATTAACTAGACTAACATACTTTTACCTAATAATTATTTAATAGTGCTAAAATAGCAGCTAGGTAAAAAACCTATAATAATAATTAAAATACTAGTTCCTAAACTTGGCCTTAATTTTAAAAAGGGTAAATTTTTAGCTATAAAAAACATACCCGTGACTTATAGGTTTAAAATAAAAGCTAATTAAATTATTTAAAGGTTAATACTTAATAATAATATTAACTTAAACTACCCTAGTATAAGATGGTTAAATAGCTACTAAATTAAATTAGGCTATTTATAAAAGCTATTACTAAAAGTAAAAGCTTATAAGCAAGAATTAATTAAAAAGGTTAAAAATTTTTAATTTAATTTCTTACTTTACCGCGCTAAGATACAAGGCTAAAAATAAAAATTATTTAAAAAAATTTAAAAACTTTACTTTAAATTATTAAAAAAACACTAATATATAATAAAGTTCTTCCTGGAATATAAAGCCTGGGCTAAAAAAATAAATTAAAAAAATTAAAATAAGGATTATTATAACTAGTTAACTAATAATTAGCTAAAGCTAAAACACGGCAAGATTAAGTATTTTATTTAAAATAAAAAGCTTAAGGCGGCCTTAAAAATAATTATAAAACTTAATAAGCTATTATAAATAATTTAAGGTATTAAAAAATAAATTACTAAACTAAAAGTTAATAAGCCCTTCTAAAGAAAACGCTGCACTACCTTTAGCTTAAAATTTTTAATTAAAAATACCAAGCTTAATAATCTAACCTTAAAGTTTTTAATCACTACTATAAAACCCTTTATTAATATAAATTTTTTAATTATACTTATAATAATAATAACTTTTAAGCTTAATTTTAAGAAACCCTCTGGCCCTTTTACTAAACCTAAAATATTAATAACTTTTAAGCCTAATATTAAAAATAATATAAAACCCTTAATTATAACTACTATAGTAATAACTACTAAACCTAATATTAAAGGTAAGAAACCTAAGTAGCCTATAAAGCTTTTTTTTTACCTAAAAGCGTGAAAATAAAAAAGTTAAAATTCTAGCTAGCTATAGTAAAGGTAGTAATTACTTTACTTTTACTAAAATTTATTAAAATTAAATAATTAAAAAAAAAATTAAAAATTAAGAAGCTAAAGCTCCCCGCGATAATTTAACTTTTATTATTTTAAAAATAAGCTAGCTTATAAACACCTAATTACCCTAAAAAAAAAATTAAAAAAAAAAGTACGCCTAGCACTATGCACTGGCTTTAAAAAAATAATAAAAATTTTTAATATATTTTAGTTACTTAAAACACCTATACTTTTTAATACTCTTGTCCTGTTACCTTTTACTTTTTTTAATTACTTTATTATTTTAACATTATTACTTTTTACTTTACATAAAGAGCTTTTGCTCTTCCTGCTTACCTTTTATTATTTTAATAAAAAAATTTTTAATTTTTCTTAATATTTATTTATTTTTATTAAGCCAACAACATCCCTTTTTAAATTTAAAATATTTTTTTTTTATAGCCGGCATATACTATATATATACCTTATATACTACTAGGAGTTCCTCCAACCCCTTAAATAGTGCTTAGTTATGTATTAGTTATTTCTTACTTAAGTAGCTTTAGCTCCCGCCACCTGGCGGAGGATTAATCAAGCAAGCATTCATGAAAGTTCCATTCACTGCCATAACAATAATATTAGCCTATATTTATAAAAATATATTATAGCAAAGGTTTATATAAAAAAACTTTTTAGGTAAAAACCTTTATTTAAACACTAATAATTTAGTTATAATATTAAATAAATTTTTTATTAAAAGCATTTTACTAAACATCTTATTATAAAAAGTAAAGTTAATTACCATGTTAGGTATTAAATTAAAATATATTATTATTTATTTTATAAATATCTTATTATACTTTGTTAAAATAATTAATAATAAAAAAGTATATAGCAAAGTAACTATATAAATATATTTTATTAAAAACCTAAAAATTAAAGTTTTAATTAATATAAATATATTAATAAAAAATTATTTTAAACCTAGGTAACAGCGCGGGAACTTTATAATTTTATAAGTATTTATAATTTTTTTTATAAGTTTATATAAAGCGCTATTAAGTTATTTTAATTTTTATTTATATTATATAACATGTTATTATACCCCTGTATTTTTTTATACTAATACTAACTAAAGTAAAGGTAAATTTTTTTAACTAAAACTTTATTTTTAAACCATGTAAAGCTTATAAAAAATTACTATATATATATTTAGTTAATTATAATTTTAATTATATTAAAGCAGTAAATATAATAAATTATTTTATTATTATTTTAAAAAAATATTAAATTAGCCACATATTTAATATTAAGTATCTTATAGTAAATAAAGTGGATATTTAATTTTTTTAAAACTATTAGTTTTTTTTACTTACTTGTAAACTTTAAATTAAAAAAGGACTTTTTAAGGAACTTCCTAAAAATATTTATTTTAAGAAACTTCTTAAACATAATCCTTTTAATTTTTTTATAGTAAAAAACGCACTAAAAATTTTGGTAGCCTATAAATAACACCTAATTAAAAAACTTTTAAATAATATTAATATATATACTAAATTATTTAAGGCTGTTATAGCTTTTAAAGCTTTTATATATAAATTTATATACCTATAGTAGGAGTTCACGGGAGTTATTAATATATTAAAAAATTAATAAATATATTTAATAATAAAAAATAGCTAAAAAAATTATTTACTAAAGCCTAAAGTATATTTTTTAAAACTAAATACCTAAAAATAATTAATAAGTTATTTAACTTATTACATGCTTAAAAAAATATTATAATATATAGGCTATACCCCCTCCGCAAGATTAGTATTTATTATATATAAATAAGTTTTTAATAATAAAGTTTAAAAGCTTAAAAAGCATCTTATAATTAATTTAAAAAATTTAAATAATTAAGTTTAATTTAATTTTTATCCCGTGCCTACTTAAAAAAATTACTATAATAATTATTAATTATTTTTATATTACCATGGTAAACGCCTTTTATTTTTTTATTAATAAATACTTATAAAAAAGGATTATAAACATATAGCTATAATTATATATTAAAAATAAAAGTAATTTTATATTATTATAATAGGTTTTATTAATAGTGTTTCTTATATTTAAAAAATAATAAATTTAAATTTTAAAAAACTTTGCAAGTTTTGTAGGGTATATATTAATAATTTTATAATAGCTTTTAAAATATTAAAAAAACATGTTTAATACCTTTAAATAATTTTTATAAAATTAAATAATATAAATATCCGCCTTAAGTTAATAAAATTATTTATTAATTTTTTTTTATATAACTACTTAGCTAAAGGGTTAATATATTAAAAATATTTACCTTAAAAAAAGTTAGTAATAATAAAGGCCTTTACTTTTTTAACTTTTTTTTAAAGCTTAAAATATTTCTAAAAGTTACTAGATAGTTTTATAATTATATTAAAAACTATAATAAAATTACTACTTTTTTTAGGTTATAAAAACTACTTTACTTTAAAAAGCACCTTCTAAAGGCCCTGCTAAAAAAGCTTATTTAATAAAAATATTAATATAATAATTTAATAATAACCTAAAGGCGTTTTACATGCTTAAAAAAGCTTTTAAATTTTTTATATTTTTAGCTTACTTTAAAAAGTATTAATAATTATATATAAATTTTAATATTTTTAAGAATAGGCATGGTGCTATAATTTATTACCTTTATAATAATTATACTTATAAAAATATATTTAAATTACTACTAAGAACCGCGGTATATTTTATATTATTTTTAAGTAAATTATTTATAATTATAAAAAGTAATTACTAGCCTATAAAAATAAAAGTTTTATATTTTATTTAGGTAATTTATAAAATATGCTATATAATTAAATTTATAAAACTTTTTATTATTATATATATAAACTATAAATTAACTTTTAATATTATAACCTAAAAGTTTATAATAATAGTTTTTTTTAAAAAAAATAAATAAAAAAACTTATTTATACTTTTTAATATACTTAGTAATTTAGGCTTAGGGTATTTTATTACCTAAAAAAAATAAATATTATAATAAATATTTTTTCCTGCCTTAAAAAACTTTTTATATAGCCTTATAATAAATTTAATTTTAATTACTTATAAATAAATAAAATGCATGCTTTTATAGTTTCCTTTATTATTTTATTAAATAAATTTAAATAATATATTAAAAAATACTTATATAAATAATACTTGCATAAGTTTAATTTTTAAAATATTATAAAAGTTAAAAAAATTTTAAACCTTACTATGCTTTTTTATTATAAATAAAATAGCTTATTATATATATTTAAGTAATAAATATACCTGTATAAAAATATTTTTATATATTTTATTTTACCTACCCGCGGTGATACTAGCACTAAAATATTTTTTAAAAATAAATTTTAATTTTACCTACCCAGGTTTTTACTTAAGAATTTTTTTTAATTTATTTATAATAATAATAATTATTAAAAATTAAATAAGTGCTTAAAAAATATGCATGGTTTTATAAATTATAAAAGCTATTTTTTATTATAAAAGTATATAATATATTATTTTATTTATTTAAAAAATAAAGTATATTATTATTATTTATACAGGAACTTATAACTAATTATTTTTTTACTTATTTTATTTTATATTATAATAGTTAATTTTATTATACACTTGCTATTAATACTAAAAGAGTTTAATTAAGTTTTTATTATTTATAATAAATACTTTAAAAAAATTAATTTAATACCTAGAATTTTTACCTAAAAAGCCTATAAATAAGGTATAAAATTAATTAATTACTTTTAATTTTATAATTAATTAATATTAAAAATCTTTATTTTTAATAGGAACGCGTGTTTTTTTAGCACCTTTTAAAAAAATATATTAAAGGTAATAAATATATATTAGCTATATTTAATTATATTTTACCTGTAAATTAACGGCTAAATAAAAAAAATTATTTAAATAATTAAAATTATACTAAAACATAGTATAACCTAGTATTTAAACCTTATATAGCTTAAAATACTTTTTATAATTATTATTATTATTAATAATTTTATTAGTAGCGTAATAAATAAAACCCCTTAAAAATTACTTTTTAGCTTTAAATTTTAAAGGTTATAAAATTTTTTAAAGCGTGTATAATTCTAAAAATTTTTAGTATAAATTAATATTCAAAAAGCCTTAAAATACGCCTTAATAACTATAAAATTAATATATAATAAAAATTATGAAGTTATAAAGCTTTAAAAAAATAATTTAATTTATTTATAACTTTATAAAGGTTATAATATTTTAGTTACCTACCTTTAAAAATATTTAATAAAGTTTTTTTAATAATATACTGGCTTTTTTAAAGTTCTTAAGTAAATTAATTATTTATTATACCTAATAAATTTCCCCTTTACCTAAAAAATTTATTTAGTAATTATTGTGGTTAATGGCTGATGCCACACCACGTGATCTAGCTTAGTTATAGATAGGAGATAGTTAGCCCCTACGCCATTCTTAAATAATTATTAAGTATTTTTTTTAATTATATAACTTTTTTTTAGGTATTATCTATTTATTATTATAATAATAATAGCATGTCTCCTGGTTATAATTAAAAGCTAAATTTTTAACTTTAAAAAGTTTTAAAGTTAGCAAGCCTTTTTTATAGCTAAGTTTTAAAGCCTTAACAAGCTTTTACTATTATTACCTTTTATTATTAAGCCTTTATTATTTTTATTATCTAACTTCTTAACTCTTTAAAACTTTTTATGTAAAAACTATTTTTTAAGTTTTTTTTTTAATAAGTTTGTAAATTCTTCTTTTTTTTATTTTTTTAATTAATTAATTAGGTAATTTTACTTAGGTGGCCTAACGGCCTAATAACATAAGTTATAATATTATAAATTATTAAAAGTTTCTTTTAATTACTAGACTTAGGTAAGAACTTTAACTTTACCTTATAATTATATATAAACTTGCTACTTATACACCCTTAAACTATAAAAATCTTTTTTATTTATACTTTTAAACCTCCCCCGCTTATGCTATTATAATTATTTTTTAATAATTTATATAAAATTACCATAAATATATATAATTTTTATTATTATTTTTAATATAAATATATTAATAAAATTTTATTAAAGTATTTAACTTATGCAAAGTTTATTCTTTTATCCTACCTAAATAAAAAACTAATTATTATTAGCAAGGACTAGTTAGAATATATAAGTATAAAATTTTTTTTAATAATTAAATTTATTATTTATAAGGTTTAATAGCTACTTGTAAGAGATTATAATTTATAATAATTATTAACTTTTATTTAGATTTTGCCTTTTTTTTTAAAAAAAAAACAGTATACTAATAACCTTTAAATATAATAAATTAAAACTTTTAATACCTTCTTGCCCTACGCTTGTAGTATTTACTTTTTTTATTTTAAGCCTAAAACTAAAATTAATAAAAATACTAACTATAAATATAAACATAGTATTTTTTTTACCTAATATTTTTTAAATACCAGGTTTTAAGAAATTGTTAAAAAAAAGGCTTTTTTTAATTATTTTACCTTTAATTAATATATTAAATATTTCACAATCCTTTTAAAATTATAAAAAAAATAAAAATATATTTACTAAGAATAAAAATATATGTTTTTTAGTTTTAAATTTTTTATCCGCACTAAATTTTTTAAATATTAATTATATTAAAATAGCTAGAAACAAAGCAGCTAAAAAAGCAGCTAGTAAAAAAGGTTTAGGTTTTACTAGTTTTTTTTAATAATAGTTAATAATATTAGCTATATTAATAGCGCAGGTAATAATAAATACTAATTTTAATAAAAATGCTATAAATAGTAAGCAACAGGAAATAAAAAATAATAAATTTTTTTATTAAAAAGTAACTAATATTAAATTTTTTACCTAAATATGCTACTTAATTAAGGCTTTAAAATAAAGGTTAAGTAAAATAACAAGTCTTATTTTTATAATATTTACATATTTACTACTTAAATCCGCAGTGCTTTAAAAACTAAAAATATTTTTAAAATATATTAAAACCTAAAAATATATTTATAAAATAAAGCAGCGTGTTAGTATAATTTTAAGTTTAATTAAATTTAATATAAAAAATTAACTATATTTAATAATATTAAAAACTAGTATAAATAACTTAAAAAAAAATTTAAGCTACTAGCTAGCAAAGCAAGATTTAAGCTAAATAATTTATATTATATAATAATTAATATTTAAGCTAGGTATTTACTTATTACTTATATATTTAATATAATAGCTTTGGCTAAGTAATATAAAAAGTTTAATTATAAATTTTTATTAATATTAAAAGCTTGGTAAAATCTAAACATTTTATTACAGGATATTATTAATAAGCCTTTAAAAAAATAATATAACTATTTTAAAGTTTATAGGGATTTTATAAAAAAAATAAATTAATTAATTTAATAAGTTTTAATTATATACATGTTAACTAGTATAATAAGCCTTTTATAAATATACTAGTTATTATTTTTATAATAATTAAACCTAGCTTTAACACCCTTTATAATTTTAAAAACCCCCTTAATAAGCACCCCCTTAATATTATACTTAATAATAAAAAAACTTTTAAAAATAGGACCCTTTAGCTAATATTTTATAAAATAATTAGCCTAGGACTAAAGCACCCCTGTAAAACTAGTAATATAATTAAAATTATTTTTTTTAATAATAATTTACTTAAAATTAAAATTAAAATTAGCAGTATTCTTAAAATTAAAATTAATAGTATTTTTAATAATAATATAATTTTTAGTTTTATTAGTAATAATATTACTAGTAGCTATACTAAAAATAGCCATAGTAAAATAATAACTAAAAAATAAATAATAATTATTATGCTTAAACCTATTATACTAATAGTTTTATTACTTTAAATTTTAAAAAAAAATACTATAAGATAATTAATTTATAATAAATAGTTAAGTAAGTAAAGTATATAACTTATAAAAAGTTTTAATAAATAAAAATAATAATTCTTTTAATATATTTAAGATTAAAAATATATATAAAGTTAACTATTATGCATGTTATTTTATATTTTAATTAAATAATAAGCTATATAAGCACCTATTTATATATATTAGTAATAACTTTATTATATATTATATTTTTTTTAGTACCTTAATTATAAAATTTTTAAAACCTATTTTTACTGCGCCACTAGGACTTTTTTTTAAAAATTAAAAATATATTTTAGTAAAAGTATTATTTATTATTAATAGTGCTTTTTATTAAATTTATATTAATTTTAAATTAACTTTAATATTAATTAATAAGGTCTTTCTAGCTTAAAATTATTTAAATATTTTAGTATATTAATATTTTTTACTAATTTTACTAAAAAAAATTAAAGCAGGCTTAATAAACTAATTTATATAATTATTTATTTATTTTAATATAAAGTAAACACGCGGGAATATTTTTAAAAATATAATAATTAAAATTATAATAAAGGTATATTTTACTTTATATTTAAAAATTAATTTATTAATTAATATTAATAATCTGGCCCCCTATAGTATGGTTATAAATTTAAATAAAATTTTTTTTTAAATTATAGCTTATAATAATATAATTATTTTTATTATAATTATACCTTATTTTTATTATTAGTAACCTTAGTAAGTATATACTATAAATTACTTAATTATATAGTTATATTTTTTACTAAAAGTGCTAGTATAATTATATATAAAATTTTTAAGTAATAAGAATTATTTATTTAAGCTATAATAATAAAAATAATTATTTTTATACACCCATATACTTAATAGTAATTTTAACTTTATTATTATTACTAATAATATAAATATTTTAGTGTTACTTAAAAAAGGTATAAAATTAGGTTTATTATTTAAGTTTAAAGTATTAAAAATTTATTAACTAAATACTAAAAATATAACTATACGCAAGAAATATTTATTTATTTTAGTTAAATTACTACCTAAAGTATATAACCCTTTTATACCCCTTTTAATAGTAAATAAATTTTTAAAAATAAAATTATATAATAATATTATAATTTATAAAAATATAAAAGTAGTTATAATACTTAAAGCTTTAATATAAAAATTTATAAATATATAAATAAATAAATAAATAAATAAATAATAAATATATTAAAAAAAAACTAAATATATATATATTTTAAACCTGGCTAAAAAAATTACTTTAGAAAAAAAATTAAAGTTTATTTTTTAGCTTATTATAATTAATAAAGGGTTAATAAGGTATATAATGAGTTATATTAATAAAAAAAATAAAATAAATAACTAGTATTACCCTAATATTATAGCCTGTTTTTATTATTTATAAACCTAGGAAAATTAATAAAAGTTTTAGCTAATTAGTATAAAATATTTATAACTTAAATAAATAATAAATTAAAAATATATATTTTTTATTTATATAAGTAAAAATACTAGTAAAAGTTACTAGGGATGCTTTTATTTTTATTATAAATAATACTTTAATATTTTACTAGTGGCCTTTTTACCCTTTAACCTAAATATATATAATAATATTATATAAAAAATAAGAAATATTATTAATATATTTAATAGGTTTTATTAATAATATTACTTATATTTAATATAATATTAATAACTATTTTTAAGTATTATAAAAGTTCTTGCGTGCTTATATTAATAATTTTATTATATATTTTTTTTACCTTTAATAATTACCTGTAATATTTAAGGGCATTTTTACTAAAATATAAAAAATTAAGGATTTTTTTAAATCTTAAAAAAAATATTCTTAGGGTTTCCTTTAATTAAGCTTTTAAGTAAAAATATTTTTTTATTAAAATAAATAGCTACTATAAATAAAGTTAAAGTGCTAGTATTATTAAAGTTTTTTAAAATATTAGTAAATTTAAATACTTATATTAGCATAATAAACTAGTTTTTAAAGCATATTTTATATTATATTACTAAAATTAAACTATTATAATAAAGAAAAATATACCTTTTAAAGGGTATATTAAATTTTTATAAAAAGTCCCATGTATAAAAGGCCTATATATTAAAAATTAAGCTTTTAAATTACAGCAGTAAAAAGGGAGTTTTTTAAAATAATTTAATTATACTTTTATAACTTACTTTCGTTAATTTATTATTTATTTTATTAAAACCTTTATATTAATATAAACGCGTGTAAAAAGCATATTAATATTATAGTATTTTATATTAAAAATAATTTAAAGGTAAATTTAAAAAAGCCTCCTATGCCTGTAAATATAAAACTAATTTTATTTTTTAATTAAGTAATTTTAAAAGCTAAAATAAATTACTAGCCTATAAAATTAAAAGTTTTTAATTTAATATAAGTAATTAAGAAACTATGTTATATAGTTAAATCCTACTAAAAAATTATTTTTATTTATATAAATTATACTAGCACTTTAAATATTATAAAGTAAAAAATATTAGCTACTAAATTTTTAAAAAAGCTTAATTTATAATTAATATAAGCTTTAATCTTTTTATAATAATTTAAACTTAGGATTTTTTATAAACTAAAAAAAATAAATATAATACCTAATATATTATTTTAACTTTTTTTTTATATTAAAAATAGTAAAATAAATATAAAATATTTTTTAAATATTCTTCACGCATAAATAATTTTAATAATATAATATTTTAAAAACTTTAAGTAAAAGCTTTTGCAGGGCTATATTAATAATTAAAGGTAAAAAAAGGTAAAAAAAGTTTTTAAAGCTAATTATATATTAAAATATCCTGTTACTTTACCTTATTAAATAAATAAAAATAATTTTATTTATTTAGTGCCTTATAAAGTATTATTTTTTATAAAAATACTTTATATCCTACTAGTATTAAAGTAAGAAGTTATATATTTTATATATAATAATAAGGGCTATCCTAGTATTTATTATATAATAAAAAATTTAGTAATTATATTTTTTACCTAAAGTTAAAATAAGTTTAACTTTATGTTACTAACTACTTATTATACTTATAATATTAAAAAAAAATTATAAACCTTATAGTAGTTTATAACCACTACTTTTATTAAATATTTTTTTTATATAGTAACTATTAATATAGTTATAGTATTACTAATAATATATAATAAATTAAATATAATACTTACTTATACTTACTACTACATAAAACAGCTAATAATCCTACCTAGTAAAAATAACTAAAAAATATATAATTAAGCTATAGCACTTTTATTAAAATAAATTATAATTAATTAAAAACTTTTAACTATAATTATTAATAATAAAAATTTAAAATTTATAGGTAAACTCTAGCAAGCATTATTTATTAAATTAAAAGTAAAATTTTATTTTATAATTACATGGCACACTTAAGTAAATAAATAAAGTAAAAAATTAAATTAAATTATAAAGGTTTTCCTGCGCTACACTATTATAAATTTAAAATATTTAAATAAATAAAAGCTTTACCCTACTTATAAGCTACCTTAAATACCTATACTAATACTTTAATAAAATATTTTTTTATAAGCTTATATATAGTATAAAAATTTAATTTACCTTATTATTAATAATTATAACTTAGGACGTGAAAGCCCCGCTAAAAAACTTTAATTATTAAAAAAATATTATTATTATATTAAGACTTGCATAAATAATTATAAAGTATTATTATAATAAAAACCATATTTTTATATTATTTATACTAGGTAATTTTATTTATTTATACTTACATAAAAAATATAAAATATAAGTAGTGTTAAATAAAAAGCTTTTACTATAATATATAGGTTTTTTTAAGGTACTAAAAAAGGTAGGCCCTTTAGCTTATTACTTAAACTTTTTATTAAATTAGCGCCTTTATCTAGTAATTTTAATTATATACCTAAAAAAATATTTAAAATTTAATTTTTATAATTATATAAATATTAAACCAGGCCTAGAACTTATTAAAGGGGATATAATAAAATTTTAGTTATATAAAATTAAAAGGCTACTTATAAAAAAATAAATACTAAATAGGCCTAAATACTTAATTAAATAATTAGGTTAGTTTAAATAATAAAATATATAATATTATAAATCCCTATTTTAAAATATAAAAAATATAATAAACTAGTATAAAAAAAATTATTTTAATAATACTAGTTTGCAAGTTAATAAACATAAGTAAAAGTATTAAAATATTACTATTACCAAGCCTTAAAAAATTTTAAAAAGGGGTTAAGGGCGCCCTTATAAAAATGCTTTTTAAACTTTTATTTTATAATATATAAAGTATTATTTTTATTAATAGCTTTATAATATTAACCTTTTAAAAAAATATTATCCTAATAAATTTATTAACCTTTTATATAAATAAATTTTTCCGTGAACTTTTAAATATTATTACTATTACTTATTTTAATATATTTTAACTAATTTATTAACTACCTTACTACCCTTAAGTTTTATTATAGTTTTAAATTTAAGCATAGCTATAACTAGGTAATAATTTTTAAAGGTAACCCTGCCTTAGTATTACCCTGCTATAATTATTAATTTATTTTATTACTTTTTTTTAATTTTTAATTTTTTATTATTTTTACTTTATTACTTCTTTTTTTTTAAACTATTTTTTATAATTTTTTTATAAATATATTTATTTACTATTTTTTATTATACTTTACTAGGTGTTTTACCTAAATAACTTTTATAATAGCTTTAAAATAAAAACATAATTTTATTAAAGGCGCCACTGCGGGCCTAAAATTAAAAATTAAAAATTAAAAAAAGTAAATTAAGACTTTTTAGGCTAAAAAAATATCTTATACTTTAAGTAAAATAATAAAAATAAAAATTATTTAATAATTAAAAACTAAAGTCGCGGAACTTTGCACCTTTAATAAAAAGTTAAAAATAACTTAAAATAAATTATTAATAAATAAACTTCTTTAAATAAACTAAGCTAAAAAATAAGGTATAAAAACATGCTTAACCTAAAACCAGCCCCCTAAATAATAATCCCTATTTATAATAATAATATTAAAAAAGTAACTAATTACCCCAGAAAAAAACTAATAATAATATTTTATTATTATTAATAATAGTTATTTTTATAATAAATTTAATAACATACTTTAGTTAGAATAAATATTTTTATATATATATTTAAAATATTAGGTATTTATTAATAGTAATACTTAATTTTTATTAAATTTTTTATTAAAACAGCTAGTGTTAGACCTTAAAAAGATAAAAAAAAGCTAAAAATTTTTATTAATATATTAAATAATAAAACTTTACTTATTTATAAAGTCTTTAGTATAAACCTAAAAAAAATATATAATATGTATTAAAGCCTTTATAACCTTAACTAAAATATAATAAATTTTTTTTTATTATTATAACTAATAATTAAATACTTATATTACTAGATAATATTACTTGGTACCTTAAAGTTAAATAATATATAATTTTTAAATAATTACTTTATAATTATTTAAAATTCTTGGTTAAAAATATATTTAAGGCTTATTTAAAAAATATTTTTACCTAAGAATATAAAATAAAACCTATTTAAAAAAAAATAAGTGGCAAATTGTAAATAATAAAAATTCTTGCTTATTAAAAAACTTATTAAAAACTTAGTAACCTGTTAGCCTACTAAAACTATAATATAAATAATTAACACTTTTAAATTTATAAACCTTATTATTAATAGCTTAGAGCCTATTATTAATATAGTTTATGCTTTTATTATTATAAATAAAATTATATAAAAATTATAAAAAGAACTTACTATTAAAATTAAAAAAAAATACTTAATAATTAATAAACTATTTAAGCACTTTTAGTAATAAAAAAATAGTATATTAATAAGTAAAATTACTGGATTTTATACGCCTGGTATTAAAACGCTTATATAAAAAGTTTTTTACCTAGTTAATAAAGGTATATAATAATAATACCACCATATTATTTTTTAAAAATAATCTAGTTAAGAACTATAAACTTATTAATAAGTTTATAAATAAGCTAAGCTTTTTTTAGGGAGATATTAAGTCGCGCGAGTAATAAAAGTAAAATAATTAATTTTTATTTTTATAAAGTTAAAGTAATTAATTTTTATTTTTATAAAGTTAAAGTAATTAATTTTTATTTTTATAAAGTTAAAGTAATTAGTCCTTATCCTTGCGGACTTTTTTTAATATATTATTTTTATTACTTTATTTTTATATTAATTCTTATCTTTTACAGGAAGCATCTTATTTTTTATTACTTTTATAAATTTTTTATTTTTTTACTTATTTAACCAGGTAATATTTTATTTTATTATTACTTGCTAATGCCCTTTGCTTTTTTAACTAATTATTTTATATAATTATTAAAAACTTTCCTAGCTCTTCCTTCTTTTACTACTTTATAACTTTAACTAACTTAAAATTATAAAGTTAAGGGGGACTATTATAGTTAATAGCTAATACTATATTATGTAATCTAGCTTAATTATAAATAAAAGATAATTAGCCCCTGCGCCATTCTTAAATAATTATTAAGTATTTTCTTTAGTTATATAACTTTCTTTTAGGTGTCGCCTGTCCGCTGCCACAATAGTAATATTAATAGCCTAACTTAAACTAGTACTAGTAAATTTTAATTCTTATAATAAATAATATTATAAACCTTTTATTATAAAAAATAATTAGTTCCCTAATAATATTAATTAATAAAAAGTTAAAATTTTTTTTATAAAATATATAGTTTAGCATGGCTAATATAGCACTTTAGTACTTTAATATTTTATAAAATAAAAAAAATATAAACCTAAAAGTAACTAATAAAAGCCTGCTTAAAATCTTGCTAGTGCTAAAAACCTTATTAATAATTTTAAAAAACTTTTTAATAAAAATTTTGCTATCAAGAATTCTAGTACCAAAAAATTTTATAATAATTTTAATAAATATTAACTTTATTATTTATTTTTATAAAATACTATGCTTATTTTTACGGGGTACTTTATATTTTATATTTATTTTAGTAAGTGCTTAATACTTTTTACCCTGCTTATAATATAATATAACCTCTTTTTATACTTTATTTTATTTCAAGAACTTTTTTACTTTTTTTATATTTTTTTACTCCCTATTTTTTTCTTTTTTTTATTTTTTTTTAACTTCTTTACTTTTTACTTACTCCCTATTTTTTTTTATTTTTTTTTTTTTTTACTTTTTTGCTTTCCCATCCTTTAAAAAACTTTTTTTATTATTTAACTTTTTTTTTACCACTTGATTATTTACTTTAATATTACTTTTTTTTATTACTTTTTTTTATGCATATTATTACTTAATATTTTATTATAGCTAATAGAAGTGCCGCAGCTGGCCTATTTAATTTAAATAATACTTTATTAAATAAAAAAAAAACAAAAACTTAGAAAATAATTTATAAGCTTAAATAATAAATTAAGTTTTTTAAAAATAATAAAGCTTTTTTATTATAAACTAAAAAAAAATTATAAATTATTTTAAAGCTTATATTAAATAACTTAAAATAATAATAATAATATTATTACTTAGTTTAAGGGCATGGTTAATAATTTACTTTAGCTAAACTAGGCTAGTAAAAGTAATTATAAAAATATTTTTAGTAATAAACCCTTTACTTAAATTAAGATTTCTTAAAAAAAACCTATTATTAAAACTAATTTAAAAAAATAAGTATACTAAGTTAAAATATTAATTTAAATTAATAATAATTACTTTTATAACTAGTTAAATAACATTTTATAGTTTAAATAATTTTTTATATTTATTTATTTATATTATTATATATTTATTAATAAAAATATTAAAATATTAATTAATCTTACTTTAGTTAGGCTTATTTTTAGCATATTAAATATTAATAAAATTACTAAGGTTTTAATAAGTATTTTTAGCAATTACACCCCGCCTATATATAAATTAATAAAAACTAATTTTTAAGCTAGTAAAAGTTATATTTTAAAACTTATTATATCCTAGCTATAAAAAAAATACTATTTAATATATTATAACTAGTAATAATTAAATACTTATTTTAAAAAATAATATTAAGTAGTATTTTAATTTTACATAGTTTAATAATAAGGCTTGCTATAAAAAGTTCTAAAACCTAGTTAATAATACCTATTTAAAATATAGTAAAAAATACCTATTTTTTTACTACCTTTAAACTAATTAGCCATAAATAAATATAAGTAAAAAAGCTTTAAAAATTTAAACTTATTATTAAATTTTATAAAAACCCTTTTACTTACTAGCCTAAAAATATATTTATAAAAAAAGTTACTATTTTAGGCTTTAAAAAGCTTATTATTATTATAAATAAAATTATTTTTAATATAATACATGCCTTTATTATTATTAATATAGCTTTTATAAAAAAGTTTAAAAATCTTATAAATAATATTAAGGCCTAAATAAAAGTTATTAAAATAATTAAGTTTTTTTAAAAAGAATATAGCAAGGGTAAAATAAAGCACTTTTATATAATATTTTTAAATAATTTTAATATTTTTAAGTATTTATATTAAAGTGCTTATATAAATAGTTTATAAAGTATTTAAAGTAATAAATATAATAAAAAAATTTTAATTTTAATATTTTACTTTTATAATTTACAAATAATACTATTAATAATATTTTTATTTATAAAAGCTTTATAAGTAATCTTGGCTTTGTATTAAATAAAATTAAATATAAAAATTAAAAAAAATAAACCAAGCGTATTAAAAATAATATAATTTTTTTAATAAGGGGATTTATTATACTATTATGTTTTTTTACTTATTTTTTGCCTGGTTTTTTTTTAGTTATAGCTTAGTTATTATATATTTACATTACTTTTAAGATAGTTACTTAGGAGAATTAACTTACTACTATCTTGTCATATCGCCCCTCTGGGATGACAACTAGGTATTTTTAATTTATAAACCTAGCTAGGTAAATATTAAGATTTTTATTAAAAAAATATAAATTATTATTATTTTGATTTTTAGTAATATATTACTAAAAGCTTTTTAAATAAATAATTAAATTATTTTAAAATATTTACCCTTATAAAAGGCTTTTTTTTATTATATATAAATTTATTTTTTATTTTAAATTAACCTAGAGCTAAATTTTTTTTAAGCATGGTAATAATATTATTTAATATATTAAAAGCTTATTTAACCTACTTTTAAAGCCTTATATTTAAGGTTATTATAAATAAAATTATTAAAAAAAAGGTACTAGGGTAAATATTTTTAAAAATATAATTTTAAATATAATTATTATTTATTATGTTTTATTTTAATTAAAAATAAAATCTTTTTTAAAAACCTAGGCTATTATATTATTAATTACTTTTATTAATTAATATATATAAATTATTAAGGCTTTATAATTAAGGTATTTATATATATAAATAAAAACCTTTTAATAATACTTATATAATAAATAAAAAAGCTTAAATATTATATTAATTCCAAGTATAATATATACTAGCTATTAAATAATAATTTAAGGTATTATAAAATAAAGATTATAAAAAAGTTTAAAATATAGTAATAAATTTAATAAAAAATTAATTATAATTAAATAATAATATTTTAATAAGCTATTTTTAATTATGTAATTATAATAAATTAAAGCTTTAGTTTTATAATAAAAAGTATTATCTTTAACTATAATTTATTAAAGTAGTATTATTATAATATTATTATTAAAAATAAATAAGGCGAGGGCGTAGCTAAAAATAATATATTTTATTTAAATATATTATTTTATTTAATAATAAAATATAATATCATAATTATAATAATATATTATAAAAATATATTTTAATATTAAAAGGTTTATTATATAATATAATAAGGTTATATTTAAGCTTTATAAGTATAAAAATATTTTAAAAGCTAGGTATAAAATATAAAAAAAATATATTATTATATTTTTAATAATAAATTATTATATAATTATAAAAATATATTTTAGGCTTTATAATTATAAAAAAATTTAAAAAAAATTATATTAAAAAAAATAATTATAGCCAGGCGTAGGGCGTGTTTAATATATTATAAAAATATAAAAAAGTATTTAAAGGTACACGTGCCGTTTATTAAAATATTTTGAAAATATAAAGCTAATAATTTAAGGTATAAAATAAAAAAATAAATAAATATTTAAAAGTATAAAATTATTAATTTAAAATATAAAATAAAAAAATAAAAATAATACTTAAAGGTATAAAGCTAGTAATTTAAGGTTTATAAATTTATAAAAATTTATAAAAATTAAGCTTATATATTTATTATTATTTTAATTTAAAAGCTTATTAATATAAAACTACTAATTTTTTTATAAAAAGAATTTTAAAGTTATTAGCTTTTTTTAATTTAAATTAAATATTAAAACATATTTTTATATTTTTACTTACCCCTAATATTATATAATAAATATTTTATTAAATAAAAATAAAATTATTTTTAATTAATTATTTTTTTAATATATTATTATTACTAGTTAAGACTATATTAAAAGTATTATAATAATTTATAAAATAAGTTATAAAAGTAATATTTTATATAATTAAAGCTTTTAATATTATAATATAATTGAAAGTTTTTATATTAAAATATTTTTTATTAAATTTAAAAATACTAAAATTATTTTTTATAAGCCTAAAAATATTATTTATTTTTAACTTTTTAATAAAGCTACCTAAAAATAATAAAATGAAAAAATTTTATGTTAAAAGAACTTAGTAACCTTAATAAAAAAATAACTTATTATATTATATTTTATATTATAAATAAATATAAGCTGCCTTATTTTTTTTTAAAAATAATAAAAATAATATATTTAAAATAATAAATATTAATAAATTTTTTTATTATAATAAGGGCCTAGGACAAGGCTATAATAATTTAAAAAAATTAAATTTATTTAAAAACTAGCTATTAATAATTAATATAATTACTTAAATTTTACTTAATTAATAATAAATAAATAATTATATAAGGGTGGTTAAAAATCTTATAAAAAACTTTTAAAAGCTTATAAATTAAAAAAGGGAAAATATAATAATTAATATTAATATTGATTTTAAAATAAATAAAAATATAAATTATTTTAATAATATATAATATAATAACTAGCTAGCTAGTGAATACCTTAATAAATATTTTAAAAAGTATAAATATTTTAAATAATAAAAAAAAACTAAATAAAAATTAAAATATTATAATTAAAAAAAATTAAATAATAATTCTTAAAACTAATATTACTATTATAAAAATATTTAATAAAAAAATAAATAAAATTATTTTATTATTAATAATAATAATAGCCTTTAGTAAATTATCAAAATAAAATATTTTAACTTTAATATTTTAAAATTTTTTTTATTAAATACTTTAATAAAAAGGTTTATTATAAAAATATTAATATTTTTATAAATTAGCTTAAAAATATTATTAATTATAAAAAAAATTAATAATAAAAGTAAATATTTAAGCTATACTTTAAAAATTAATATTAAATTAATTTATTTTCAAGCTAATAGTTTTTAAAAAAAACACTTTAAAAAAACTAAATTTAAAAAATAATCAGTTTACTTAAATAATATAAAAATTTTATTTTTATATTTTTAAAGTAAAATTTAAAGTTAATTTTTTTACTATAGCTTTAATAATTTATATAATAAAATAATTTTTAAAAAATTTAAAAAGCTATACGCGTATATAAAGTTATAAAAATAAATAATATATATTTTTAAATAATAATTATATAATATGCTTTTAAACCTTTATTATAAATTTTTTTTTAAATTAAATAAAAATATAACTTTAAGCTAGTTTATTAAAAAACAAATTAAATTTAAAATTATTACTTAGGAGGATTTAGCGGCCTAGTATATAAAAAATTATTATTTTATAAATATAGGTAAAGTATAATATTCCTGAAAAAAATACTTAAAAAATTTATAGGTAAAAAGGGTGCCTAGCTATAATTAATTAGTATTATTACTATAATTAGTACTTTTTATTTTTATACTATTTTTTTTAAAAATAGTGCTTTTAAGAGCCTTTTAAGCCTAGGGTATATTAATTATAAAAATATTTTAAAAATAGCTTAGGGGGTAAGTGATATCTTTTTAAGGTTTAAATATAAAATACTAGCTTTTTTAATAATTAAATTAATATAATATTTAAGTTATAATACTAAAAAAAGTTAAAATATTAATCTAGGCTTAGTTTTTAGCCTAGTAAATACTAGGGGTTATTTAAAATTAAGATTATATAAAATTAATATATTTCCTTTTTTTAGTATTACTAGCATATTAAATAAAGTAATATTAAATTTTATTTTTTATTTAATAACTATGTTTATTAAAAAAGGCTTTAATAAAAATAAATATATTATTTATACACGCTAGGCTTAAAATATTATAATTAAAATAACTTAATTTATTATTAAAAAAATTATTAAAAGGTTTTAATTTTAAAATTTTATATTTATTAATAATTTTTTTTACATAGTTTTTACTTTTAGCTAGCTATAATAAATATAATATTTTTAAAATTAATAAGTATATTTTACCTAGTAGCCTAAGGTATATTAATATAATATTAATTATATATTTTTAAAAAAGCTTATTTAAAAATAATACCTTTACTTAAAAAAATTAAAAGCTTTATACTTACTTAGCTAATAATATTGATATTATAAATATTATTTATTTTATATTATAGCTAGTAAATAAAAAAAGGTTAAAAAAATATACTATTAATATTAAAATTAATTTTTAACTTATTTTTAGGCTTTAATATTATATTATTTATATATTTATTTATTAAAAGGCTTAGCATGCTAAAAGCTAGCTTAATTATTATAATAAAAAGCTTAGTAAAAAAACTTAATAAAAAGCTTAATAAAAAACTTAATAAAAGGCTTAATAAAAGGCATAATACTTAATAAAAAAAATAAAGGTTTATAATAAAATAAAGGTATAAAAAATAAAAATACCTAAAAATAAAAAAATATATATTTATTAAGGTATTTAAGGCTAAAAAAGCTAAGTATATTTTTTTAATTATATTATATTAAAATACTTAAAATTAAAAAGGCTAGGCATGTGTTAAACCTAAAAAAAGGTAATATAATAAAATAATAAATTAATTTTTTTAAGTAACTATTTTAAAAGTAATATAAATATATGCTAATAATTAAGTAAAAAAATAAAAAATAAAGTAAATATAAAACCTAATAACTATAATAAAGTTTTTTTAATAAAAAAAATTTATATTATTTTTAATATATTTATTTTTTTTAATTTTTATATTTAATTTTATTTAAGATAAATTTTAGGTTACTTATATAACTTTTATAAATAAAAATATTATTTATAATATTATTTATAAAGTATAAAATTAAAATATTAATATAATTAAAATTAAAATTTTTTTAAATATTTTTATTAATAACTATTTTTAAATACTTTATAAATTATTTATATAAATACTTTAATATAAAATACTTAAAAATATTAAAATTATTTAAAAATATTATATAAAAATAGGTTAGCTTTATCCCGCGCTTATTATACCTTTTATTAAAAAATTTAATTATTTTAATAATTTTTATTTATGCTTTAATATTATTTATTAAATTTTTAAACTTTTTTTATATAAAAATTATATTAATAATAATAAGGGCGCGTATTATATTAAAAATAATTTTATTTATAATAATAATAAGTTTTTTAAGGCCTAGGGTAGTAACTTTTTTTTATAAACATACCTTTAAGTTAATAAGTAAAAAAGTTTTTATAAAATTTAATAATTAATTTAAATTTTTAAAGTTTTTTTAGCTTATATTTATTTTTAGTTAATAAGTTTAAAAATAATAATAAAAAATAAGTATTTTTTATTATATTTTAAACAGGCGTTATTAGCTAATTTTTAAAATATTTTATAATATATTTTATTATTAAATTATGCAAAGCTAGGATATTATTTAATATTTTTTTTAAAAATAATTATTTAATTATTACTAGTTATAATATATTAAATAATACTTTTTTTAGCTAGGGTATAATAAGCTTTAAAATATAATTTTTACCTATATATAAATTAATTTTAGTTAATTTATATATAAATAGGGTATAATTATTAAAAATACTAATTAAAATCTTAATAATTTTATTAATATTTTATATACTTAAAATTAGTTTAACTAAGGTAAAATTAATTAATATTTTTATTTTTTTATAATAAAAGCGCGGTATTATAAGTAAATAAATATAAAAAAATTATTTAAATTATAATATATTATTAAGTTTATTTTAAAAATATTTATTATTAATTTAAATTAATATTTTAGCTTAGTATACATGTTTTTTAAAGTTTATTTTTATAATTAATTTTTTTTTCAAAAAGTTCTAAGTTATATAGCAGGTTTACTACCTAAAATATTTTTATAATTATTTTTTTAGCCTAGTTTAGTTAAAGTAAATTATTAGCCATGCCTTTAAATTAAGTAATAATATTATTATTATTTATTATTTTAAATTTTTTAATATAAGCCTTAAAATAATTTATAATTTTTTTTTTAATTTATAATAAAAAAAGCTTTATTGTAGCCGCGTATAGCATGACAAGTTAGAAAGTAGTTAATTGCTTTATCTACGTTATTCCTGGCTAACTAAAAGTAGGCTTGGTGTAAGCAGTGGCTAGTAGTAAAATATATATACCCGCAAAGTAATTATAGTACCTAAAAATAAAATAATTAATATTTTTATTAATATATACAAAATAAAAAAAAATAACTAAAGCCAGGAAACACGCTAGTATTTATAAGTAATAAAATCTTAAAAAAAATAAAAGGTATATTTAGTATAAAAAAATAAAATATAAAGTATAAAGCAGCACAAGATATTTATAATTTTAAAAATCAAAAACTTATATAAAATGTATATACCAGGCGCGTATAAAAAAAATATATATATAAAATAAAGCATAAAAAATATAAAGTATAAAATTTAAAGGGTATAATCCTAAAAAAAACACGCAAAGCACTAGGTAAAGCCTTATTTTTTTTAAATATTTTTTACTTTACTTAGTAAACCCCAGTCCTAAATTAGTTTATTAAAAATATTATTATTTTTAAAAAGGTAAAGCTTTATTTAAGTTAATATATAGCACCCCTTTTTACTAAATAACTAGTTTTTTTTATAAATTTAGGTATTTTATAAATTAAATACTTAAAAGGCTTGCCCTAAAGGTGTTTTAAATTATAATTTTAATATAATTTAAATTTTAAATATTTATAAAGTTCTTGTAATTTCACGGGCTAGTTTATAAATTATTTAGGTAAATTATTAATAAAAATTATTATATAAAAATGCTTAATAGTAAATTATATAATTTTTATATTTTAATTAACCTAGTTAATTTATTTTTTTAAGCCTATTATAAAAATACTTTTATATTTATTAAATAATAATTAATAATTAATAAAAGTTCTTGCTTATTTAATTACTTATTTTTATTTTTATTACTTTTAAAAAAAGTAAATATATTATATAATTTATTAAAAATAGCTTTATTTTTTTTAAAGCAAGCCTGTTTTTTTTAACTTTTTTTAATAGCTTTTATTTTTAATATTTTAATTTATTTATTAAGGCCAGGAATAATAAGATTTTATAATTACTTAATTTTTTTAAAAAGTTTTTATTACACACGGCTACTTATTTTTTTTTAATTTATAAGCTTTTTAAAAAAATATACTTTATATGCTAGTTTATTTTACCCTTATAAATTATAATTTTTTTTAATTAAAAATATAAAATACCTTTTTATAATTATTATTAAGTTTTAAGTTATAATTAATTATATTTTATTTATTAACCCACTTTATATACTAGTTTTTAAATATAAATTTTTTATAATTTTTAAATAGGAGTTTCTTGTGCTTATTAAAAAAATAAAAAAATAAATATTTAAGTTTTTATTTATATATATTAATATAAAAGTTAATTATTTTATTTAAAATTTTTTTAATTATGCTAATAAAATATAACCTATAATTTTAAATTAATTAATATAATATTTATAATTAGCTTAACTTACTTATATAATTACTATAAAAAATAATTTTGCCCTTTTTTATAATTATATTACTTAAATTTCTATAACATAGGTTATAAAAAGGGGGCTTATTTTATTATTTAAGGGTAGTATTAATATTATTATAAGTTTAAAACTTTTTTTAAGCTTATTTATTAAGTATAAACCTAAATTTAAGTATATATAGCTAATTTTTATACCTAGGGCTTTAATAATTTATTAAATAAGTATTATTAATAAACTAGCAAGCAAGGCAAAGTTTAATAAGTTAATTATTATAATATTAATACTATAAAAATTATTATAGGAAAAGTAAAATAAAAAAACTTTATATTTTTTTATTAATATTATACTTAGCCTTATTTTATTTACGCCTTTATTTAATAAGCTTTATAAATAATAAAATATTCTTGCTTTTTTAGGTTTTTTATAATCTATATTAGTAAAAAATATACTAAATATAGATTTAAAGTTTATTATATATTTAAATATAAATAAGCTTAACTTAAAAGGTGTATTAAATTTTAAGTAAACTATTAATTATAGCAAAGGCCTAAAAACAGGTTTTATAAAAATTATTTTTAAGTAGCTAGCAAGCGTCCTTTTTAAAAATAGTAACGTTTTTTTATTATATAAAATATATAATAAGATTTAATGTTTAAAAAGATGTATTACAAGGGGAAAAAAAACAGGGTAAATAAAAAAATTAAAAAAAATAGTATAGTAATATAAAAATAAAAAAAATATAAAATAAAAAAAAATAAGTATAATAAAATAATTGTTGTGGTAGTGGCCAGGCGACACCTAAAGAAACGTTATATAACTAAAGAAGATGTTGATAATTATTTAAAAATGGCTCTGGGGCTAACTAACTACATGTAGGTAACTAAGCTTTAAGTAAGCAACCATGGCATGGGATTAACTATAATAGTCCCCCTTAACTTTATAACTTTAAAATTATTTAAAGTTACTAAAAAAAATCTCACGCTATAATATAAAACATAAAATATTATAGTTATAAAGTAAAAAAAATAGTAAAGTTACCTAGTGTAAGTTATAAAGCGTAAATAATAAAAAATAGCCTAAGAAATCTTTATTTACTTTTAAAAAAATAATAAAAAGTATATTTTTAATTTTCTTAAAATCACGCTGGCTTAAGGACTTTTTATATGTTTTTAATTTTTTTAAGATTAAATATCTTTTTATAAAAAGTTAAGTTTATTTATAAAATTATTAAATAATTATTAATTTTTAGCTAGATTATTTTTTAAAAAATAATATATTTATATTATTATTATATATTTTTATTAGCTAGGTAAAAAATTTCTTGCATAAACACTTTAATACTAGGTATATAAAATTTAATAATTTTACTTATTAATATACTACCTTTTTATTACTAAATATAATTAAATAGTTTATTAACTTTTATACATTTTTTTTCTTAACTTTTATAATAAGCTTTTTTTATAATTTTTAAATAGCTTTATTTATAATAATAAGTATATAAATTATATTAATAATAGGCTTTAAGCTACTAGTAATAAGGTTTATAAATTTAAAAGTATTAATTATTTATAATATTATTTTAATAAGCTAATAAGTTATTAGGCTTTTAGCAAGCTTTTTAATAAGTAAAAATTTTTATTACTTATAATTTACTAATTTTTTTTAAACTAGCTTTATTTTATATTTTTAAATAAAAATATTTTTTAAATATATTTTAAGCGTATTTTTAGCCAAGAATTTTAAATAATTATAAAGTAATTATTTAAATAATACATGTTATTTAACTTTAAGGTACTAAGTAATATTATTTATTAATATAAGTGTTTAATTATTAATTATTATAATAAAAAACTTTTTTTTATTATATTTTAGCTAAAATTATAAAAGTTTTAATATATATTATATATTTTTTCTTGGGTTTATGCTTGTGCCCTTATAAATAAATAAAGTTTTATTATTTAATATATTAATAAAAATTTTTAACTTTTTTTTTATCTTTTTAAAATTTAGCATTAGCTATTTTAAAAAAGTATTTATTAAAAAATAAGTATTATTATTAATAAACGCCCTATATTATAAATATATATATATAAATATTTATTTAAACTAGAGTATATTATTTAATTTATTTTAAAAGTAACTATTATTAATAATAATAAAATATTATTATTAATTTTTTTTAGGTTAATTAGTTACTTTTTTAATTTTATTATTATAAATTAATATTATTATTTAAGGGGCTAGCTTTAGGCCAAGCATGTTTTTATATTTTATTTTTTTTAGTTTAATTTACTTATAAAAAATTATTTACTAGTACTTTACTTTAAGTTACCTTTAATTTTTTATTAAATATATAAAGTTTTATAACTTTAGCCTTTAATTACTAAATAATTTTTTTTTTATTATTTTACTTATAGCGTGTAATGTTTTCCTAGCTTAAAAAGTTTTAATTTACTTTTTTAAATTTTTAATTTTAAATTTTAGGCCTATAGTAGCGTCTTTAATAAAGTTATATTTTTATTTTAATATTATTATAAAAGTTACTTTAAAATTATAAAAATAATAAAAGTAAATAAAAGCTAAAGTAATAAAATAAAAAAAAAGTAATAAAGTAAATTAAAAATTATAAAAAAAGTAAAGTACAGGGTAAAAAAGTAATAAAATAAATTAAAAGCAGGGTAATATAACTTTAAAGTAAATTTTTAAAATTATAATATAATTATAGCTATACTTAAACCTAAAATTATAGTAAAACTTAAAATAAATTATAATAATAGGATAGTTAATAAATTTATTAAAATATAATATAATAGTTAAAAAAAGATAGTAAATAATATAATATTTTTTTAAAAGTTTAGTATTATAAATAAATATTTAAAAAGTATTTTTATAAAAATATTTATAACCTTTTTTTAAAACTTCCTGGATAATTTTAGTATTTTAATATTTAATGATAGCCTTAATATACTTATATTTATTAACTTATAATCCTACCTTATTAAAATAATTTACCTTATATTAGTTAATTATTTCCTGTGTATTTTTTAATAAAGATTTATAATATTATATATTTTAGTATTTTAAACCACCCTAGTTACTTAACTAAGTACTTTAGTTTTTTTAAAGTTTACCTTTTAGTTAATAGTCTTTTAATTTTATATAATTAAAACTTTATTATATTTTTTACTAGCTATAGCCCAGGCTTAATATTTATATATATATATAAAGGTTTATATTTAAATATTTTTTTAAATATATAATTAAAACCACCAGGTATAACTATTAATTTAAAAAAAGTTTAATTAATATATTAATAACTTAACTTTTTTTAATACTTTAAAGGGTTTTATATATTATATTAAAAGTTTTTTATTTAATATTACTTATACTTTATAACTTTTATGCAAGTATAGCTTAACTTAATTACTAAAAATAAATATAATAAGTTTATAATTTTTATTATAATAATATTTTATAATTATTTATACTAGCCTTAGCGCTATTATTATATTTTTTTTATAATTAAAGTTTTTTAAAAAAGTTTTTACCTTTTAAAATATACTAGTAAAAAAAATAATATTATATAAATTTTTATATTATATATAAGCTTATATAGTAAATACTTAATTAAAATATTAATATAAGTGTTTAATATTACCTATAAATAAAAAAAAACTTTTACCTATTTATTTAAGTACTTTAAACTTATAATAATATAATATAAAAAACCTTTATAATTTAATTTAATTTTTTACTTTATTTATTTACCTAAGCATGCCATATAGTTATAAAGCAAAGTTTTACCTTTAACTTAATAAATAAAGCTTACTAAAACTTACATATAAATTTTAAATTTTTATTATTAATAATTATAATTAAAAGTTTTTAATTTATTATTACTTATTTTATTAAAAGTGCCGTGGCCTAATTATAAGCTTTTTAATTATTTTTATTAAGTAAAATTATTAATTATTTTATATAGTAATAGCTCCCGTCTTGCACCTTGAATTGCCAGCTCCGCGCCTTTAAGTGTTCTTCTTATTTTTCTATCTTGCACCTTAAATTACTAGCTCCGCGCCTTTAAGTATTTTTTTTATTTTTTTATTTTATATTTTAAATTACTAGCTCCGCGCCTTTAAGTATTTTTTTTATTTTTTTATTTTATACCTTAAATTACTAGCTTTATATTTTAAAAATATTTTAATAAAAGGCGCGCGCACCCCTAAATATTTTTTTTATATTTTTATAATATATTAAACATGCCTTACGCCTGGTTATAGCTATTTTTTTAATATAATTTTTTTTTAAGTATTTTTATAGTTATAAAGCTTAAAATACGTTTTTAGTATATTATATAACAAGCCTTTTAATATTAAAATATAATTAATAATATATTATTATAATAATTATACCACGGCCTGCTACTAAAAATATAATAATATACCTTTTTTATATTTTATACCTAGCCTTTAAAGTATTTTTATACCCGCGAAGCCTAAATATAGCCTTATTATATTATATAATAAGCTTTTTAATATTAAAATATATTTTTATAATATATTATTATAGCTGCTATATTATATTTTATTATTAAATAAAATAATATATTTAAGTAAAATATATTATTACTAGTTATACTTTAATTTTACCTACCCTTAATAATAATACTATAATAGTGTTACTTTAATAAATTATAATTAAAAATAATACTTTTTATTATAAAACTAAAGCCTTAACCTATTATAGCTATATAATTAAAAGTAGCCTGCTAAAGTATTATTATTTAATTATAATTAACTTTTTATTAAGTTTACTATTATATTTTAAACTTTTTTTTATAATTATTATTTTATAATACCTTAAACTATTACTTAATAGCTAGTATATATTATACTTAATATTAATATAATATTTAAGCTTTTTTACTTATTATATAAGTATTATTAAAAAAATTTTATTTATATATATAAATATTTTAATTATAAGGCCTTAATAGCCTATATATACTAGCTAGTAAAAGTAATTAATAATATAATAACCTAGGTTTTTAAAAAAAATTTTATTTTTAATTAAAGTAAAATATAATAAGTTATAATTATATTTAAAGCTATACTTTTAAAAATATTTACCCTAGTACCTTTTTTTTAATAACTTTATTTATAATAACCTTAAATATAAGGCTTTAAAAATAGGCTAAATAAGTTTTTAATATATTAAGTAATATTATTATTATATTTAAAAAGGGATCTAGCCCCAGGCTAATTTAAAATAAAAAATAAATTTATATATATTAATAAAAAAAAGCTTTTTATAAGGGTAAACACCCTAAAATAATTTAATTATTTATTTAAAAAGCTTTTAGTAGTATATTACTAAAAATTAAAATAATAATAATTTATACCCTTTTTAATAAAAATTTTAATATTTACCTAGCTAGGTTTATAAACTAAAAATACCTAGTATATAATTTAAAATAATAACTTTTAAAATTAAAAAATAATACTAAAATATTAATTATTAATATTTAATATATTATTTTTATTTACCACGTGCTAAGGGCCTAGTTTTTTACTTAAATATTAAAAAGTAAAAAAATTAAGTAAAACTTTTTAAATATTAATTATATTATAATTTTTAGGACACGGGTTTTATATATAATATAACTTATAATTAAAAGTTTAATTAAAAAAAAAAGCTTTTTACTTATTATTTTTTATTACTTAAAAAATATTAATTATATAATTAAAAATTTTATTATACTTAAAAGTAAGCCCTTTTAAGCTAAGCTTTTTTTATAAAAAGCCTAGGTTATATAGTGCTATATATATTTATAATATAAATATATTTAATATATTTATACTTTTTTATTTATTACTAGTAATATATTAATTTTTATACTTTTAATTAATACCCTATTTAAAAATAAAAAAATTAATTTAAGTATATTAATTATTAAAAAAATATAAAGTTTAGTTAAAAAGTGCCTAAATTATATTATATATTAAGTAAAAGCTAATATTACTTATAAAAATAAGCTAAAGTTTTTTTTTTATTTTTAAATAAAAAACTAAAATAATAATATTTTTAATAATAATATAGCCTGTACACGCGCTATAAATAATATTTAGTAAAAAAAATAATAAGCGCTAAGCTTATTAAAAATACTAACTTTAAATTAAGTAAATTATGCTTATAGGCTATAATAATATAATATAATTAAAAAATATACCTAGCTTTTTTAGCTTTAAGTACCTTAATATAATATAATTAAAAAATATACCTAATTTTTTTAACCTTAAATACCTTAATAAATATATTTTTTTTATTTTTAAGTATTTTTATTTTTTATACCTTTACCTTATTATAAACCTTTATTTTTTTATTAAATATTAAACCCTTTATTAAGCTTTTTATTAAGCCTTTTATTAAGCCCTTTACTAAGCCCTTTATTATAGTAATTAAACTAGCCCCTAGCGCGCTAAGCCTTTTAATAAATAAATATATAAATAATATAATATTAAAGCCTGGGAATAAATTAAAAATTAATTTTAATATTAATATTATACTTTTCCCACCCCCTTTTTTATTTATTAATTATAATATAAAATAAATAATACCTATAGTACTAGTATTATTAACTAAGTAGGTATAAAGCTTTTAGTTTTCCTAGGTAAAAATATTATTTTTAAATAAGCTTTTTTAAAAATATATAATTAATATTATATTAATATACCTTAGGCTACCAGGCAAGGCGTACCTACTAAATTTAAAAATATTATACTTATTATAGCTAGCTAAAAATAAAAACCATGTAAAAAAAATTATTAATAAATATAAAATTTTAAAATTAAAATTTTTTAATAATCCTTTTTTTTTAATAATAAATTAAGCTATTTTAATTATAATACCCTAAGCCTAGTATATATAAATAATACACTTATTTTTATTAAAGCCTTTTTTAACTAGCATGGTTACTAAGTAAAAAATAAAATTTAATATTACTTTATTTAACGCGCTAGTAATACTAAAAAAAAGGGGATATACTAGCTTTATATAACCTTAATTTTAGTTAACCCTTAATATTTACTAGGCTAAAAATTAAGCCTAAATTAATATTTTAACCCTTCCAGTATTATAACCTAAATACTATATTAATTTAATTATTAAAAAAAGCTAGTATTTTATACTTAAAGCCTAAAAAATATTACTTGCCCCTTAGGCTATTTTTAAGGCACTTTTATAACTAGTATATTTTAGACTTAAAAATTTTTTAAAAATATTACTTTAAAAAATAGTATAAAAATAAAAAATATTAATTATAATAATAATACTAATTAATTATAGCTAGGCACCCTTTTTATAACGCCTTTTGCTTATAAACCCTTTATTAAACCCTTTTTTAAGCCCTTTTTTAGCCCTTTTTTACATGTTTTCCCGCTAAACCTATATTTTTTTTATTCCTAAATTAATTATATTATTTATTTTTTAGTATAATATTAAAAACTTACTAAATTTAATTATAATATTATTACTTAAAAATTATTAAGTTCTTAAATATACGGTACTAGTTATTTAAAAACCATGGGTTAACCTAATATTTAATATAATATACTTATTAAAAAAGGCTAGGGCTTATTTTAATTTAGTTTAGCCTTTAATTTTTTAACTAGTAATTTTTAAAATATACTTATATATTAAAAAAGGGCTTTACTAGTAGTTAATATACTTAAATATTTTTATTACCTTAATTATTATTAACCTTAATACTAGCTTTTTTACACCTAAAATATATATTTATAATATATATAATTTTTTTAACTAGCTTAACCTTAGTATTACTAGCTTATATAATATTTTTTTTTAGTTAATAACTTATATTTTAGCGCTAAATATATTATTATTAAAAACTTTAATATTTATAATTTTTTTTAAAGTAAGCCTGGCTGCTAGCCTTAATATACTAGTTAAAAATTTTATTTATTAATTAAAACCTGCCTTTTTTATATAATCACGCCCAGGGGGCTTATTACTTACTTATTTTAATTAAAAAATACCCTAGCTATTTTTATAAATATTACTAATATTATTAATATTTTTTTTAATACTACCTTAATTTTTTTTTTCCCTTTTTTTAGCTACTAGCCTTATTTTACTAAAATAAAAAAATTTAAAAGCCTAGTTTATTAGTAATTTTTACTTTTACTACTTTTTACTTATATAAACTAGGCCCCCTAAAATAACTTTTATTTACTTAAATATTTATACCCTTAATTTAAATAGTAAAGGGGCTATATAATATATAAATAAAGTAATTTTAAAGCTTATTATAATATATTTTATTAATAACTTTATTATTAAGCTTTTAATATTAAAGTACCTTAATATTAATAAACTTAATATTAAATTTAACCCTAGGGAACTTAAAGTGCTAGGCTTTATAATTAATTTATACCTAATTTTATAGGGTCTTAAAAACCAGGCTTGCTAAATTTAGGTTATTAATATTTTAAAAATTTTTAACTATTTTTTTATTAAAGCTAAATTTAACCTTAACCTTATTATTAACTAGCTATTATTATAGCAAAACTAAAAGGTAATAAATATTATTAAATTTTATAAATTATTATTTTTTTTACTATTAGTACTATTAAACTTACCTACTAATATTAATATTATTATAACTGCTATTATTAAAATTATACTAAATATTATTAATACTATAATACTATAATTTTATTTTATTAAAAAATCACGCCCGGGGTTTACCCTAAAGTATTATTAATTATAAAAAATTACTTATTAAGCCCGCTACCTTATTATTAAATATTATTATTAATATTATTATAAAGCCTTTAAATAAATAATTATTAATTATTACTATAAGCTAAAAGCTAGTAAAAATTTTATTTATTTTTTATATTATTAAGTTTATTATAAAAAGGTGTCCCAGGCTAGTAAAAATTCTTATAAAGTTTAGGTATTATTATAATAAGTATAAAACTAACTTTTTTATTAAGCCTATATATTATTATTATTTTATAAAAATAAAAAAGCTTACATGCCTTATAATAAGGCCATTTTTTTTATTAAAATATTTTTTTTTACTATTATTAAATATTAATTTTATTAATACTAGGGGCTTTACCTATTTTAAATAGCTAAAAGTTTTAAAAATCTTTTTTTTAAAAATTTTTAAAAAAATTTAATATTTAGGGGTGGATAAAGCCCTAGGCCTTAATATTATTATTAATTAAGCCCTTTAAATATTAATAAACTAGTTAGCACCTTAATTAATTATTATTTATAATAATTATATTTAGCTTAGTTATTACCCTTAATACTTTTATAAATTTTAAATAATAACACTTTATAAGCCTGGTAAAAATAATTATATAAAGCCTAAATTATATTACTTTATTATCCTTTTTAACATGCTAGGTAAGGTTTTTAAAAAGGTTTTTACTTTTTAGCTTAGCTACCTAGCTAAATACTATAAACTTTTTTTTAAATATTATTATAAAAACTAAAAAAGTTAAAATATTAAAATAATTTTATATTTCGTGCTAAAAATTATTACTATAATATAAAAAAAAATAAGGCTATTAATACCTTATTTTTTAATATTTTTAATACTTTTAATAATATTTCCCACGCCTGCTTTTTTTATAATTTATATAAATAATAAGTGCCCAAGGGAATAGTTTACTAGTTAAAAAGCTTTTTAAAAAATTAATATATTATACTAACGCTCCTAGGCTTTAAGTAACCTAAAGCTTTTATTATTATAAGTATTTTTTAAGGCTTTTTTTTTATTAATTTTTTACCTTTTTTATAATACTAACTTAATAAAAAAAAAAGCTTATTAATATATACCTAGCGCCCTTAAATAACACGCCCTAGTACTTTTTTATTAATAACTTAATTTTTTTAAATAAAACGCCTTAATACCTATTTTTTAATATTTTTATTTTATTATTATTATTCTTCCTGGTGCTAATACTTTACTTATTAATATTTTTAATAATTTTAGTATTTAATATTAATAACACCCTTAATATTTTTTTATATAAACCCTTTAAGCCTAGTACTGCGCTACTTAGTTTATTTATATTTTTAAAATTAAAGGTATTTTTAAATTTTTTAAGTATTATAATTATTACCTAGCTAGGCTATATTAATAATATTATAATTATTATTATTAATAACTTAGTAAATACTAATTACCAAGCCCTAGTAACTATTTTTAATATTAAGTATTATTAATAAGTAGCTACCCACGCCTTAATATTTACCCTTAAAAAATTTGCCCTTTTTTATTTTTATAATTTTTTTATTTACTAGGTAATTTTTTAATATTAAAGGTGCCTAGGCCTAGGGCCTTTACTAGCCTTAAATAATATATTAATTTTACTTATAAATATTATTAAATTACTAGGTATATATTTAAACTAGTATTTTATATTTAGCCTTTACTTTAACTATATTAATTATTACTACGCCCGTGATTTTTAAGCTTTTTTAACCCTAAAAGGCTCTTACTAGGAACTTTTTTTTATAATAAATATTTAATTTACCATGCTTATATTACCTTAGTTACTACTTATATTATTTTTATTTAATATATTCCCTATACTTAGGGATAATTAGCCCTTTATAATACCTAGGTATAAAAGCTTATTATTATTTAATATATTATAGGGTATTTAATATTAAATTATTTTTATATTATTAATATTATTATTATTAATATTAAATTATATTTAATACTAATATTAATAATATTATAACTTACTTAATTTAATACTTTTACTAGGTTTACTTTTCTCCTGGGATATATTAAAGTTATTATTTAAAAAATATTTTACTATAGCCTAAGATTTTTATTAAAGGTAATTAAAAAAAAGCTAGTACTTTAAACTAGTATTAATATTAAAAAAATTAAAATAAAATAATTATTTATAACTTTTTTATAATAAAAATTACCCTTAATTATTATTAAAGCCTGTAAAGACCTTGCTATTATTACCTATAAAATTTATTATTTAATATATATTAATACCCTAAAAATTTATATTAATAAGTTAAATATTAATAAGTAAGTTAAGGCAGCCATGGTATTCCTAAAATTTAGGTATAAAGCCTTAATATATATAAGTATTAAAAATACTAATATAGTTTTTATAATAAAGCTTATTAAAATTATATTAATACTTTAACTTACCCGGGATAACCCCTACTTTTATAAAATAATTAAAATTTATATTAATAACTAAAAAGCCCTAAAAATTATTATTTAGCCATGCTAGGCTTTAAAATAATACCTTATTAAAAAAATTATTATTTTTTTTAAAAACTACTATTAATAAAAATAAAATACTAGGTTTTACTAAATTTCTATATATATAAATATTTTAAAAAATAAGTATATTAATAATATTATTAAATAAGTTATTAAATAACACTTTAAGGGCGCTTAAAACCCCTTAATATTATTATTTAATAATATTTTTTTACCCCCTTTAATTTACCATAAACTAATACCTAAAAAATAATATTAAGTAATAATAATAAAAAACTTAAAAATAATTTATTATTAAAATAACTTTTTAGGAGCTTTAAATATTTTTAAAAAAGTTTTTATTTAAGTTATACCTAGGCCTAATACCTATTAAATATAATACTTTATTTTAAATTTATACTAGTAAATTAAGTTTTAAGATATATTTTTATTATATTAGCTAAGTTAAATTTAATTACTACTTTTAATATTATAATACCCTTAAAATAATAAATTATATTTTTATACTTATTTTAAGCATGCCGCCCTATAATATTAATTTTAAAAAAATTACCCTTAAGCCTTAAGGTTTTTTTTAACTTACTTAAAAATACTTAAAAAGCTATTTAATTTTTTATTACCTTAGGGCGCCTTATATTTTTAACTAGTAAAATTATTTTTTTAAAAAAATTTTAAGTTTAGCCTTAAGCTAAATATACTTAAGCCTAGGTAATTAATATTTTTTAAGCCCTTAAATATATTAAAAAACTTTTTACCCTAGGCACGCCCTAGGGTAGCTAACTTTTAATTTAATAATTTTAAATAATTTTTTAAATAGCCCCTTAAATAAACCCCGTGATTTAATAATTTTAATAATTTTTTTTAATAATTAACCTTTATATTAGCCTTTTTTTAATAATAATAAAGCTTAAAGTAAAAAAAGCCTAAAAAAGTGCCTAAGTAATATAAAAAAAATAATAAAATATTATAAGCTATTATATTTTTTACTTAAGTTTTATTTTTTTATATTATATTTTACTTTTATAGCTCCCGGGAAGCCTAACTATTTATTTTTAAAATTATTAAAACTTAAAAATAATAGCCTTTAAAAATATACTAACCTAGTAATACTTAGGCATGCTATATAATTATTTTTTTAATATAAGTTATTAAGTTACTAAATAATACGCTAGTTAAAAGCTAATTTAAAGCTAATTTAAAAATTTTATATAAAACTTAAATATTTTATAAGCCCCGGGAATACACCCCTAAAAAATAATAAGTTTTAAAAATAATTAGGCTTAAAGGCCCCCGGGAATTTTATATATTTAATAACTAGTTAGCTACTAGAACCCCCTGGTAGGACCTTGCTTAGGGGCTAAAATAAGGTAACTTATTAATTAATTAATTAATTAATCAATCAATTTATATAGTAATATATGTAAGTAAGTATAGTATTTAAATTATTTATTATTTTTAGTAACATAGTTACTATATTAATAGCTATTATATAAAAAAAATATTTAATAATAATATAGGTTATAAGCTTTTATATAATTTATAATTTTTTTATATATTATAGGCATAGTAAGCAAGCTATAATATATTTTTAAACTTACTTTAATTTTAAATAAAAAAATATAAACTAAATTTTTTATTATATAGTAAATATTTAAATAACCTTTATTATTATAAGCTTTTTTAAGCATCTTTTTTTTTAATATAGGTAAAATATAAAGCTTTTTTATATTAAAAAATACCTTGTGCGGAATAATATAAATAAATCCTTTTATATTTAATTAATATAATAGTATTATAAAATATTCAAAAGTAATATTAGCTTTTAAAACTTTTTTTACCTTTTTTTATTTTTAATTATTTAAGTATCCCTGTAGCAGCCTTTATTTAAAATTTTTAAAATATTATATTATTAAAGTTATAAAGTTCGCGTGTAATATATTTAGTAAATATTTTAAATTTTTATTATTATTTTTTATAAAAAAAGGTAGGTAAAATAATATATTAAGTATTATATTTATTTTCCTAGGTTTATATAAAATTTTTAGGCAAAATTATTATAAAAAATATTAAAGCTTATACTAAATAAAAATTAAGCTTTTTAAAAAATTTTATTACTAGTATTTTTTATTTTATAATATTTAATATACTAGCATAATTTATATAAATAAAAACTATTTTTTAATAAAGTTTTATTATATAATATAATTTTTTATTACCTAGACTAGGCCTAAAACTTTTAATTTTATAAGCTAGTAATCTTTTTTACTTTAAAAATTATGTAACTTAGGAATAAAATTAATTTTATATTTACTAGTAATAAAGGTTTTTTTAAATTAATTTTAAAATTTTTTTTAATATAAAATATTATAACCTTAATATACTTTTTACACGCATTAATATTAATATAAAAATTATAAAGGGGAGTAAAGTAAATTAATTATAAAAATTTTTTAAAATAAAATTAAATTATTTTAAATACCTTTTTTTTGCTTTTATAATTTAAAAAATCTTAATTTTTAATATATATAATTTTTATGCATGGGTTTTTTTATAAAAGTTTAATATATCTTTTAAAAGATTTATTTTTTACCTTTATAATAGTTTTATTTTAGTTATATAATAAAAAATATGTTTTAAAAACTAGTTTATTATTTTAATATAAGTATTTAAATTAGCTAAAGTAGCAAGAAATTTTAATAAAATTAAAGCCTTAACTTTATTTATTATTATTACTTAGCCTAGTAATAAAATATTTTTATTTAATAGCTTAATAAATAAAAATCTTAAAAAAAAATTTTTAGGGTTTAAAATTTTTTTTAATTTTTAGTATTTTAATAGGAACGCTCTTAAATATTAAAAATAGTTATTAAAAATAGGTAAGTATATAATAAAGTTATTAATATAAGCATATAGGACTTTTTATAATACTTAAAAGTAATTATTAATATTATATTAAATATAGGCCATATTATTAATAAAACCTATTAAATATATTAATAATATTTTTTATTTCCTGTGTAATATTACTATTATATATATTTAGGTTAATAAATAAAAAAGCTATTAATAAAATATAAATATATTATTAATAATAAAAATAAAAGTATTTTTAATAACTTTTACTAGTATTTTTGCTTGCATGGGTAAAAAATATATATTTTTAACTTATTATTTATTTAAGTTATAAATATTTTATACTAGCTAGCCGGAGTTTTTATTAGTTTTATTAGGTTTATAAATAATAAAAATAAGTTATAATATTAAAGTAATACTAGTTATTTATTTTTTTTTTTTACTAGTATAACTTATTATATACTTTATTAACCCTTTATTAATTATAATAAATTAAAAAATAAACTTTAGTTATTTTTTTTTAAATAATTTTTTTAGCCGGGTTTAAAATACATGTATATTTAAATTTTTTTAAAATATTTACTATTTACTTATTTATTTATATATTTATAAATTTTTATATTAAAGCTTTAAAAATGGCAACTACTCTTGTATTTTTATAAATTATAATATTATTATTTAACTTTATTTAAAAAGATTTATTTATTAAAGGTGGTATAAAAAATTATAGAATTTTAGTAATAACTTTACTAATATAAAAAAATATTTCTTGTATATACTAGTATTTATAGTATTTAATTAATAAATTTTAAATACCTTAAATTTTAATAATATTCCTAACCTAGTGCCTTTTTTAAGTAATACTAGTAAGTTTATATTATTAATAATTATAACTAAGTTAAAGCTACTATTTATTATATAAGTATATAAAAATAATTATTTTTATTAATAAAATTTAAATAAATAATTCTTATTTCCTGGAAGATTAATACGCGATTAAATTAGTATTTTTAAAAGAAAGTATAATTATATTACTATTTAGTTTACTATATATACTTACTAATGTTAGTAATAATATAAATATAATATAATAATAATAAAAATTATTATATTACCGCACGTGATAATTTAAAAAAAAATTTTATTTAAATTTATTATTACGCCGTTTGGAGCAAGGCTATTAATATTAATTAATAAATTAGTTTTTAAATATAATAGAAGGTAAGCTTTAACTATTATTTTTATTATTATATTTTTTAAAATATTTTTATATACCTGCTTTGCCTTAAAATAAATTAATAAGTAAATAAATTAATTTATAAATCTTAATTTAATTTCTTGTAATGGAATTAGTAATAAGTATTAATATATAAAAATATTTAAATAATTTTAAGTAATAAATACCTTATTAATTAAGGTAAGTGTTAATTTTAAATTAATATAAATTTAATAAAAAGTATTATTAATAATAAAAGACACCTTTGCTAAAATATATTTTTAATTTTTAAAAAAAAATCCTAGTAAAGTAGTAAAGATAGGTTCTAAGAATTTAATAATTAATATATTAAAAAATATATAATATATAGTAAAATTATTACTAGTATATATAAAAAGGTGCTTGTATAGCTTATTATTTAATTAAAATATAAAATAATATATATAATAGTTAACTTTATATACTTTTTTAGGTTTATATTTTTTAAAGCTATTATATTTATTTACTAAAATTTTGTAAAATATATATACTTTACCTACTTAAATATTTAGTATAAATTAGTTATTTTTAGTATTTCTTTTTTAAAATCTAGTATAGCAAAGCTATTAATATAATAAGTTTTAATATAATAATTATTATTTATTTTTTAGTTATTGTTTTATCGCGGTTAGTTTTAGTATAATTATTAAATTAACTAAAAGTTGCGTTATACTTATTAAGAATATTACTAATTTTAAAAATACTATTAATTTTATATTAATTTTATTAAAAATACTACTAATTTTAAAAATAATAATTTAAAAAGTTTTTTTAATTTTAAAAGGGCGTATAAGCGCTTTAAAAGTTACTTATTTAATTAAGTTAATTATTATAGTAAATTAGCTATTAAGTCCTATTTTTAAAAGTTTTTTTTATTATATATAATATTAGGGTGCATGTTATACTAGTTACTAGAGTTAGGTTTAATTATTATAAAAATAATATTTAATATATTTATAAAAGGCTTATTATACTAGTTAACATGCATATGGCTAGAACTTATTAAATTAATTAATTTACTTTTTTTATAGGATTTTTATAAACTTTAAAATAATTATATTATTTTTTTAAGGGCTTATTAATAATATTTTTTAAGAAAATATTTAGGTTCTGCCAAGCTTTTAATATTAAAAAAAATTTTTAGTTAAACTTTTTATATTATTTTATTAATATTATTATATTAAATATATAAGTAATAAGGGAACACCTAGCCTAAATATTTATTATAGTATAATATAAATTATTTAATTTAAATCTTGCTTTACTAGCTAGTAGCTTAAATTTTTTTTAAGTTATTTATACTAGTTTTTAATATTATTAAATATAGTTAAACCTTTTTATTAAATTTAATTAAGCTTTAAATTATACCACCACGTAGCTTTTTTTTATAAATATATTTTTAAGTTTTAATATACTTTAAAAATATTTTTAGTTTTTAAAGCACTATAAATTTAAGTTATAAATATGTATATATTATAAAAAAAAAGGCTTGTTATTACACTTAATTTTTATTTTAAAACCTTAATTAAAAAATATATTTAGGTAAAAAAAACCTAATATTAGCTATTTTTTAATAAAAAAATTTTATATTAGTTTTTGCTTCCTACTACTTATTATTTATAATATTTTTATTAGGATTAGTATTCATTACTACCTGCGTTATTAGGGTGGCTAATATTATTAGTTATTATTAAAAAAAACCTAGTAAAACTAGATTTTTTTATATTATTTATTTTACTAGCTGCTTTATTTCCTGCTATATTATTAATTTAAATATTTAAAACTTTTATTAAAGCTGGGTTTAAAACTAAAAAACATGTTTTATTATTTTTAGTAAATATATTCTTATTTTTTTATTAATCTTAAAAGAACTGTAAAAAATCTAAGAAATTAGTTAATAATAAAAGTAATTTTTTTAACAAATTTTTAAAGCCTGGTATCTAAAAAATATTAAGTAAAAAAAATATAGTGTTAAAGCCTACTATTAAAGCTTTAATTAGTTTAAAACTTAAAATAAAAAATATAAATACTATAAATATTAGGTAAAAAGGTGTTAAAAGTTTTAACTTATTATATTTAAAAACCAAAGGTATATTATTTTTTTTTTAAAAAAAAAGGTAAAATTTAAATAAAAGTTAATTACCGCTGTAAATTATAATTTTTTATAAGTAATTATTAAACCTTAAAATTAATAAAATTAATTATTTAAAAATTTCTTTATATTTATATATTTTAACTAATTTTTGCTAATAGCAGGCTTCTTATTTAAATAAAATAAAAAAATAAATTTTACTTTAATTAAATGCTTTAGTAAGATTTTACTAGTATAGCCATGTTATAAATAATAATAAAAGTTATATATATTTATAATAATTTTATACAGGTTATTAAAAAAAATAATATAAGTAAGGGAGGTTTTAATAGCTTAAGTTAAAATTATATAAGTAGCAAGCTTAAATATATAATTATATATAAAGTTAAATAGTTAAATTTAGTTTAGTTCTTCTTGCCTAAATTTAATAATTAAAAGAAATTTTTAAAAGTTTATAATATTATAATTTATGTTAATAGGTTATTAGGCCACCTGGTTAGCGGGGGTTAAGGTAAAGTATTAAAGGTAAAATATAGTAAGGTAATAATTTAAACTTAGGGATTTAGTATATATATAAAAAGTTTTAAAAAGTTTAAAAGTTATATTTAGGAGTTATATTCCAGAGTTAAATAATAAAAAATTATAAAAAGTTAATATAATAATAAAGGCTTACTAGTAAGATATTACAAGGCTAGCTATAGCAGGATTAGTAATACTTTAAAATTTTTTAAATTAAAAAAAATTTTTGCCTTTAATTATAATTAAAAACATGCTACTATTATTATGGTAGTAGCTAGGCAACACTTAAAAAATATTATATAACTAAAAAAAATATTAATAATTATTTAAAAATGGCTTTGGGGCTGACTAACTACATGTAGGTAACTAAGCTTTAAGTAAGCAACCGTGGCGTGGGATTGACCACAACAATAAATATAATAAATATAAAACCTTTTACTAGGTTATATCCCTAGTGGCCTTAAATAAATACTTTTTATTAAATTTAAATAATAACTTGCTATATTTAAAATTATTACACCTTACTTATTAATTATTATTTATAAAATATTTTTTTTAATAAATAAGGTATTTTCAAAAAGGTATTTTTTACCTACTATATTAATAAGTTTATTTATTTAATAACTTTTTTACTTTATATATATTTTTTATATTTAAAAATTTCTTATTAATTATAACTAGTGGCTTAAAATACTTTTAATATTATAAATTAATATTATTTAAAATTAGCTTAAGCTAGGTTATTAAAACCACTAGGTTAATTTTTTTAAGTATTTAAGCACGGTAAATAAGCTAGTAAGTTATTTTAAAAACTTTAGTAAAATTTTATTTAAAATAAGTAATTAATAATTTTTATATAGCCTTAAGTATACCTAGTTATTTATTTTAAAAAATAAAAAATTATAGCTTTTATTATATATATTTTTATATATATTAAAGTAAACTTTATTACCTTTTTAATATTAAACTAAGTACTAAAGTCTTGTTTAAATATATTATATAATAAATTTTAAAATAATTATATATTTATATTAAATAATAATTTATAAAAAGTTGCTTTAGTTAAGCCACTTAATAAAAAATTTATAATAAATATAATTAAGGGTAATAATAAAAGCTATAATAATTTTTAAATTATACTATAGTATAGCATAATTTTAATATATTATATTATTTTTTTAAACTAATTATTTATTTATAAATAACTTGCTATTAAGTAATATTAAAAAGTTTTTAGCTTATTTAATATGCCTTTTTTAAAATTTGCTATATAAAAATACAAGCTATTTTATTTCTTTTTTAAAAATAATAAAAATAGTATATTTAAAATAACTAGTATTAATAAATCTTTCTATTATAACAAGGGCCTAAAATATTATAATAATTTAAAAAGGTAAAAAAAGCTAGATTTTAAGAACCTAAATGCCTAATTATTAATAATAAACATAATTACTTAAATTTTAATTAATTAATAATAAATAAATACTTATATAAGGGCAGTAAAAAATATTACTAAAAATTTTTAAAAGCTTATAAATTAAAAAAAATATAGTAGTTAATGCTAGTGCTAGTACTAAAGTAAATAAAAATATAAATTAACCTAATAATATATAATAAAAAATATTCTAAAGGGCGGCCCTATAAATATCCTAAATAATAAAAAAAAGCTTAATAAAAATTAAAATAGTGTAGCTAGGGGGAACCCCAATAATAATTTAAATAATAATA
>NW_020797888.1:2253373-2273030 GCF_003369625.1 Aspergillus mulundensis
ATAATAATAATAATAATAATAATAATAATAATAATAATAATAATAATAATAATAATAATAACCCTAACAGGTTTAGACCTCAAAATAAATATTAATAATATAAAAATATTTAATAAAAAAAACAAGTAAAATTACCCCGCTAATAATAATAGTAGTAGTTAATAAACTAATAAAATAGGATATTTTAACCCTAATATTTTAAAAAATATTTTTATTAAATACTCTAGCAAAAAGGTTTATTATAAAAATATTAATATTTTTATAAATTAGCTTAATAATATTATTAATTATAAAAGAAAAGTAATAATAAAAATAAATATTTAGGCTATACTTTAAAAATTAGCCCTAAATTAATTTACTTTTAAGCTAATAGTTTTTAAAAAAAAACACTTTAAAAAAAACTAAATTTAAAAAATAGGTAATTTACTTAAATAATATAAAAGTTTTATTTTTATATTTTTAAAGCAAGGTCTAGGGTTAACTTTTTTTTATTATAAGTTTAATAACTTATATATTAAAATAACCCTTAAAAAGTTTATTTAAAAAGCTATACATGCATGTAAAGCTATAAAAAAATAATATTTATTTTTAAATAATTATTATATAGTATGCCTTTAAGCTATTATTATAAAAAAATCTTTTTAAATTAAATAAAAATATAACCTTAGGCTAGTTTATTAATTTAATTAAATTAAAATTTATTATTTAGTAAGATTTAGTATCTTAATATACTAGAAATTAAAACTAAAAATATTTTACTAGTAAAGCCTAACTTATTTCCCGCTAAAATAATAGTTTTAATTAAAATATATACCACTTAAATAATTAAAATATTTTTAATAACTTTAGGTAACTTATTTATATTTTAGTGCCTATTTATTTATAAAAATAAAATAACCCCTAGTTATAATAATAAAATCCCTAGCTAAATTAAAAAAAATTTTAAAATTAAAAAAAATTTAAAGGCCCCTGCAAGGCCAGATTTTTTATTAATAATAAAATAAAAACTTTAGTACTTTATAACCTAGTTAATTTTAAATAATAAATAAACCTTATAATTCCCCTGCTCTACAGCCACAGTTATAATAATAAGTTATAAAATTTTTTAAAATAAATAATAATAATAATTAATAAATATAAAATTAATAATATATATAGTAAGTATTTTATATTACTATAGGTAAAGTAAATAATATAAAAGTTTTTAATAAAATAATTAATTATATATTTTAAAATTTATTAGCCCTAAATAATTAATAAATATAATAAATAATTAAAAAAGCTTACTATAAATTTTTTAAACTTATAAAAGATTTATATAATTTAGGCTATAATAATAAATATAATAATAATAAGTATTTTTTTAATACCGCGTTTAAAAATGCTAAAATTATAAAAAATATTTTTATACTTACATGCCCTTTTTACCCTACCTTATTTAATTTTTTTAATAAACTATATTAGTATATAAAAAAATATTTTAAGGATTTTTTAAAAGTAGAAATTAGCTTAAACTTTAACACTTTAGTTAATATTATAAAATTAAAAAAATTACTAAAATTATAGGATATTAAACTATATTTATAAAAATATATTATAATAAAAGTATATATAGCAGGAACTTTTTATTACTTTAAAAATATTTACTTAAATATAAGTAGCTTAGTTATTATAGTAAATAAATTTTTTATTAAAAAACTTTTATTAAATACCATGCTTTAAAAAGCAAAGCCTATAGTAATTTTAAATATAAAATTTAAATATATAATTATATACTTTATAAATATTTTATTATATTTCTTTAATTATAATAAAGGTTAAAAAGTATATAGCAAGATTATTATAAAAATATACTTAATTAAAAATTTTAAAATTAAGGTTTTAATTAATATAAATATATTAGCTTAAAAAATACCCTAAACCTTAGTAAGTATATAAATATTTTATAATTTTATAAATACTTACAATTTTACTACAGGTGCATGTAAAATAATATTATATTATTTTAATTTTTATATATATAATATAATATATTACTATATTCTTGTATTTATTTATAGCTATACTAGTTAAGGTAAAAATAATTTTTTTTAATTAAAATTTTATTTTTAAATTATATTAAATATATAAAAAGCTTTTATACGCACACCTAGTTAATTATAATTTTACTTATATTAAAGTAATAAATATAATAAATTATTTTATTATTATTTAAAAAACACTAAATTAGCTATATATTAAATATTAAGTATTTTATAGTAAATAGGGTAAATATTTAACTTTTTTAAAAATATTAATTTTTTTTATTTATTTATAAACCTTATAGAGAACTAGGCGCTTTTATTTTTTTAAAATATTTTTTTAAAAAACTTTTTAAAAATATATTTAATTTTTTTAAAAAATACCCTAAAAATCTTAATTGCCTATAAATAATAACTAATTAAAAAGCTTTTTAATAATATTAGTATATATACTAAATCTTTCTAGGTAGTAATAGTTTTAAAAGCTTTTATATATAAATTTACTTACCTATAGTAAAAATTCTTAAAAGTTATTAATATACTAAAAAATTAATAAATATGCTTAATAATAAAAAATAGCTAGAAAAATTATCTTTTAAAGCCTAAGGTATATTTTTTAGGTTTAAATACTTAAAAATAGTAAATAAGTTATTTAATTTTTTATATACTTAAAAAAAATAGTATAATATATAAGCTACACTTTTTTAGTAAGGCTAGTATTTATTATATATAAATAAGTTTTTAATAACAGCACCTGAAAGCTTAAAAAATATTTAATAATTAATTTAAAAAATTTAAATAATTAAGTTTAACTAAATTTTTATCCTGTCCCTACTTAGCAAAAAAATTATTATAATAATTATTAAATATTTTTATATTATTATTATAAATACTTTTTATTTTTTTATTAATAAATACTTATAAAAAAAATTAAAAATACATGGCCGTGATTATATATTAAAAATAAAAGTAATTTTATATTATTATAATAGGTTTTATTAATAATATCCCTTATATTTAAAAAATAATAAACTTAAATTTTAAAAAACTTTATAAATTTTACAGGGTATATATTAATAACCTTATAATAGCTTTTAAAATATTAAAAAAATATATTTAATACCTTTAAATAATTTTTATAAAGCTAAATAATATAAATATCTGCCTTAAGCTAGTAAAGTTATTTATTAGTTTTTTTTTATAATTACTTGGTTAACGGGTTAATATATTAAAAATATTTACTTTCAAAAAAAGCTAGTAATAATAAAAGCTTTTATTTTTTAATTTTATTATTAAAGCTTAAAAACTTTTTTAAAAGTTATTAAATAATTTTATAATTATATTAAAAATTATAGTAAAATTACTACCCCTTTTTAAATTATAAAAATTATTTTACTTTAAAAAGCGCCCTTTAAAGGCCCTGCTAAAAAATCTTATTTAATAAAAATACTTATAAAATAATTTAATAATAATTTAAAAGCATTTTTTATATTTAAAAAAGCTTTTTAATTTTTTATATTTTTAGCTTACTTTAAAAAATATTAATAACTTTATATAAATTTTAATTTTTTTAAAAATAGCCACGGCGCTATAATATATTATATTTATAATAATTATAATTATTAAAATTTATTTAAACCCTTATTATAAACAATAATATACCCTATATTATTTTTAAGTTAAGTACTTATAATAATAAAGTTTAATTACTAGCTTATAAAAATAAAAATTTTATATTTTATTTAGGTAATACATAAGATATATTATATAATTAAATTTATAAAACTTTTTATTATAGCCTATATAAACCATACTTTAATACCTAATATTATAACTTAAAAAATTATAATAATAGTCTTTTTAAAAATAAATAAATAAAAGGCTTATTTATATATTTTAATACGCTTAATAATTTAAGCTTAGGGTATTTTATTATTTAAGTAAAATAAATATTATTATAAATACCCTTTTTTATATTAAAAATTATTTTACTTAGCTATATAATAAATTTAACTTTAATTATTTATAAATAAACTAAAAACATGCCTTTATTATTTTTTATTGTTTTTTTATTAAATAAGTTTAAGTAATATATTAAAAATACATACCTAAATAATACTTATATAAGCTTAATTTTAAAAATATTATAAGATTTTAAAAAACTTTTTACGCCCGTGGTCCTTTTTTATTATAAATATAATAATTTATTATATATACTTAAATAATACATGTATTTATATAATAATACTTTTATATATTTTACTTTTTTTACTCGCGGTAAAATTAACGCTAAAATATTTAATAATAATAATATAAAAGGTTTTTTAAATAATAAATTTTAGCTTTATTTACCTAGGTTATTACTTATTAAATTTTTTTAATTAATTTATAATAATAATAGTTACTAAAAACTAAATAAGTACTTAGAAATTATATATAACTTTATAAGTTATAAAAGTTATTTTTTACTTTAATAATATATATTATACTGCCCTACTTACTTAAAAAATAAAGTTTATTATTATTATTTATATAAAAACTTATAATTAATTACCCCTTTACTTATTTTATTTTATATTATAATTATTAATTTTATTATATACCTATTACTAATACTAAAAGGCTATAATTAACTTTTTATTATTTATAATAAATATTTTAAAAAAATTAGCTTAATGCCTGGAACTTTTACCTAAAAAGTATATAAATAAGGCATAAAATTAATTAATTATTTTTAGTTTTATAACTAGTTTATATTAAAAATCTTTATTTTTAATAAAAATGCTTGGTTTCTTAGTTTTTTTAAAAAGGTATATTAAAAATAATTATTATTTATTAGCTTTACTTCACGGTATTTTACCCTTAAACTAATAAGTAATTAAAAAAAACTATTTAAATAATTAAGGTTGTATTATAATATAACATAACCTAGTATTTAAACCTTATATAATTTAAAATAATTTTTATAATTATTATAACTATTAATAGTTTTATTAACCATGTAATAAATAAAACTCCTTAAAAGTTACTTTTTAGCCTAAAATTTTAACGCCTATAAAACCTTTTAAAGTATATATAAATATAAAATTTTTCCGCACGCATTAATATAAAAAAAGCTTTAAAATATATTTTAATAATTATAAAATTAATATATAATAAAAATTATAAGGCCTTAAAGCTATATAAAAATAATTTTACTTATTTATATTTTTATAAAAGCTATAATATTTTAGTTACTTATATTTAAGGCTATTTTATAAAAAATTTTTAATAATATACCGGTTTATTTAAAGTTTTAAAAAAATTAGTTACCTATCCTACCTAATAAATTTTTTATTTATATAAAAAATTTATTTTATAATTTTAATTATATAGCTTAAGCTAGCTTATTTAAACCCCTATAATTAATAATATTATAAACCTTTAGTAATAAAAAATAATTAATTCCCTAATAATATTAATTATTAAAAAGTTAAAAAAATTCTTGCTAAGTATATAGTGTATTATAGCTAATATAGCACGCTAGTAACCTAGTACCTAGTAAAATAAAAAAAATATAATTTTAAAAGTAACTAATAAAAACTATTTTAAAATTTAGCAGGTGCTAATAACCTTATTAAAAATTTTAAAAATTAAAATAGTTAGAATAACTAAAATAATCCTAGTAATAAAAAAAAACTACTTTAAGTTACCTTTTATTTTTATATATTTTTTTTTACTTATTTTTATAATTTTTATTTACTATACCCTGCTTTGCTTTTTTACTACCTTTATTACTTTTTTTTTATAAGTTTTATTTATTATACCCCGCAGCGTTTTTTTATATTTTAACCTTTTTATTTTTTTTTTTATTTTTTAAGGGGTATTTTTTATATTTTATATTTATTTTAATAAGGCCTAACTATTTTAGTAAGGCCCAATATTTTCTACCCTATAATATATATACCTTTTCTTACTCTCCACCTTCACCTATTTATCTTTTTTTTTCTTAACTTCTCCCGTTACTTACTATTATCTTCTAATTTAGTTTAATCCTCTACTTACCATGGCGAACGGAAGTTCCGCCGCTGGTCTATCTAGTTTAAATAACACCTTTTTAAATAAAAAGAAAACAAAAACTTAAAAGACTATTTATAAGCTTAAATAATAAATTAAGTTTTTTAAGAATAATAAAGCCCTTTTTATTATAAATTAAAAAAAATTATAAATTATTTTAAGGCCCATGTTAAATAGCTTAAAATAATAAATAATAATAATATTATTACTTAATTTAAGGGCATGGCTAATAATTTACTTTAAATAAACTAGGCTAGTAAAAGTAATTATAAAAATATTTTTAGTAATAAATTTTTTATATAAATTAAGATTTTTTAAAAAAAGCTTATTCTTAAAACTAATTTAAAAAAACAAGTACACTAAATTAAAATATTAATTTAAATAAATAATAAGTACTTTTATAACTATTTAAATAATATTTTATAGTTTAAATAATTTTTTATATTTATTTACTTATATTATTATATATTTATTAATAAAAATATAAAAATATTAATTAATTTAACTTTAGTTAAGCTTATTTTTAGCATACTAAATATTAATAAAACTATAAAGGTTTTAATAAGTATTTTTTAGTAATCACACCCCGCCTATATATAAATTAATAAAAACTAATTTTTAAGCTAGTAAAGACTATATTTTAAAGCCTATTATACCTTAATTAAAAAAGAAGAATACTATTTAATATATAATAACTAGTAAGAATTAAATACTTATTTTAAAAAAAATATTAAGTGGTATTTAAATTTTACGTAGTTTAATAATAAGGCCTATTATAAAAAGTTTTAAAAGCTAGCTAATAACACCCGTTTAAAATATAGTAGAAAATACTTATTTTTTCTTGCTACTTTTAAACCTATTAACTATAAATAAATATAAGCTAAAAAACTTTAAAAATATAAGCTAATGTTGGATAGGCTAGAGAAGCTACTTATGGAGATAAAATAAAAATATTACAAGATAAATAATAATATTATAAAATAATAAGTAAATCTAGCTAAAAAATAATTTATATATAAAATTTTTAATAAAAAAAGTAATATATAATAATATTAGCCTTTTTAAAATAAGCGCAGGGAATAAAGATAATTTAGGCTAAAGGCTTTTAATAATTTTTTTAACTTACTAGTTTTTTATTTTAACATGGCCCCCTAGTATTAACACGCTAAAGCTATATAAAACTTATAAAATTATAAAATTATAAAAACATGGTAATTAAGTAGCTAGAATTTTAATTTTTTATATTAAATTTATTACCACTAATTTTAATATTTTAATAAAACTTTAAAACTTTATTTTATTTAATATTTTTATTAGGCTATTTACTAGGTTTTTAATTTTATTAATTTTTTTAAATTTTATAAGGTTTTTAGTAATAAGATCCTTTACTAAAAAGTAATAAATATTTATTTATTTAGTTCCCGGAGTATACCCTGGTTTCCTTAATTTAATAATTATATTTACTAAATTTATATAAACTATTATAGGTTTTTTAATATTAAACCTTAAAGCTATATATAACTTTTTAAGCTAAATAGCCTTTTTTATTATTATATTAAATATAATAAATTTTACTAAAGTTAAACTTTTAGCTATAATTAATTATTTTATAAATTTTTAAAAAATAGGCGTGCTATAAAAATAAAACATATATACCTTTATTATTTTTTTTTATAATTAACATGTAAATTATTCATATATTTAACTAGTGCTTTATTATTTATATTTAAAAAAATACTAAAATTTTAGTACTTTTTAAAGTATTAAAATATATGCTTAACCGCGGTAAAGYTAGTATTTTAAAAATTTAAAATATACCTTAGTAATTTTACTATAATATATTTAATATTTAGCCTTGTTTTTTAAAATATTTAGTTAAGTTTTTTTATAAGTATTAATACTTTAAAATATTTTTTATAGTGGTTTAAATATAATAATAGCTACCTTTATTAAGTATTTTTATCCTGGATTTATTAAAATCCTTTACCTGTTTAATTTATTAAAGTTTAGTTAATTTAAAATTTTTTAAATATAGGTTTTTTAAAAAATAAGTATTTTTTTATAAAATTAATATTATATTTTAGGAACCGCGTTAGTTTCCAAGAATTTTAAGTTTAAAATATTTAGCTAACTTTTTTTAAAAAAATTTTATAAATTTTTTATAAGTGCCGCTACTAAGGTATTATTTATATAAATAATTATAATACTACCCTTGTAGGCGTAATAAAAAAATATTAATTTTTTTTAATACTTTAAAGGCTTATACTTTTTAATATATTTATAAATATTTTATTTTAAAAATATACTACTTTTTTTAATTTATATAAGGCGCGGAGAAGTAAGTAAACAAGATTTTTTTTTTAAACTTATTAGTTATTTTATAAAAACCTTTTTTTACTTTATTATAAAGTTAAAATAAGTAGTTATTATATTAAATTAAATGCAGTGGTAACCCCTTTTATAAATAGTTATAAAATAAATTTTTATTAATATATTAATAATAACTAAAGTATATGTTTTTAAGCTATTATTTTTAACTTAAAAATTACTGCATGCAACCCAGCGGGCGTGAAACTTTTTAATATTATTTTTTTTTATTTTTTTTAGTATTAAAAACCTATTTTTCTAGTATAATTTTCTTTTTTTTTAAATAATTAAAAATTAGGGAACTAATTTTTATACAGAAATATTTTTTAGCTTAGTATTTTACTTATTTATTACTTTAATTTAGTACTTTTTTTTAAAAAAACTTTATTACCTTTTTATAATTGCTTAAAATTAATATTTTATAAATTTTAAAAAAATAAACACTATCTAAAATTAGTAGTATAAGTAAGGCTAATAAATTAAATAATTTTAATTTTTTTTAATATTTTAATATTTTTATTCTTGCTTTAATTACTTTGCTTACTTATTTATAAAATATATTAATTTAAATTATTTTTTATTAGCTTTTTTACTAGGTAAAATTGGCCCTAAATTTTTTATTATAAATTAAAAATGTTTTTTTTTTACTTTTATAATACTATATTTTAGCCTTAAAGTGTTAAGCCATGGCTATATATATTTTTTTATTAATTTTTAAAGGTGGTAAGTTCTTTAGAACTTCTTACTTTAAAATTACTTTATTTTTTTTATTTTAATTAACTATAATACTTTTTATACTTATATTTCCTATTTTTTGCAAGGTAAGAATACTAGCATATTATTAAAAATAAATAAACTTAGTAATTTACTTACTTATATTTTTTTTTATTTTTTTTTATATATTTTTTTACCTTTTTAACTTTCTTAACTATTTTTTTAACTATTAGTTCTTTAAATAGTTATATAAAATCTATACTAGGAGTATTTTTTTTAATACTTATTTAACTTTTTTTATATAGCTATAGTTAATACTAACTTAGCTATTAAAGGCGCTTTTTTTTTAATATTTATTAAATAAATACCTAAGCACGTGGTTTTAACCTATATATTAGCTAAGCCTTATAACTTGGTAATTCTTTTTTTTTATTAATATAAATTTTATAAATTTTAGGGCCGGAAGCACTAAATTTAAAAATAAATTTTAAATTTTTTTAATTATAATAATTTTTTTACTTTTATTAACTATTTATAAATTATTATTATTAAAATTTTATATTTTAAATTACTTATTAAAACTAACTAAACCACCAGGGCCCTTATTAAAATTAGTTAATAAAAATAGTAAAGTAAGTAAAGGTACTTTACTATTATTTTTACTTTTTTTAAATATAATATTTTTTAACTTAATAATTTTTTTTAAACTCCGGGAAATATATTTTATAAATATAAAATTTTTTATATTTTACAAGTTTTTCTTTTTTTATTTTAGGTATTATTTTTAAAGCTTTTATTCTTATTTCCGCAGGGATATAAATATAGGTATTATATTTAAAAATTTATAAATACTTTAGTAAAGTATTATTTAGCACTAGTATTTCTAAACCTTTTATAAATTTATTTATTAATAGTTTTATTTTATTTTTTTAAATAAGTTAATTTTAAATATATAATATAAATTTAATTACTAGCGGCTATAATCTTTTTAATAACTTTATATTTATTATTATGCTGCGCGCGATTTATATAATATATTTATTAAATTACTTAATTTTTTTATTTTTTTAGGTGTATAGCTTAAAGTTTTTTTAAATTTAGTACTAGTTTAATTTTAATAATACCAGGCCTTATAATTATTAAAATCCCTAGTATTATTACTTCTTATTTTTATAATATATACTTTGCTTATATTAAGCTATTATAAATATATATAAATAAGCATGTTTACTACCTTATTTTTTTAATATAAAAACTAGTAAAAATAATCCCTAAAGTTATTATTAAATATTAATAAAGTATAGTTATATTTTTATATACCCTAAGGCTTTACTAATTAAATATTAACATGTATTATTTATAAAGGCTTTATAGCTTATTATTAAAAAGTTTTAAAAACCTTTTTTTTAACTTTACTAGTTTATATATTTTATAATTTATAATTATCTTATTATTTTAATATTTATTAAATTTTTTATTATTATTATTTAACTATATATAATTTTTATTAAGTTATAATACTAACACATGGCCTAAATACCTATGCTAAACTTTTATTAAAACTAAAGCTATATTAAAGCTTGCTTTTTTATTAATATTTAGTTTGCTTAACTAAGGCACGTTCTTATTAATATAAACCTTAAAAATAACCTTATTATTCTTAATTTATTAAATTTTTAATAATTTATTATTATACCAGAGGCCTAGGTTTATTTTAATTTTTTTTATTAATAAAATATTATATGGTAATTTAAAAAATTATAGGTAATTAAATTATAATATTAATATTTTGCTATTATTTAATTAAATATATAAATTAACTTTGCCTTTTTCTTTAAAAATTATTTTTTTATTATTTAATATAATAAATGCGTGCTGCGGGAGTTAAATAATATAAAGATTTTTTATAAAATTTTTATTATTATATACAGGAATTTTAAAGCTAGTATTTACTAGCTATTAACTATAAAATTTTAATATTATTAATATAATAAAAAATATAGTACTATATATACTAAAGTCCGCACTATATTTACCCTAAGTTTATTAAAAAATAGCGGTGGCGCTAGGCTTGCTGGCGTTATTATTTTTAGTATTATTATTATTTAAATTTATTAGCCTAATAAATTTATAGTATTAAATCTTGCTTAATAGCTACTAGCTTAATAATTACTTCTTTTAATACTAAATAATAATATTTTAAAAAATTATAAGGTTTTTTACTATAATAATTACATATATCTTCTGGCAATTTTTTTAAAGCTATTTTTTTTACCTATTGCTTATTAAATACCCCTTTTTTTAAAGCGCCTTAACAAGGTGCGTTTTATTTTTTATTTTTAAAATTAAAATTATTATTTTTATTTTTATTTTTATTTTTATTATTATTATTATTATTATTATTCTTTGGTACTACTATATAAACAAAAGTTTAGACTTTTACTTTATCTAAACCTTTATAATAAACCTTTTAAAATTATATTATAATTATTTTTTTAATAGCGCTCGCGGGTATTAAAATATATTTTATTTTATAATATAAAGGTATTTTTGCCCGCAGTTTTTTTAAAAGTAAAAAAAATTATTAATATAAAGTAATAATTATATTAAATTTATTACTAAATTTATACTTTTTATAAAATGCTTTAATAAACTTTTAAATTATATTATAGTTAGCCTAGTTAATAATAATAGCCTTTTTTTAAATTATATAAGTTATTATATATTTATTTTTATTAAAAACCTAGTTAATTTTAGCGTAAAAATTGTTTATATATAACGCCTTTTTTAAATTTATATATATTATTTATATAATATTATTTATTAAACTTTTTACAAGCTATATTTAAACTTTTTTTAATATAATTACCTATTTTTAGTATAATATTAATATTAATATTAAATATAATATATTTTTTTTAATAAGTGCCTTAAAATTATATAAGTTTAGTTTTAAGCTTATTAATTAAATTTATATATTATAGTTTTCCCTACCTTTTAGTTTTTTATTTACTATGTTAAGTATAAAGGCTTTTTTTAGTAAATTTATTACTTAATTTATTATAATAATAAAAGTAAATATTATTTTTATAATAAGTATAAAAGTTGTATTAGGTGTTATAAAACCTTTTAATATATTAAAAGTAAAGTTATTTATAAATATTAATTAAAATTAATTAGTTAAATTTTAAGACTTTTAATATTACTATTTTAATTAATTACGCGTAAATTTTTGGATATAAAATAAATAATAATAGGTAATATTTATAAATAAAATTTTAAAAGAATTAAGGGCTTATAACCTATTAAATAAGTTAAAAAAGTTATTTATAAAAATAAAATAAAAATATTATAAAATAAATAATAATATTATAAAATAATAAGTAAATCTAGCTAAAAAATAATTTATATATAAAATCTTTAATAAAAAAAGTAATATATAATAACACTAGCCTTTTTAAAATAAGCGCGGGGAATAAAGCTAATTTAGGCTAGAGGCTTCTAGCGGCTTCTCCAGCCTGCCAGTCCTCCGCTCTGACAGCTAATTATTAAACTTTATAAAAATTTCCTTACTTACTAGCCTAAAAGCATGTTTATAAATAAGGTTACTACCCTAGGCTTTAAAAAACTAATTATTATTATAAATAAAATTATTTTTAATATAATACATGCGCCTATTATTATTAACCTAGCTTTTATAAAATAATTTAAAAACCTAGTAAATAATATTAAAGCTTAAATAAAGGCTGCTAAAGTAATTAAATTTTTTAATAAAAATATAATAAGCGTGATATAAAGGCGCACTTTTAGGTAGTTTTTTTAAATAATTTTAATATTTTTAAGTATTTTATATTAAAGCGCTTATATAAATAATTTATAAAGTACTTAAAAATAATTATTAATATAAATATATAGTAAATATAGTAAAAAAATCCTAACTTTAATTACTTTGCTATTTTTTTTTATAGTTTACTAATAACACTATAAATAATATTTTTATTTATAAAAGCTATATAAGCAACCTGGGCTTTGCATTAAATAAAATTAAGTAAAAAAATTAAAAAAATTAAAGGTTTAAGCATAACATAAAGCACTAAAAATAATACTATCTTTTTTAATAAGGGGATTTATTATGTTTTTATTTTTTTTTCTTTACTTAATATATATCTGCATGCTTGGTTCTTCCTGCTTAGTTATTAGCATGCATTTACTTACTTTTAAGATAGTTACTTAGAAAAATTAACTTACTACTATCTTGTCATATCGCCCCGTTGGGTTCGACATTAGGCTTGCTATTTAAAGTATATTAATATTTAAGTAATATTATTATAAAGTTTATAATAATTATATTAAATAAAATAAAAATAAAAATAATTAGTATTAATAAATTATAGGGCTAGTAATATTAAACTTTATTTTTTAAATATAATAAGTATTTTATAATATATTATTTTAATAGCTTTTAGCTTTTATATAATACCACGCTTTTTATAGCCTTTTAGTATAATTTAATATTTTAATAATTATATTTATTATAAATTATTTTAAAAATATTTATAAATATAAATCTTAATAAATATAATTATAGCTTTTTTTTATATAACTAGCTTGCTATTTAAGTTTTTAAATATATTATTTTTTTTTTATTAATACTAAAATTATAAAGGCTTAAGGGTTATTTTTATATTACTAGTAAATATACTTTTTAAACTTTTTAAATAACTAAATTAAAAAAATAGTATAAAGTATATTTAGATTTAGTATTTACTTATTAAATAAGCCTTTTTTATAAAAGCTATAAAAAAGTGTTTAGTATAATATTATTTTAGCTAGGTTTATAAAAAATATAAATATTTTTAAATTACTATATATAATAACTTGCCTTAATAAGGCATAAATTATAATTTTTAAGGGTAATAAAATTAAAAAAGGTTTATTTAAAAATACTAATTATTATAATATAATTAGTATATATAATAATATATAAAGCAGCCTTTATTATATACCTAATTTTATATAAGGTTTAAACTAAGTATAAAACTTTAAGTTTAGTAAATTAATAAAATTACTTTATTTTAGTTAATATATAGTTAAAAAATATTACTAGTTACACGCGTGTATAAAGTAAAAATAAAAAAATATTTTTATAATTATAGGTATTAGGTAAATAGTAAACTAGTATATTATATTTATAATAAACTATATTTAAATTAATATATAATATTATAAAGGGGTTAAAATATTATAAAAATTAAAATTATTTAAACTAGTTTTAAATATACTAAAAAATAACTAGCTTAGTTTTTAAAGGTTTTATTACTAGTATAATTTTAATATATTTTTAATAGGCCTAGCCCTTTAAAGGGGCATTTTTAAGTAATATTATTTTTTTAGCTTATAAAAACTTAATATAAATTATATACTTTTTAATTAATAAGTAAAACTAGCTAGTAAGTTTAATATAATATTTTAATTATTTTAAAGTATATAAAAATTTTAAAGTAAAAATAGCTTTTAGCCTTTTTACTAATATTATAAGTCCTAGGGTGTTAACATGTTATTTAAAATAATAAATTAATAAAAAATTTATAAAGGCCTTGGCAGGCTTTAACTTAATATTTATATTTTATAAATATTAAAAAATAAGCTTTAAATATTATAAATACTTATTTAGTGTATAAAAAATAATAATTATATTATTAATATATACCCTAGTAAATTCTTAATATTTATATAAAAATAAGTTTATTTATTATTAAATATATAAAATAAAATTAATATAACCTATAATAATAACTTAAAATACTTTTTAATTATAATAAGTAATTATAATTAAGTAATTTTTATATATAAGCTTTATTAGCTATTAATAAAAAAAATTATAAGTATTAATAATTATATTAAATTAATAACTATGCACAAGCTTTAATATATTAAATTATATTAAACTAAGGTATATATTTAATTTAAACTTTTTATTAATAATATAAAGGTTTATAATAATATAGCTTTTTTACTTTTTTTATAATATTTTAGGGTTAATAATTATATAATATATTATAAAAACTAAAAATTTAGTTAGGGTGTGACCCAGGGCCTTTACTATTTTTTTTATTTATAAAATAGGTTAAATATTTTATTTATTATTTTTTTATTTTTTAAATTTATTTTATAAATCCTGGGCCGCGGTAGTTATTTTTACTGTTTATTTTTTATTAAAACTTTTATAAATTATTTTTAAAAAAATATATATTATACTAATATTTAAATTATTTAGGGCAGCCTAAATATTAAAGTAATTTACTAAATTTTAAAAATAAAAAAAATACCCTTATTTTAATAATAAACTATTATACTATTAGGTAGGACAGCTATATTACCTAAAAGTATATTATATTTATTTAGCAAGTTTATAAAATTTATATATTTTTTAGTTTTTATATTTTTATTATTTAAATTTTTTAAACTATTATTACCCTTTAGCATGTTTATTTAACTTTTTAAATTACTTACTTACCTAAAACAAGTTTGCTTATTTTTTTTATAATTTACTTTTTTTTAGTGCTAATAATATTTTAAAGGCTTAAATATACACACGCTTAATATATTTTTAATAAAAATAATTTAATCCCTTTTTTCGCTATACAAGCCGCTTATAAAAATAAATAATATATTTTTTAATTAAAAAATTATATTATTTACCTTTTTTTAGGCCTGTCTTGCAAGCTATTTTTTAAAAAATATATATATATATTTTTAAAAAGCATGCTAGCTTAAAAAGCTTGTTAAAAATTTATAAAGTATTAATATAAGGGTTAATATTAATTAAACCTAAACATGCATAACGCGCTATTTTTACTAGGTATATAAATTTATTAAAGGCTAGTATAAAAAAAGAAATTATTTATTAAGTGGGTAAAAATATTTAAACATTTATTATTAATATTTGCGTCTTTTTTAGTAAACCAGGCAGGTTTAAATAAAAAACTTATATTTATTAATAATTTTAATTTAATAATAATAGGCACGTGGCTTTAAAAATATAAAAGTAATATTATTACTTAAAGTATATAAATAAGGGTGCTAGTAAATTATTTAGTATTTATATTTTTTTTATATATAATAAAAATAATAAGATTTTTATATAAGCTTATTATAGCCAGAGATTAGCTATTAAAAATAATAATAATTTTTTTAATAAGTATTTTTATGCTTAATAAAAGATTTATACTAGTATTTTTAACTAAAAAGACTATAATAAATATTTTTATAAATAAATTTTTATATATAGCAAGACTTAAAAAGTATAGGTTAAATATAATATAAAAATTAAAAAAAATATTAAAATTAACACCTTTTACTATAATTTTATATTTAGCCTTAGTAATAACCATGTTAGGCATACTTTATAAAAAAGCTTTATTTTTTATAAATTAGGAATATTTTATATTTAAAATAACTTTTTTATAGTATTTTATTATATTTAGGCCTGTTAATACTACTATATTATTATAAATATAAAGTATAAAAGTATTTTTTATATAATTTTTATTAAATTTAATAATAGTCACGCTTAGTAAAATAATTATAAAAGTAAAATATAAAGTTAATATTAATATTATAATATTATTATTCACCTTTTAAGCTATAAACTTATATACTTTTTATATATATATATATAATATATTTTTTAAAAAAAATATGTTTATAATATAAGTATAAGACTATAGCCTGTTTTTTTATATATTTATATTTATATTATATATAGTTTTTTTAGCTTTAAAAAGTTTTTGGGTAAATATATAGCCTGCTTTTAAGTAATTTATATAATTTTTATTTTTATAATTTATACTATTAATATTTAGCTTGTTATAGCTAGAATTTAGTTTATTAAGTATAATATATATTATATTAATAGGTATAATATATATAATATTTAAATTAGGTATAATATATATTATAAGCATAGTATAAGGTATAAAAGTAGTATAAAAAATAAAAATTATTTATATTAGTACTTAGATAGGGTTATTATAAAAGGCTAATTAATTAATTATTTACTTTATATAATTAAAGGTCCCTTAAGTAATTAGCATAGTATTTATAATATATATATAAGTTTTTTAATAATTATCCTAGTTTTAAAAATAATATTAATTATATTTACCTTAACCTTACTATTTATAACCCTTATAGCCTATATTATTATTACTAGTATTATTTATTATAAAATTATTAAGTATAGCTTACAAGCCGGGTGCTTAATAATCTTAATAATTATTAATTTATTATTATTACTAGTTTTAGTTTTACTGCGTTGCATAAAATTAGTAAGATATATATAATAATTAATTAAAATAGTTATTAGCAGGATGCTAACAAGGTATTTAAAAGGTTTTTAAATAATTTTAAAAATTATTAAAATATTTAGGGCCTTGGTTACTAAAGTATAAATAATTATTATTATTATTATTATTATTATTATTATTATTATTATTATTATTATTATTATTATTATTATTATTATTATTATTATTATTATTATTATNAAAAAAACTCCTAATTATAGTATTAAATATAATTAAATTAGGCTTTATACTAAAAGATGTTTCTAATAATTTAAAATATATTATTTTTCTTATTTTTCTTTATTTTATTTTTTTATTATTTTATTATTTTATTATTTCATTATTTTATTATTTTATTATTTTATTATTTTATTATTTTATTATTATTATTATTATTATTATTATTATTATTATTATTATTATACCTTGCGGCTAAGTTCTACTATAAATACTTTTTTTTAATAATTAAAAAAATTAGTTTAAAGTTATTATACTTAGTATAGGCTTTTTTATATTTTACCTAAGCTAGGAATATAGGTAGCTTTAAATTATGCTTATTTAATTAAATTTATTTATAATTTTTACTACTTTTGTGAGTCGCGCTTGTATACTGCGGTAAGCTTAGGAGAACATGAATTACTATAATAAAAAAGATATTATATATTTATAGTAGGAACTAATTACTAATTTTTTAAGTTAAAGTTTTAAGTTAAACTTAATATTTTATATATTATATAACTAGTTACCGCCTTGGCACGTGGCTAGTTTAATATTAAAATTTTTTTACTTAGCGGCCTTAGGCTACTAAATTATATTATTATAATATTATATAGTTATAATATTATAATAATAATAATAATACTTTTTTTTAAGTAATCATGCTCTTGTAATTTATAAATTTATATTTATATTTTATAAAATATAATTAAATTATAAATTTTATTAAGCGTTATAAAATAAGCTATTTCTAAATTTATAAAATATTATAGTTTGCGTGTAATTTATATTTAAAATTAAATATAAAAATTAATTTAATTACCTTATTTTACTTTTAAATTTAAATATAGTGTTACTGCTTATAATAGCTAGGTATAATATTTTAGTTTTAATATTAAAGCACCCTTGTAATTTTTTTTTTAAGTTTTTTTTATAATTTAATTAAAAATACTTATTATAAGTATATACCTTTTTATTATATTTTTATTACTTTTTAATTATTTAATTATATTTTTAAGGTTAAAATACCCTATATTTACCCTTTTTTATACTTTTTAAGTATTATATTATTTATTTTAGTAATATTAGTTACATGTTAATATTATTAAGTTTATATATTTTATTTTATTTTATACTTAATTTTTATAATAAAGCTTTAAGCTTTAAATAGCTAAATTTTTTTATTTTTATACTTTTTTTAATATTTTTGATAATTATTTATAATATATAGTTATTTTATTTTAGCTATTAATATATTATTATATTATTTTTTTATTTACTTTTTTTTTATATTTTATTACGCACTTACCTTTTTAATTTAATTAATAAGCTTTTTATATTTAACTCTTGTTATTTTTATATTTTTAAAACTATTTTTAGTAATTAAATTAAATATAATTTATTTTTATTATAGCCTTTATTATACTATATATTTTTAACCTTATTTTTTTAAAGTTTTTTATGCTTGCCCTTTATTTTATATTTTTTTTTACTTTAATATTTAATATAATTTTATATTATACTTTAAATACTATTATTAATAATTATTTATTTTATTATAATATTTTATTTTATATTTTTTATTATAATAATTAAGCCTTAGTTTTTAGCCTTTACTTTTTATTTTATTTTTAATATATAAAATTATATTCCCCTGCCCCTTGCTTGTATATTAATAATTATTAATATACTAGTTATTAAAATAACTTAATTTTATTATTCATGTGCCCCCGCCGCCGCTGTTATTACTACCCTTACTACTACTGCCACTACTGCTACCCCCGCCGCCCCTGCTAATAGGGCTTTTATTAGTATTCTTCCCCCGCCGGCCCTAGGCTTTATAACTTTATTACTTAATTTTTATATTTTATAATATATAATATATATTATTACTATAAGGTATTATAATAAAAATATATTTACTATAAATATTAT
>NW_020797888.1:2274687-2276530 GCF_003369625.1 Aspergillus mulundensis
CTTTAATAAGTATATAACTTATAAACTATTTATATATATTATTATTTATAAATTATATTATTTTAATTTATTATAGCTAATTATTTTAGTACTAGTTAATATAAATATAAAGGTAATATTTAAAAACTTAATTTTACCTTTTAATTTAGTTATTTATTTATAAATAATATATAATAAATAATTTTTATTTTATACCTAGGTAGTAGCTTAGTATAGCCTAAAATATATTAATAAAAAAACTTTTATAATTACTAACCATGTTTTTTAATATATTAATAAAGTAAAAAAATATTAGTTATAAGGGTATTTATAAGTTATTTTATATTAATATTTTTTAAGTATAAAATATATTATATAAATTTAATATATATTTTAATTATTATTGAAATAGTATTATATACACGCTTATTATATTTTATAAATAGTAAACTAGTAATAAAGTTTATATTAATTTATTTTATAAGTACCCTTAGTAAGCTTAATAATTTTAATAATTTATATAATTTATACTTATAAACTATAATTTATTAATAATTATTATATTTTTTAATATTTTTTTTAATATACTTAATTATATCTAGCTAATAGTACCTTTAAAAAATATTTATAATAATTATATTAATACCTTAATACCTACCTTAAAACTTATTATAATTTACTTTTATAATTTTTTTATAAAGTATTAATAACTTTAATATATAAATTTAGTTTTTAAAATATAATAAGTTATTATTTATTACTTTTTAATATTTAAGGTTTTTTTTATAGCTTAAATTTATAAAATTATTTTTTATTTTTTTAAACTTTTTATTATATTTTTAGGCTACCTAAAGTAGTTTTATAATATTTAATTATAATTTATTTATATATAAGTTTTTATTTACTATAATAGCTTATATATTAAGTTATAATTTAAACTTTAGGTATAATAATAGTTAATTATTTAATTATTTTTATAATTTATAAAAAACTATTTTAGTTATAGCTTTTTTCCCCTTTTTTAAAAAATATAATTTACTTTTTTACTTAAAATATTTACCGGGTTTTTTGCCCCTAAATAATATTTAATAATAAAATTAAAAGCTATAAGTTTTTTAGCTTATTATACTTATTTTTATATTAAGTTTTTAATTATTATAAATTATTATAAATTATTATAAATTATAAGTATTTTAATAAAAAATTTACTACTTTTAAGGTAATATTTTTAAACTTAAAAGTATTTTATAATTATAAATATTTTAAAGTTATAAGTTTTATACTAGGTTTTTATATTTTTTAATTTATAAAATTAAAATAATACCCTAATAATAATATACCCTAAGGTATTAATTTATAATTATATATATAATTTTAAGTTAAAATATTATAATAATAGCTATTTTATAAATTTAAAGTATAATATATTAAATATTTTTAAGGCCTTTTTTTAATAARTATTTTATAATTATATTAAGTTTTATAAGGTTAAATAATACTACTATAACTTAGCTATAATTTTTAACAAATTTTTAATAAAAGCTATAAAATTTTTTAAAAAAATATTACTTTTTTTATATTTTTTAATATTACCTACTTTATAATAATTTAAACTTTTTTTAATTTTATTTTAATTTTATTAATAATTATAATAAAGCTTAAAAAGTTAATTTTTTTAATATAAAATAAGTATTTATTAACTTTTATATATAGCTTAAAATTATATAATTTTTTAAAAATTATTTATATATATTATTTATGTTTTTTCTTATTTTTTTAAAAAATAATAATATTATTTAAATAAATAATATAAATTATATTAATTAACCTAGCTAAGGCATGGTTTATATAAAATTAAAATATT
>NW_020797888.1:2276800-2493515 GCF_003369625.1 Aspergillus mulundensis
TATTTTTTATAAAATATTATTATATAGCTATTAACTACGCATACTTTATAAGCTAATTTTTTATTTTATATTAAATAAAACTTTACCCAGCGCTAGTTTATAAAATTTACTTTTATTTTAAAGTTAATAAAAACCCTTATATATTATTATTTTTTATTATTTTTTATTTTTACCTAAATTACCCAGGCCCGTGGTATATTTTTTTATTTTATATAAATTTTTAAAACTTATACCGCGTAAAGCTTTAAGGTTTTATATTTTTTATATTATTAAATTTATTTAAAAATTATTATTATAAAGGTGCTTTTTTTTAATTTTTACTTAATAATTAATAATATTACTTAAAATATCTAGCATGGCTGTAATTTAGGTATTTATTTAAATATAGCTTTTTATAAATAAATTATTACTTAAATTACTAGGCTATTTTATACTAGTATTTACCTTTATACCTTTTTTAAAGGTAAAAAGCGCCCTAACTTTAGTTATTAATAATTTTATATAAGTTTAATTAAAAAACTTTTTTTTATAATAGTTTTTTTCCGCTTGGGTATATTATTTTTAATACTTATTAAATATAAAATATAATTATTATAACGCTTTAGTTCTTAATATTTATAAATAAAAAACTTTTTTTATATATTTTCTAGGATCTTCTAGTATAAGTATTTTTAATATTAATTACTTTTATACTTATAAGGTAGGTATTTTTTAATTTAATTTAATAATTATATAAATTACTTAATAATTTATTATAATTATTACTTTATATTACTTTACTTAATTAGTAAGTTATTAACCAGCACTATTTTATTATTAATTATTATTAATTAATATATTAAAATTTTTTTTAAATAAATATAGTTTTTACTTTTTAAATATTAAACTATTTTTATTTATAGTTCTTTACTAAAAATTTAATAAATTAAAATATTTTATGGCTATTATTTAAGTAATAAGTTAAAAAGGGTTTAAAGTATATTTTTATATTTAACTTTTAATTATTAAATTTTTTAATATTATTTATTTAGTATAGTTTTATAAATAGCAATTTTTTTAAAAAGTTTTTTTTTTTTAAATTATATTATTATTACTATAACTTTTTTAATAATTTTTTTTAAAATTATAAGGTTATTAAAGTTTATTTAGCACGGGGTTATTAGTTACTTAATAAATTAAATAAATATATTATATATTTATTAATTAGCTTTAGTTATTATAATTTATTAGTATGCCTTTTTAATTTAGGTATGGATTTATTAATATTTTTTTTATAATATTTTTATTTTTATAATTTTTTTTTACTAAAATTATATTTAATATTACCTATAATTTTTTAATAATTTTTTTATTACTTTTATTTTCTTGCCCCTGGGTAGGTATTTTATATTATAATATTTTTTATATAATTTAAAATTTAATAGCAAGAGTGCCCTTAAAATTTTTTAATTAAAAATTTATAAATTTTTTTAAGCATGTTAGTTAGTTATTAAGTTAAAATTTATAATTACTTTTTTAAAGTATTATTTATTAATTTTTAAAATTAAGTTTATTACCTAGCTATTATATAAAATAATTTTTTTTTTAAAAAAAGTAATTAAAATTATAAGTTATATTTATATATTATAATAAGCTTAAAAAAATATAAATTATTATAATAAAAAAGGTATTATATATTTATAGTAAAAATAAATTATTAATTTTTTAAGTTAAAGTTTTAAATTAAACTTAATATTTTATATATTATATAACTAACCACCGCCTTAGCACGCAGCTAGTTTAGCACTAAAGTTCCTCCGCCCGGCGGCCTTAGGCCGCTGGATTGCGTTATTATAATACTACGCAGTTGCAATACTATAATGGTGATACTAATAAGGGCAAAATAAAATAAGCATAAACATAAAAAACTATTTTAAACTAAGTAAAAAAGGGTACTATTATTAATAAGCTTATCATTAAAAATAAAAAGCATGCTAAAAAATAAGAGCTTTTAAGGCTAGTAATAATTTAGTAATAAAAATATTATAAATAAAAACTTATAACCTTATTTAATATATATTTTTAAAATTAAAATTAAATAAAAAATAAACTTTAAAAAAAAGACTTACTAATCCTAATTAATAATTTAATAAAAAAAATTATTAATAAATGCTAAAAATACTAACCTCCGCGGGATACTAAAAAGACTAGTACTAAGTATAACTTCATTATTATTATTTTAAATTATTATATTTAAACAAAAGTATTTTATAAAAAAAATAGTATTTATATTAAAAAAGCCCTGGTAAATAACTTATTAATATTTTATTTATTATTTAAAAGAAATTAAAACTAACTTATATTTTATTACTATTATAAATAATATTATTAGCCTTGTTACTAAAAGCAGCCTTATGCATATTTAATTTTTTTAAATTACTTAAAGTAAAAGCCGCCTTAAATATTTAATAATTTACCTTTACCTTTTTAAAATTAATATTAATATTATTAAAAGCTGCCTAATCCTCCGCGAGCCTTATTTTCTTATTTATTATTTTTTTTATTAATATTTATTTTAATATTACTATTTTTATTAAGACCAAAGCAAGGCATAATATTATTACCTAAAATTTTATAAAGGTAATTAACTTCCTTTTAAACCTTAGGAAAAGTATTTTTTTACGCCTTTTAATTAAGCGCTGCTTTTAAGCCTAAAATATTTAATATTAATAATTAAAAATACTATTAACTAACTTAAAAAAAAAACTTATTTTTTATGAATATTAAAAAAGGACCGGCATTAATAAAAAAATTTAAAAAATTAAATTAATATATATTTTAATATTAATAGCACTAATTTTTATATTAAAAAAATTAAAAAAATAGCTAAAGGTAAAAGGGCGCTTACCTATACTTATTAAATTTAAAACTTAAAATTACTTTATATTTAAAAAAAATTATTTTACTTAAACCTTTGCTTTAGCACAAGGTTTAACTAACTTAAAAATATTATTAATACTATTAGGCTGTGTTAATAAGCCTAAAAAACTAGTAATAAAATAAAGAAAAAAATAAAAAGTAAAAAAAAAACTAGCAAGGGCAAGCCTTAATATTATAGCTTACTTTTATTAATAAAGTAAATTTTAACTTATTTTACCTAGGTTAATCCTAAAATAAAGCAAGTAATAATATACTATTAATTAAAAGGTTTTTAAATTATTAAGTCCTAGTATAAGCACTTTTAAACTTTTTTATATTATAATAAAAAAGGGCTATAATAAAAGCTTCTTATTTATAAGATTATAAGGTAAAATAATAAACTTTAGTATAAAGGCCAGAACTTTTTTAAAAAGCTTAAAAAAAAGTAGGCACTAGCTTTAAAATAGTATATTATTTTTTAAAAAATTTAAGGGCTACCTTAAATTATTAATATTATTAATTATATTATTAAAATTTTTAAACTTTATATTCTTATTATTATTAATATTTAAAGATTTTAAAATAAAAAACTGCATGGGCTTGCCTTTACCTTTACTAAATAATTAATAATTTTAGTTAAAAGCCTTATTAAAATTTACTTATCTTTTTAAAGCTTGTTTTACTAACACTATTACTTATTTTTTTATTTTTTAAATTTTTTTATTTTTGCCACCTAGATTATAGTATTAAAACTATTATACTTTTTAAAAAAACCTATAAGTTATTAATAATTAAGTATTATAAAAAAAACTTATATTATTAATTTCTTATCTTACTTAGCAAGCTAAGGATTAGCCTTTATTTAAAAAAAATATTAAGCTTATTAATAAGTAAATATATAATAGGCATAAGCCCTTTAAAAAAGCATGTGTTTTTTAATTTTAAGGGCCTGTATATAAGTTATAAAAATTATTTTAAATAATATTTTATATTTAGTATAACTTAATACTTATTTAATAATAATACCTTGCTATTATAAGAACATAGTAAATTATTAATAAAAATTTTTAATTATATAAACTTTGCGCTTGCTAAGCTATATAAAAGCCTAATTTAAATTTTTATATATAAGGAAAAAAGCTTTAAAAGGCTTTAATAATTTATAAAATTTTATAAATATAATAATATATTAGCTTTTATTATTATTAACTAAGTTAAAAAAAAGTACTTACTAAAAAAAATATAAAAAAATTATTAATTATTTTGCTATTTTTAGTGTTTATGCGGCTAGTTTAAACCTTTTTTTTAAAAAAAAAAAGTTATAATAATATCCTGCTTATACTTTACGGGTAATATACCAAACTTTTTAAARGCTATATTAAGAATTTTAATAAAAAAAGAAATTAAAAAAAAGCTAAAAGGTTTAAAAAAGTTTTAGGAAATTTTAAAAAAAATAAAAAAAGGATAAAAAAAGGTAGTATTTATTAATAAAAATAATATTATTATAATAAGGGCATTACTAGTAGTAAGTAAGTTATTAATAAAGGCTTTTATAATTATTATAATAATAAGACCTTACCTAAACACTTTAAATACCTTATTAAAAAGCTTTTTTTAAATAAATAGTAAATAGTTGCTGTTATAAAAGTTAAAATAAAAAAAATACTAAATACTACTAGCTATAAAGTTTAAGATTACTACCCTTAAAAAATATATTATAAGCAAGCGCCCTAAGTAAAAAAAATATTATTATATATTATAATTTAATATAACAAGGTAAACACTAAAAAAAAGCCATGGGGTAATAATAAAAAAAAATATAAAAAAAATTAAAAAAATTAAAAAAAGGGAGCCTTATATAGGCGCGGGGTTAACCTTATTTTAAAGTTAAATTTTTATTAAAATTTATAATAAACTTTTATTACTAGTTTTTTAAAGGGCTAGCCTTTTTAAAAAGTTAATAGCTTATAATTTTAACCTTTTTTTAAATTTTTTTTTATTTTTTTATTTTACCTTATTTTTAAAAAATAAAGAGCAAGCTAGGGTAAGTTATACCTAATAAAATTTTAAAAAATAAAGTATAAATAAGGGCCACTATAGTTAATAATATTAAGCTAAAAATATATTAAATAATTTTTATTAATATTAGCAAGCTAAAATCTTATAATTTTATACTTAAAAAAGTTATTTTATAATTTATAAATTTTATTATTATAAAAAATAATAATATTTTTTATATATTATAATATATTTTTTTTATTTATAATAGGTTAGGGGCTTTAATAAAGGTTTTTAATTTTTTATATTTTTATTAAATTATATTTAAAAATAGGGGTTAATATTAAGGGTATTATTTTATTTAAGTAAAAAAAATATAGTTTTATTACTAGTATTAATATTTTAAGCTATTTTATTAGCCATGGTAATATTAAGGCCTAAAAATATTAATAATTTTAAAAAATAATACTTAGGTCTTATTACCTTAAATAAAAGCTATATAAAGCGCTTAAAGGCCTTAATAAAAAACCTTTAAATAATTTTATATTTAGTTTCTTTTTTATACATTCTCTCTTAATTGCCTAACCTTACTAGCCGGGTGATTCCCAGTGCTAGCGTTATCACAATATATTATAAAACTAATTTTATTTAGTACTTAAAAAATTAATAAACTTAGGCTTAAGTTTTACTAGTATTTTTAAATTTAAATTTTTAGTATTAAGTTTAATAAATTATTTTAGCTTAAACTTTATATTTTTCTAGCCTTTATTATAGTAAGTTTAATAGTATTTTATATTTTTTAGTTTTTTTTATATTTAGCTTAAATTTTTTAAGTTTTTTAATCCTGGCTAATGTAGCTAGTACCTTTATTTATTTAGGGTTAATTTTAAATTATATTATAATTTTTAGGTCTTAGCTATATATAGCTTAAAAAGGTAATATTTTAATAATAATATTTTTTAGTATTATTATAGGTAAATTATATTATTTTAAGTAATATAAGCTAGGTATAGTAATTTTTTATAATAAAATAGTATAAATATTATTTTAAAACTTAATTAATTTACTTAGTTTATTTATTAGTTTAAGGGTGGAAAGTAGTTAATAAATATAACTTAGTTTTATAATAAAACTATAGCTTTTTTTAATATTTACTTATAAAAAAAGTCTTAATTAAATATAATACCTTTAAGCTAGTTATAATTTAAAAATTTAATTTTAATAAAAAGTTTTAGCTAGCTTATAGGCTTAAATTAATATTAAAATAAAATTAAATTAATATTACTTTATATAGTAATTTATTATTATAAAAATAATATTAATTTATTATTTTTAGTATATAGTAGGCGGTAGGCTAATAATAAAATTTATACTAATTTTAAAAAAAGGGTAATTTAATTTTAGTAAGGTAAATAATTTTTTATAAGGTTAGTATTAAGGTGCTATAGTATATGTATATATAAGGTATAAATAAGTAAAAAAATTTATTATATCTTTTATTTTTAGTTAAAAGAACTTTTATTTTACTAAAAATTTAGTTTTTTATAAACTAAAATATTTTATTAAAAAATTATTATAAAATACTTAAATAATTATAATCCTAAGCCTTTAATTTAATAAAATATAAATTTAATTTTAAAAAGCTAGTAATTTATTTTTTATAATTAACTAATTTTTAAAACTTAATTTTTTAGCTTTTTTAACTTAATTTTTTACCTTTAAGGCTATAATTTACTTTTAAATTTAATTATTTATAAACTATAATACTAAAAGTAACTTTGTTAAATAATTTAATATATAATTAAAGTAAATATTTTTAATTAATATAATATTTTAAACTTAATACTAGGTTAAAACCTAATTTTTTTAAGGTTAAATTATATGCCTGTAATACCATAATTTTTAAAATTAAAATTTTATTTTATTTTATTTTAAAAATAATTTTTTTTTAAAAAATATTAAAGCACTTGTTATACTTAATACTTTAAACTTAAATATCTTATTTTTTATTTAAATTAAGCTTTCTTTTATAAAGACTTTATATTAAATTTAAGTAAGTAATTATTTATACTTTAATACCTTGTATTATTTTTTTAATAAATACTAATTTTTTTTTAAAACTAATTTAGTCTTACTTTTATACCTTTTGATTAATTGATTGATTGATTAATTGATAAGTTACCCTATTCTAGCCCCTATACAAGGCCCTACCAGGGGGTTTTAGCAGCCAACTAGTTACTAAATACATGGAATTCCCGGGGGCCTTTAAGCCTAATTATTTTTAAATCCCACTATCCTCCAGGGGTATATTCCCGGGGCTTATAAAATATTTAAGTCCTATATAAAAACCTAAACTAGCTTTAAACTAGCTCCTAACTAGCTTTTTATTATTTAGTAATTTAATAGCTTATATTAAAAAAATAATTATATAATATACCTAAGTATTATTAGGTTAGCATACTCCCAGGGGCCACTATTTTTAAATTTTAATAATTTTAAAAATAAGGAGTTAGGCTTCCCGGGGGCTGTAAGGGTAAAATATAATATAAAAAAATAAAACCTAGGTAAAAAATATAATAACTTATAATACCTTATTATTTTTTTTATATTATTTAAGCACCTTTTTAGGCTTTTTTTACTTTAAGCTTTACTATTACTAAAAAAAGGCTAACACAAGGGCTAATTATTAAAAAAAATTATTAAAATTATTAAATTATAGGGTTTATTTAGGGGGCTATTTAAAAAATTATTTAAAATTATTAGGCTAAAAGTTAACTACCCTAAGGTGTGTTTAGGGCAAAAAGTTTTTTAATATACCCAGGGGCTTAAAAAACACTAGTTACCTAGGCTTAAATATATTTAGCTTAGAATTAAACTTAAAATTTTTTTAAGGGGTAATTTTACTAGTTAAAAATATAAGGCGCCTTAATATAATAAAAAATTAGGTAGCCTTTTAAATATTTTTAAGTAAGTTAAAAAGAACCCTAAGGCTTGGGGGTGGCCCTTTTTAAAATTAACTTTATAAAATAGCATGCTTAAAATAAGTATAAAAAACATGGTTTACTATTTTAAGGGCGTTATAGTATTATAAATAGTAATTAAATTTAACTTAGCTAATATAATAAAGGTACATCCTAAGGCTTAATTTACTAGTATAAATTTAAAATAAAGTACTATATTTAATAAGTATTAGGCCTAGGTATAGCCTAAGCAAGAACTTTTTTAAAAATACCTAAAGTTTTTAAAAGGTTACTTTAATAGTAAACTACTTTTAGGCCTCCTGCCATTATTATTTAGTGTTATTTTTTAAGTATTAGTTTATAGTAAATTAAAGGGGGTAAAAAAAAATATTATTAAGTAATAATACTAGGAGGCCTTAAGCACCCCTAGGGCACTATTTAATAACTTATTTAATAATATTATTAATATACTTATTTTTTAAAATATTTATATGCGCGGGGATTTAGTAAAACCTAGTATTTTATTTTTATTAATAATAGTTTTTAAGTAAAATAATAATTTTTTTAATAAGGTATTACCCTAAGGCCTAGTATAGCTAGGTAATAGTTCTTAGGGCTTCCTGGTTATTAATATAAATTTTAATTATTTTATAAAAATAGGGGTTATCCCGGGTAAGTTAAAGTATTAATATAATTTTTATAAGCTTTACCACGGGGACTATATTAATATTTTTAGTATTTATATATACTAAGGCTTTATACCTAGGCTTTAAAAACATCGCGGCCGCCCTAACTTACCTATTAATATTTAATTTATTAATATAAATTTTTAGGGTATTAATATATACTAAATAATAAATTTTATAAGTAATAATAGCAAGGTCCTTGCAGGCTTTAATAATAACTAGGGGTAGTTTTTACCATGGGAAAGTTATAAATAATTATTTTATTTTAATTTTTTTAGTATTAATATTAGTTTAAAGCACTAGCTTTTTTTTAACTATTTTTAATAGGAATCTTAGGCTTTAATAAAATATTTTTTAAGTAATAACTTTAGTATATCCCAGGAAAAAAGCAACCCTAATAAGGGCGTTAAATTAGGCAAGTTATAGCGCTATTAGCACTAGTATTAAGTATAATTTAATATTAATAATAATAATACTAGTAATATAAAAATAACCTAGTATTAAGTACCCCGCGGCATGCTAAATAGTAATAAGCTTTTATATTTATTAAATATTATAAAGGGCTAACTATCCCTAAGTATAGGAAATATATTAAATAAAAATAATATAAGTAGTAACTAGGGTAATACAGGCGTAGTAAATTAGGTATTTATTATAAAAAAAAAGCCCCTAATAAAAGCCTCCTAGGGCTAAAAAGCCTAAAAACCACGGGTATAATAGTAGTTAATATAGTTAAAATAGGGGTTAAATATAAGGTGCTGGTTTAGGTATACACCTAGTAGTTTAGTAATATTTATAAGCAGGATTAATATATTACCTAGGGCTAGTAAAGGCCCTAGGCCCAGGTATTTTTAATATTAAAAGGTTATCTAGTAAATAAAAAAATTATAAAGATAAAAAAAGGTAAATTTCTTAAAGGTAAATACTAAGGTATAGGTAGCTACTTATTAATAATACCTAGTATTAAAAATAAATATTAAGGCTTGGTAATTAGTATTTATTATATTATTAATAGTAATAACCATAGTATTATTAATATAGCCTAGCTAGGTAATAATTATAATACCTAGGAAATTTAAAGGTACTTTTAATTTTAAAAATATAAATAGGCTAGGCGGCGTGGTACTAGGCTTAAAAGGCTTATATAAAAAGGTATTTAAGGTATTATTAATACTAAGTATAAAGGTTATTAAAAATATTAATAGGTAAAGTATTAGCACTAGGAAGGATAGTAATAATAAAATAAAAATATTAAAAAATAGGTATTAAGACATTTTATTTAGGAAGGTTAGGTTATTAATAAAAAAGTATTAAAGCGTGCTATTTAAAAATAATAAGTATATATTAATAAGCTCCTCCCCTATTAAGTTAGTATTATAAAAAAGGTAAAAAATTAGTAAGAAAAAAAAGCCTTAAAAAATGCCTGTAATAATAAAAGCTTTAAGCTATTTAAAACCCAGGAGCGTTAATATAATATACTAGTTTTTTAAAAAGCTTTTTAACTAGTAAACTATTTTCTTAGGCACTTATTATTTATATAAGTTATAAAAAAGGCAGGCGTGGGAAATATTATTAAAAGCACTAAAAATATTAAAAAATAAGGTATTAATAGCCTTACCCTTTTTTTATATTATAATAGTAATTTTTAATATAAAGTATAGGGCTATTTTAGTACCCTAACCTTTTTAGCCTTTATAATAATATTTAAAAAAAAGTTTATAATATTTAGCTAGGTAGCTAAGCTAAAAGGTAAAAACCCTTTTAAAAACCTTGCCTAGTATATTAAAAAAGGTAATAAGGTAATATAATTTAAGCTTTATATAATTATTTTTACCAGGCTTATGGAGTGCTATTATTTAAGATTTATAAAAATATTAAAAGTAATAATTAAGCTAAATATAATTATTATAAATAATAACTAGCTAGGGTATTAACTAGTTTACTAATACTTAAAAGGCTTAATTAATAATAATATTAGGGCCTAGGGCTTTATTTACCCCTAGGTATTAAATTTTTTTAAAAACCTTTAAAAAAAAGATTCCCGGGACCTTTAGCTACTTAAGGTAAGTAAAGCCTATAATATTAGTAAGGTTAGTATTTAATAGTAGTAAAAAAAATATTTTAATAAAAAGGGCGGCCTTATTATAAGATATATAGGCTTTTTTATTTTTATAAAATAATAATAATATATAAGCTTAATAAAAAAATTAGTTTTACGCTTACTATAATAATACCTAAACTTTATAAAAATTTTTACTAGCCTAGGACATCTTCTCGCGGTAGGCTTAATAATATAAAAAATAAATAAGGTTTTTACTAGCCTTTAGCTTATAATAATAATTAATAATTATTTACTTAAGGGCTTTATAATAATATTAGTAGTAATATTTAATAATAAGGCAGCGGGCTTAATAAGTAATTTTTTATAATTAATAATACTTTAAAGTAAACCCCGGGCGTGATTTCTTAATAAAATAAAATTATAATACTATAGTATTAATAATATTTAGCATGGCTTTAGTAATAATAGCTATAATAATATTAATATTAACAGGTAAGTCTAGTAGTACTAGCAGCAGGAAAAATAGTAATTTATAAAATTTAATAATATTTATTATTTTTTAATTCCGCCGTGGTGGTAGCTAGTTAATAATAAAGTTAAAATTAAATTTAGCTTTAATAAAAAGGTGGTTAAAAATTCTTAAAATACTAGTAACCTAAATCTAGCAAGCCTAGTTTTTAAAACCTTATAAAACTAGGTATAAGTTAATTATAAAGCCTAGTACCTTAAGTTTCCTAAAGTTAAGTTTAATATTAAGCTTATTAATATTAAGGTATTTTAATACTAGGAGCTTAATAATAAGGTTATTAATAAAGTATATTATAATAGGCTTTAAAATTACCTTATTTATATACTCTTTAGCCCCTTTACTATTTAAATTAAAGGTGTAAATATTTAAGTAAATAAAAGTTATTTTAAGGGGCCTAGTTTATATAAGTAAAAGGTAGTAAGGGTAGAAATTACTAATAAACTAGGCCTTTAAGTTTWMCTWTTYTARTAAAAWAARGSKGGKWGSWAAAAAAAAAAAAAAAAAAAAGGGTTTAAGGCGGTATTAAAAAAGGTATTAATAATATTAATAAAATTTATAGAAATAACTAGGGTATTTTTTAACTAAAATAAGCAAGTAATAAGCCCCCTAGGTATAACCATGTAAAAAAGGCAGGTTTTAATTAGTAAGTAAAATTTTTAGCTAATATATTAAGGCTAGTAGCTAGGCCTGCTTTAAAAAAAATTATAAATATTAAAATTCTTAATAATAATATATTTAGCACTAGGGTGTAGGCTATTAATTAAAAAAAAGGTATTATATAAATTAGTAATACCAAGGTTAAGCTAGTTAAAAGGATTATATATATTATAAATATATATTTTAGGTGCGGAGGAACTAGTATTAAGGTTAATAATAATTAAAGTAATAAAAGTATTAAAATATATTAACTACTAGTAAATTCCTTTTTTAATATATAAGCATGTTTTAAAAACTACTAGCTAAAAAATAAAAAACTAAACTAAATTAAAATAAGCCCTAGCCTTTTTTAATAAATATATAGTATTAAATATTAGGTTAACCTATAATTCTTAAATAACTAGTACCGCATACCTAAAAACTTAATAATTTTTAAGTAATAATACCATAGCTAAATCTAGCAAGTTCCTAATATTATATTAAAAAATAAATAGTATAATTAGCTTAAAAATAGGGGAGGAAAAACACGCGAAGAAGGGCTAAAAAAAGGGCTTAAAAAAAGTTTATAGGTAAAGGGCGTTATAAAAGGGGTGCTTAACTATAATTAGTTAGTATTACCACCGCGGTTAATACTTCTTATTCTTATACTATTTTTTAAAGTAATACTTTTAAAAGCCTTTTAAGCCCAAGGCATATTAACTATAAAAGTATTTTAAAAATAACTTAAAAAATAAGTAATATTTTTTAAGCTTTAAGCACGGGATACTAGCTCCCTTTAATAATTAAATTAGTATAATATTTAAGTTATAATATTAAAAAAATTAAGATATTAATTTAGGCTTGGTTCCTGGCCTAGTAAATACTAAGAATTACTTAAAATTAAGATTATATAAAGCTAGTATATTTTCTTCCCCTGGTATTACTAGCATGTTAAACAAAGTAATATTAAATTTTATTTTTTATTTAATAATCATGCTTATTAAAAAAGGCCTTAATAAAAATAAGTATATTATTTACACGCGCTAGGCTTAAGGTATTATAATTAAAATAACTTAATTTATTACTAAAAAAAAAAAATTACTAAAAGGCTTTAGTTTTAGGGTTTTATATTTATTAATAATTTTTTTTATATAGTCCCTACTCTTAGCTAGCCATAATAGGCATAATATTTTTAGGTTTAATAGGTATACCTTGCCCGGCAGCCTTAAGTATATTAATATAATATTAACTATATATTCTTAAAAAAGCTTATCCAGGGATAATACCTTTATTTAAAAAAATTAAAAGCTTTATACTTACTTAGCTAGTAATACTAGTACCGCGGGTGTTATTTATTTTATACCATAACTTATAAATAAAAAAGGGGCTAAAAAAAGCATAATATTAATATTAAAATTAATTTTTAACTTACTCCCGGGCTTTAATACTATATTATTTATATATTTACCCGCTAGAAGGCTTAGCTTGCTAAAAGCTAATTTAATTACCATGGTAAAGGGCTTAGTAAAGGGCTTAGTAAAAAGCTTAGTAAAAGGCTTAATAAAAAGCTTAATACTTAATAAAAAAATAAAAATTTAAGATAAGGCAAAGGTATAAAAAACAAGGGTGCCTAAAAATAAGGGAAATATATTTATTAGGGTATTTAAGGCTAAAAAGGCTAGGCATGTTTCTTAATTATATTATATTAAAGTACTTAAAGCTAAAAAAGCTAGGCATGTTCCCTAGTTATATTATATTATTATAGCCTATAAATATAATTTACCTAGTTTAGGGTTAGCATGCTTAATAGGCTTAGCACCTATTATTTTTTTACTAGGTATTATTTATAACGCGTGTGCGGGCTACGCCATTATTAAAAGTATTATTATTTTACTTTTTTATTTAAAAATAGGAAAAAACTTTAGCTTATTTTTACAGGTAATATTAGCTTTTACTTAGTATATAATATAATTTAGGCACTTTTTTAACTAGGCTTTGTGTTTCCCCTAGTAGTTAGTATACTTAAATTAGTTTTTTTACTTTTAAACAAGGCACTAATTAAAAGTATAAAAATTAGTATATTACTAATAATAAATAAAAAAGGCGCAAACGCGCTAAATATATTTATATTATAGGTATATATAGTATTATATAACCTAAGCTTTTTATAAAAAAAGCTTAGCTTAAAAGGGCTTGCTTTTAAATATAATAAGGCCTTTAATTATATAATTAGTATTTTTTAAGTAATAAAAAATAATAAGTAAAAAGCTTTTTTTTTAGTTAGGCTTTTAATTATAAGCTATATTATATATAAAACCCGTGCCCTGGGAATTATAATATAATTAATATTTAAAAAATCTTACTTAGCCTTTTTACCTCTTAATATTTAGGTAAAAAACCAGGCCCTTAGCACGTGGTAAATAAAAATAATATACTAGGTATTAATAATTAATACCTTAGTATTATTTTTTAACCCTAAAAGTTATTACTTTAAGTTATATACTAGGTATTTTTAGTTTATAAACCTAGCTAGGTAAATATTAAAATTTTTATTAAAAAAAATATAAATTACTATTATTTTAATCCCTAGTAATGCGCTGCTAAGGGCTTTTTAAATAAATAATTAAATTATTTTAGGGTGTTTACCCTTATAAAAAGCTTTTTTTTTTAGTATATATAAATTTATTTTTTATTTTAAATTAGCCTAGGGCTAAATCCCTTTTTAAGTATAATAATAATATTACCTAGTGTATTAAAGGCTTGTTTAGCTTACTTTTAAAGCTTTATATTTAAGGTTATTATAAATAAAGCTACTAAAAAAAAAGGTATTAAGGTAAATATTTTTAAAAGTATAGCTTTAAATATAGCTATAACCTATTATATTTTACTTTAATTAAAAATAAAACCTTTTTTAAAAACCTAGGCTATTATATTATTAATTACTTTTACTAGTTAGTATATATAGGCTACTATAATTTTATAATTAAAATATTTATATATATAAGCAAGAACCTTTTAATAATACTTATATAATAAGTAAAAAAGCTTAAATATTATATTAATATTAAGTGTGGTGTATACTAGCCACTAAGTAATAATTTAAGGTATTATAAAATAATAATTATAAAAAAAAGTTTAAAACATGGTGGCAAACTTAATAAAAAGTTAATTATAATTAAGTAATAATACTTTAGTAGGCTACCCCTAGTTATATAGCTATAGTAGGTTAGGGCTTTAGTTTTATAATAAAAAGTATTATTTTTAGCTATAATTTATTAAGGCGGTATTATTATAGTGTTATTATTAAGGGTAGGGCTAGGGCGTAGCTAGGGGTAATATACTTTACTTAAGTATATTATTTTATTTAATAATAAAATATGGTACGGCGGCTATAATAACATGTTATAAAAAACATGTTTTAATATTAAAAAACTTATTATATAATATAATAAGGCTATATTTAAGCTTTATGGGCATAAGAATATTTTAAGGGCTAGGTATAAGGCGTGAAAAGGGTGTATTATTATATTTTTAATAATAAATTATAGTATAGTTACTATAATAACATGTTATTAATTATGTTTTAGCGCTAAAAGGCTTATTATATAATATATTAAGGGTATATTTTAGGCTTTGCGGCCGTAAAAACACTTAAAAAAAAATTATATTAAGGGAATAGCCATGGCTAGGCGTAGGGCGTGTTTAACATGTTATAAGGGTATAAAAAAGGTGTTTAGGGATACACGCGCCTTTTATTAAGATATTTTTAAGGTATAAAGCTAGTAATTTAAGGTGTAAAATAAAAAAATAAAAAAAWKMYTAAAGGCGCGGAGCTAGTAATTTAAGGTATAAAATAAAAAAATAAAAAAAATACTTAAARRCRCGGAGCTAGYAATTYAAGGTRYAARATAGGAAAATAAGAAGAACACTTAAAGGCGCGGAGCTGGTAATTCAAGGTGCAAGACGGGAGAATAAGGAGAACACTCAAAGGCGCGGAGCTACTTTTATACCTTTTAAATAAGGTATTTATAGGGTTATGCTTGCCTAGGTAATATAAAATTTTAAAATTATATATTATTAAAATTATATATTATTTTACTTACTTTTTACTATACTTTTCCTGCTATATAAAAAAATAAAAATTTATATAATTTAATTATATTATTATTATATAAGAAAAACCTTTAAGGTATTACCTTTAATAATAAAATAATTAAATAATAATAAATAGCTTTTTATTTAGCATTAATTAATTAATCTTTATTTTAATAAATTTACAAGACTAAAATATAACTAGGTAATATTTTTTTTATATTATTTAATTAAAAATAAATTTTAGTTATTCCTGTATTACTAGCATTTAGTTTTAATTATTTTTTTATATAAAATTAAAATAACATAATAACAGGGCTTTTATAAAGGTTAAAAAAAATTAAATTACTAGCTTTTTATACTTTTAAAATTATAGGGGCTTAATTTTTTTTATATTATATTTTTTTTATTAAACTAGTTAATAGCAAGATAATTTATGTAAAATTATAAATAAAATAATAATAAAAATTAATAAAACTTAAAAAGGATTACAGGGCTTTATAAAAATAAGGTTTTTTTATAAGATTATAATAGTTACTTATTTTAAGTTTATTTTAATACTATTTTAATTAACCATAAAACCTAGGAATTTTACCTTTTTTTTTAAAAAAAGGTATACTTTTTTAAATTAATAAATAATTTAGCTTTATATAAGCATTTAAAAACTTATTTAACATACTTAATATATTACTTAAAATTAATAAAAAATAAAAATATTATTAAAATAAATAATATAAATTTAGTTTAAAATATTATAAGCTATAAAATAAATATAACTTTAAAAAGTGGTAGAAGTATTAGTTAAATTAAAAGGCATAATAATATACTTATAGTAATTATAATAATATTAAAAAGTTTTTTTTTACTAGTTTTTTTTATAAACCTAAATATAATAATAAATATTTTTTAAATTAACTTTAATATARTGGGTTGCTCCCAAGATTTAGTCAAAATTTTTTAAAATAAAAAATAAAGAATATTAATTTTTGATTATTATTTTATTTAATTCTTAATAATTAATATATAATTATAAGCCTTTATTTTTTTAAGTATAAAAATAGGTGCTTTAGCAGGACTTTTAAAAGGTTTAATATAATTATATTAAATATTTTTTATTAATATACTAGTGTAACATGGCTAATTTAATATAAAAAAATTAGCTTATAAAAAGGTAACTAGCTATTTATTATTATAATATTATATATAAGTACTAACTTTAAAAATATTATTTTTATACTATATGGGAAAAATACATCTTAAAATATATTAAGTTTAAAAAGTAAATTATTTATTTAATTTAACTTACTACTATTATAAACTTTTTTAGGTAAAAAATAATAATAAATATATAAGCTTAATTTTTACAAGCTTTTATAAACTTATATTATTTTAAAATTTAGTATTTTATTATTTTATTACTATATTATTATTAATTTATTATTATATAAATGTACATGGCTTAAATAGTTATAATAAAAAAAAATAATTAAATATTTAATTTTAGTTTGCTTTATTTCCACACAAGGCTATTTAAATATTTTTATAGTATTTTTAAAATTAGTAACTTTAATAAGTACTTTTTATACTTTTTAAATTATTTTACTAATTATTATATTTTTTTAAAATAAAATAAAAAGGTTTTGCTTAATTTAAATAAGCATGCTTAATAAATTTTATACTTATTATATTTATCTTTACTTTAGTATTTAAGTTTACCTTGGTTTTAATCTTATTTTATAAAGTTTTTATTATTATTTTTATTTAAAAATATTTACTTATTTTTATTTTTAAATATTAAGCTAGGGCGTAAGACTTTATTTTAACTTTTTTTTATTTTTTTATATATTTTTTATTTTTATTTTAATTTATATACTTACCTTCTTGCTAATTATCTTCATTTTTTTATAATATTTTTTATTTTAAGGGTTTTTAACTACTATTTTATAAACTTTTATAGTTTAATTAGGGTTTACTAGCTAAAGGTTAAGGTTTTATAATAATTTTATATAATTAAGTATAATATAATTAGGTTTTTTATACTTAAAATATATTATAAAAGTTAATTTTAACTAATTTTAATTTAATATTATTTTAATATAGCTATAAAAGGGTTTTATTATACTAAAAGTTTATTTTATAAGTATTTTATTATATTTTTTTAAAAAGTTTATTTTATAAAATAACTTTTTTTTTAGGTTTTTTTACCATAAGTAAATTTATATTAATTTTTTTTAAATTAGTGGTGTTTTTTTACAGGTTTTAATTATTTATTATAATATAAGGTAATACAAGGTTATAAATATAATATATAAAATTAATATTATAAAGTAAGTTAAACTAAATATTTTTTAATATTTAGGAGTAATGTATTATTAAAATTATAAATTTTATTTTAAATCAAAGATAAAAGCTTGCTAAAATAGTGTTAAATTTATATTTTTTTATTATTTTTTTTTAAAAAAATACTATTTTAAAGTAGCTAAATAATTAGTAAAATCCCTAGGATCTTGGTCTTTTTTTAATAAGCTAATTTTACTTTAACTATAGTATTTAATAAATTAGTTATTAAACTTCTTAAAATTATAGCAGTTTATTTTTTAAAGTATTTTTAAAAGGATTTTTAATATTTTTTATTTATACCTTTTAACTTATTAGCATGTTAAATTTAGTTACTTTTGCATGCTAATTTTATTATAATTAAAGCTTTTAAAATTTATTATTAATTTAATTTATATTTTCCAGGTACTTGTGAGGCGCTTTTGTATACTGCGCTGAGATTAGGAGAACATGAATTACTATAATAGGAAAGTATTGTATATTTATAGTAGGAACTAATTACTAATTTTTTTAAGTTAAAGTTTTAAGTTAAACTTAGTATTTTATATATTATATAATTAACCACTGCCTTAGCGCGCGGTTAAATTAGTACTAAAGTTTTTTTATTAAGTGGCCTTAGGCTACTAAATTATATTATTATAATATTATATAATTATAATATTATAATAATAATAATAATAATGCTTTTTTTAAGTAATTATGTTTTTATAATTTATAAATTTATATTTTTTTATAAAAAGTAATTTAAATTATAAATTTTATTAAGCACTATAAAATAAGCTATTTTTAGGTTTATAAAGTATTATAGTTTATATATAATTTATATTCAAAGTTAAGAATAAAAAATTAATTTAATTATTTTATTTTATTATTAGGTTTAAATATAATATTGCTGCCTGTAATAGCTAGGTATAATATTTTAATTTTAATATTAAAGCGCCCTTATAATTTTTTTTTAATTTTTTTAATACTTAAAGTAAGATAGCTCCTATAAGTATATACCTTTTTTATTATATTTTTATTACTTTTTAATTATTTAATTATATTTTTAAAGTTAAAATACTTTATATTTACCTTTTTTTATGCTTTTTAAGCGCGGTGTTATTTATTTTAATAATATTAATTATATATTAGTATTATTAAACCTATATATTTTATTTTATTTTATACTTAGTTTTTATAATAAGGCTTTAAGCTTTAAATAGCTAAATCTTTTTATTTTTATACTTTTTTTAATATTTTTTAGTAATTATTTGTAATATATAATTATTTTATTTTAGCTATTAATATATTATTATATTAGCCTTTTATTTACCTTTTTTTATGCTTTACTATGTACTTACTTTTTTAATTTAATTAATAAGTTTTTATATTTAATTCTTGTTATTTTTATATTTTTAAAATTATTTTTAATAATTAAATTAAATATAATTTATTTTTATTATAGTCTTTATTATATTATATATTTTTAGCCCTATTTTTTAAGGTTTCTCACGCTTGCTTTTTACTTTATATTTTTTTTACTTTAATACCTAATATAGTCTTATATCGCGCTTTAAATACTATTATTAATAATTATTTAACTTATTATAATATTTTATTTTATATTTTTTTTATTATAGTAGTTAAGCCTTGGTTTTAGCCTTTATTTTTTATTTTACCTTTAATATATAAAAATTATATTTTCCTGCCCATGCTTTATAGTATTAATTATTAATATACTTTTTAAAATTATTTATTTTTATTATGCTCGCGTTGCCGCCCCTGCTATTAACTTTATTATTATTATTATTTTATATTTTTAATATAACTTTTAGCTCTAGCCCTAGCTTTTTTAATACTTGCCCTAGCCTTTTTTACTTTATTACTTTTTAATTTATTTTAGGCTTGCTATTTTTAATACATGCTTTTTATTATATAAAAAATTAATTATTATTTTTAAGCATAAATAATAATTTAGTATTTTAAATATATTAAGCCCGCGGGTAAAAAATATAATTATTATAAAAATAATTATAGGACCCTAGTAAAGTATATTATATTTAATATAATTATAATTTAACTAAAATTACTCCGGGTTCTAGGCCTATATAATATTATATATATTAATAATAATTATTTATAAAAAAATATAAATATTATAATATTAAAAAAGCTTATAATACCTTTTTTATAATTATTAAGGCTATTATAACTATAAGTATAATTACCTTTTTTTTATTAATTTAATTATATTAATATTTAATTTAAAAATTTTTTTTAGCTAATACCCATGTGGTTTATAATAATATTATTACTTATAAGTTATAATTATACTTTATTAATATTATTTATATTAATATTATATATAATTTTTATTTAGGCCTTTAGGCTACTTATTACTACTATTTTAATAACTATTTTTACCCTTTATACTAGCGCGGCCTTAGCTACTAAATATATATTTATATATTTAATTTATTATATATTATATTATTAACCCTATTATAAATTTATATTTTTTTAATTTAGCATGTATGGCGCTATATTGCTATTTAGGGTTATTATTTAATTAACTTTTATATTAAGGGTTAGTATTAGTGCCCTGCTAGGTATTATTTTAGTATTAGGTATTTAGGGTTTTATGCGCCGCGCCGCCTAGGCGCTTATTTAAGTTTTATTTTATTTTTTTATTTTATTTTTATTTTATTTTTTTTATTAAAGGCCCTGCGGGCGCTGCTAATTAGCAAAAATAAAATATTTTTTTTATAATTACTTATAGCTTATAAAAGTAAACTTTAAGTATGCCTTTTTTTACCCTTTATAATTTATTCTTGTAGGATTACTTAAACTTATTAAGTATTATAATTTTAGTAATATAAGCCTTTAGCTTTTATATATTATTTTTTATATTATTTTAACCCTGCTACTTTATAAAATATTATACCTTGCTTTTATATTTATAAATATTAAGAATTTTTTAATAAAGTATTTTTTTTATTATTTACTAGTATAGGGCTATAATTTAGCGCTTAAAATAAGTTACCTTAATAAGGTTTTAAAAGTATAATATAAAAAATATAATATAATTAATATATATTTAATAAAAGTAATAGCTTATATAACTACCTTCCCTATTTTATAATTATTAAAAATAAGCTAATAAGTATCTTACTTAATTTATAGTTTAGCCTTATAAACTTAATATTTTTTATATAAAGTATAATATAATTATTAACTTTAAAGCTTATTTTTTTATACTTTTTATTATATTATATAGCTATTACCTTTTTTAATTTTTATAATTACTTTTTTAGTTTTCCATGGATTTTCTTAAACTTTATAGCTTTTTAAAGTTTAATATTTAATATATACTTAAGTTTTTTAATATTAATATATATAATAGCCTTTAGGTTTATAAGGGCCTTAATAAATATATAACCTATAAATTATTTATATGTATTATTATTTATAAACTATACTATTTTAATTTAGTATAACTAATTATTTTAATACTAGTTAATATAGGCGTGAAAATAATATTTAAAAACTTAGTTTTACCTTTTTATTTAGCTATTTATTTATAAGTAATATATAATAAATAGTTTTTATTTTACACCTAGGTAGTGGCTTAGCATGGCCTAAAATATATTAATAAAAAAACTTTTATAATTACTAACTATGTTTTTTAGTATACTAATAAAGCAAAAAATATTATTTATAAAAATATTTATAAGTTATTTTATATTAATACTTTTTAAGCAAGGGATATACTATATAAATTTAATATATATTTTAATTACTACTAGGACGGCGTTATACACGTGCTTATTATATTTTATAGGTAGTAATTTAATAATAAAATCCATACTAATCTGTAGCCGCGTATAGCGTGACATGCTAGAAAGTAGTTAATTCCTTTATTTATGCTATCCCTGGCTAACTAAGAGTAGGCTTGGTGTAAGCAGTGGCCAGTGGTAAAATATATGTACCCGCGGAGTAATTATAGTGCCTGGAAATAAAGTAATTAATATTCTTATTGATATAACACATAAAGTATAAAATAAAAAAAGATAATAATAAATAAAGCTAGGTAGCGTATTTTTAAGATTAAAGTTTTAAAAATAATAGTAATAAAAGCCTTAAAAAAAATAAAAGATATATTTAGTATAAAAAAAGATAAAATATAAAGCAGTTTTAAAAAAATAAAAGCCTATATAAAATATATATGCCAGGCATGTATTAAAAAGCTAAAAAAAATAAAAAAAATATAAAATAAAGTATAAAAAAAAATATAAAATATAAGATTTAAAGGGTGTAATTTTAAAAAAAAACATGTAAAGTATTAGGCAAAGCCTTATTTTTTTAAAATATTTTTTACTTTGCTTAATAAACCCTAGTCCTAAATTAATTTATTAAAAACCTTATTATTTTTAAAAAAGTAAAGCTTTATTTAAGCTAGTATATAGCAACCCTTTTTACTAAATAGCTAATTTTTTGTTGGAGGTAGCTAGCCGGGAGTTGGAGGATAAGTCATCCGGGTCAGGTGATCCCACGCCGCCGCCTACTATTTAGTGGCCGTGTTATTTTTAGTTTTTTAATACTCTTTTAATATTATTAAAATTCTTTGCTTATTAGGTTATGTAGCCTAGTTAGCCACTATTTTATTATTTTTTATTAATTTTTTAATATATATAAAAACCTTTAAGCAAGTTTTATTTTTTATTTTAATTTAATTTATTTTTCTTATAATTTAAGGCTATATTTACACGCTAAAGTTATGCCTTTAAATTTTATTAGTTAAATTTAAGTTTTACTAATTATTATTTTTATTTATTAATTATATTATTATTTTAATATATTTACCCTTTTAAAAAATAAAGTTATTAATACTTTTACTTTTATTCCTACTTTTATAATTAATAAAGGTATTACTAGTTATTAGCTTAAAGTAACCTTTTAGCTGTCTTAGGCATTAGTAGTATATTATTAAAAATTATTTTATAATAAAATTATTTTATTTTTTATTTAGCTTAATATTTAAAAAGTTGTGTAATACTTAAAAGGTAAAAAAAATTATAAATAATAAAGCTATGTTATTAGTTATTTTTTAATAATATTAAAAATTAATATTATTATTAATAAAATGCTTCCCCGCCCTAAAAAAGAATAATAATATTTATAAATAATAAAAGGTAACTTTTTTATATATTACTTACTAGCTATTTACTTAGGTATTTAATAAAATTAATAAGTAAATTTATAATATTTTTAAAACCTTAAAATTTATTAATAATTTATATAATATTATTATAAAAATAGTAAATAATTAAGGTATAATTTAGGCTTAAATAGCTAATATACACATGTTTAATATAAAATATAATAATTATATTAATATAATTAATTATATTAATATATTTTAATAAGTAAATAAGGTTTATACCTACTTAAGTATTAAAATAGGCATGTTTTATTTATTTTTTATTTTTTTTATTAATTTTCGCGATAATCTCCTAAACTAGGTAAATAATTATTAATATATATTTATTAATAAGTTGCTTAAGGGCTATTATTAAATTAATTTTTTAAAGCTTTATAATAATATTATTATTTATATAATTATAGTATTAAAAGTTAGTATTATAATACCTAAAGGTAAACCCTTATCTAATTTTAATAAAAATAATAATAAAAATAATAATAAACTAATTATAAAAAAGTTAAATAAAAATAAATTTTTTTTTAAGTATAAGGGCCCCGGCCCGGGATAGTTTAAAAAAGTGTATTTAAATAAGTTTATTAAGTATAAAAAGTAGTATATAAATAATAAATATTATATATATTATTATTTTATTAGCTATAAATTAAGTAGGTATTTTTATTTAGTACTATTTATTTATATTAAAAAATAAAAGCTATTATTATATATTTAGTATTATAAGCCGCTAAAAAAGAAGTATTAGTATTTAAAAATATAGATTAAAACATTACTTTATAAGTAGCTAATAATTATAACTATAGCTTTATATTTTATATAGTTATTAAAGCTTTAATATTAATTAATTAAAGCTAGATTTTTAACTTTAGTACGGCCTGTTATTTTATAAGTAACTACTTATTATTTTTTATATTTTATAAGTATAGGCTATATAATAAAGCCTATACTTATAAAATTACTAGTGTAGGTAATATAGTTATTCACGGTATTAAAAATATTTATATTTATTTATATTAAGTTAATAAAAGTTTTATTAAGTATTTTTTTAAAGCATACTTTAATCTAAACCTAGATTTTAACCTTTTATTAATAACCTAAATATAAAAAAATAAGGATTTAGTAAAGTTCCAAGAACCTTTTTATTTATAATATAAAAATAAATATTATTACTAAATTAATGTATATTAAATACAAAGTTTTTATTATTAATATAGTTTTTTTAAATATATTTATAAATAAAATATTTGCTAAAGTACTAGTATTTAATAAAAATAAGTTAAAAATTATTATTAAAGCTATTTATAAAAATATTATATAAATATACTATTATTTAGGCTATTATAAAGTTTTTAAACTATATAATATAATTAATAAAAAAAATATTTTAAAGTTTATATATAATATTTATTATATAGTAAACACTAAGCATAAAGTTTTATAAAAAATAATAATAAAATAATTTAAATTATAATACTTTTATATTAATTTAGTATATAAATTTTTAAATAATTTTTTTAATAGGCTTTAGTAAGTTTAAATACTACCTAGTTATAATAAATAATGTAATTACTTTTATTATATAAATATTACTTAAGAATAAACCTAAGGCCTTTATTATAATAATTAACTTTAATAAAAAATTAAAAACTTTAATTAGTTGCTATCCGTGTTAGTAGTAAATTAATAAAAAATTAAAGTTTTTTTACTTTTTAAATTAAGCTAAAACTAAGGGTATTTAAAGCAAGGTAACACCTTTATATATACCTAAGCTAAATAATAAAGCTAAGTACTTAAAAAAGTATCTTAATAATATTACTTACGTGATAATAATTAATAATAGTTTATTAAAGTATTTATAGTTATTTATTATAAATAATATAACTTGCTTAGTAAATTACCTTTTTTACTTAAAATATGTAAATTTTAAGCTATTTATATAAATTTAATAAAAATATTAATATATTAAAGATTTTAAGCCTTTAATAAATATATTTAAAATTTTTAGTTACCATGCCTGGGTTTATATTTCTAAGAAAATTATATTTAATTAAAAAAAATAATACCTTGGGCGCAAGTTAAATACTAGGTAAAATATAAAAAAAATTATAATTATATTTAATATATTTATATATTATTAAAGTATAAGCTTTATAAATCTTAAGATATTATTATTAATAAAAGCTATATATATAAAAATAATTATACTAATAAATACCTAATAGCTGTAAATCTTATTAAAAAACCTATAAATAAAAATTTAAGTATTACTATTATAATTATTAATAAAGTAATATTAAAAATTATTTAAATTATTAATTATAAAATACTTATAATATATTATTTTAAGCGCGTAGCTACCCGCAAAAAAATAAAGGCTATTAAAATAATTTATTAATATATTAATTAATAGGAAAAAATATTAATTTATAAAATTTTAAAGCTAAAAACACCTTTAAATATACCTAAAAAATTTAAAAATTAGGTACTTATTACTATATTATATATATAATAAATTATACTATTATAAAAGGTAACTTAAAAGTAAGCTAATTTTTTAGCTAATATAATATAAATTTTTTTAAATAATTTAAGTAAAAATATAAGTTATATATTATTAAAATTATTTTTAATACTTATTATTTACCTAATACCTGTAAAGGGGCTATTAATTTAATTAATATTTATAAAAAAGTTATTAGTTTTTTAAATACCTATATAAAAGTTATTTATTACTAAATTATTTACTTTTATAATATTATTTTTAAGCTTTATATTAACTTTAAAGGTGTTATATATTTAATGTTTAAATTTTAATATTTACTTATAATAATAAGATTATAAATACCTATTAAATAAGGTTAAAGCCTATATTAAGTAAAAAGCATGAAAATAAGATTTATAATTAGTAAATATAAACTTATAAATTATAAGTAATATAATATATAAAAAGTATTATTAAAAGCTATTTAAAAAAAATAAAAATATTTAAATAATTATATATTTTTTAATTAAATTTTAATAATTTAATACTACTTAAGTAAAAAATAATAAAGTTATATTAATATAATACTATAAAAAAAATAAAGTATTAATACTTATTAAAAAATTATTAATATTATTATTATTATTAATAAACTATTATTTAAGCTATTAGCACTATAAGATAAAATAGCTAGGTAATAAGTAAGTTATTAATAAAGCTAAGTAGGTTATTAAGCTAGTAAAAAAGTATAAAATATATAAATATATAGTAGGCACTGTGTTAAATCTTATTAGTAATAATAAAAATATTAATACTAGTAATATTACTATACTAAATAATTATAAATAAGTTATAAAGTTAAAGTATATAAATTAATAGCTAGTAGTAATAAAGTATTAAATTAGTAATATTACTAGTATAAAGGCTTATAAAGTTATTTATTATTTAAAAGGCGCAAAGATCCTTAATAGTAAATAAGTATTTATATTTAAAATAAATAAATATAATAAAGTTAAATACTTTAAGGCATGTTAAATTATATATAGTAATTAATAATAGCTAGGTATTAACTTTATAAATAATATTACTTTAGTTTTTTTAAACATTACCATGCAAATATTTTAAATAATAGTAGTTATATTTAATAAATATATTAAATAAATAAATATTATTACTACTTATCTCCACGCGGCGTTAAAAAATTAAAAGATTTATATATACTAATTTTAAGGCCTTGCTAAGGGTAAATTAAATAATATTTAATTATTACTTATAGCACTTTATAATTTACGTTAATTAGGCTATTTTTAGTTTAAAAAACTTAAAAAAAAGCTTATTTAAATAAGATTTAAACTATTATTAGTTAAACCCTATATTTATTATAAAGGATTGGCGTTTATAATGGTTTATATTAATAATTTAATTATTATTAATAATACTAAGCAGCTTATTAACAAGATTTAAGAAAAACTTAATAAGTTCTTTAGTATTAAGGTAATTAGCAAGCTAGTAAAGTTCCTAAAATACGCTGTTACCTATAATTATAAAAATAAAATAATTTTAATAAGTTAGGAACCATATATTATAAATTTTTTTAAAAAAGTTAGGTTTATAAAACTATAATAACTTTACTATTTTTATAAATTTAATATACTATTTATATTGCTACAAAATTACTGTCATAGGTACGCGATTTGTGGATTTATGATATTATTAGTTGCTTTTGTAAAAGGCTAGCTATGTTAGATAAAGGAAAGGGGTTAGGGCGGTGCCCGACGGCAGTATTAATATATTATTAGTAGCTAATATTAATAAGTTTTCTATATAAAAAGGCGGACGCCCTTGTTTATTAATAAAAAAAGGTGTAAATAAAAAAAAATAGCTTGGTGGCTTAAGCAAACACTGTTGAAGTAAAAAAAAAAGTAAAAGCTTAAAAAAGTAAAAGCTTTAGAAATATTAAAAGCTCTTAAAGTAATAAAAGTAAAAATAAAAAAAACAAGCTTAAGTAAAAGTAATTTAATTTAATAGCTATTATGCCTGGAGAGCTAGCTAGTAATAAAAAAATAAAAAAAAAAATAAAAAGTAAAATAAAGGGCGAGATGCTTAATTTAATTTTAATTTTTTTAATATTAAATATAGTATATTTATAAAAACCTCTAGCACTTAATTATTTATTTAGCAGGCTGTATTAATAATAATATATTTTTAAGCTTTTAATAAAACTTATATTTAGGCTTTTAAAGAAACTTGCACGGCCTTATAAATAATAAGGTATTTTTTTAAATATATTTAATACTATATTATAACTAATTAATAATAAATTAAGGTCCTGCGTGGTAAGATAAAGCAAAGTATTATTATTAACTAAGTCTTAACTAAAATAAAATAAAGTATTATAGTTAGCCAAGTTCTTAGTAGCACAAACTAAGGTTAATAGCTAAAGTAAAAACTAGGTTTTAAGTAATATTATTAATAAAGTTTAATAAAGTATAGTTAATAAAGGCGTGGTATAAGTATTTTAAGTACTATATATTAAAAAAAAAGTAAATAGGAGCGCTAAAGCATGGGCTAATAAAGTTAAACACGTGGTAAAGGTTTCAAGCAATATAGTAAGTATATTTAAAGTAATTCCCTTTTATAAGGTAGTAGTTTTAAAAAATACTTATGCTAATACCCCTGTTAATTTATTAGCTAGCTTTTAACTAGTAGCAGGAGTTAGCTTGTTAAATTTAATAAGTACTTTTTTAAGCCTTTACCTTTTTTACTTGGTTATTAATGCTGTTATTATTAACATAATAAAAAAAATTAAAGTATTTTTTTATTAGTTAGTAGGCTGCACAGGTAATCATGGTTAACTAAAAATTATAAAGCCTAGTTTTAATTATTATAAGTAAAAACTTAGGCTTTACTATAAGCCTAAACCAAGCATGCTAGCTAGCTTGTGCAAAGGGGTAAAAAATTTAATAACTTTTAACTACTAGTAGATATTAAAGGGGTAAAAAAATTTAATAATTTTTAACTACTAGTGGATATTAAAGGGGTAAAAAAAATTAATAATTTTTAATTACTGGTGGATAACACATTAGTAGTCTAAATATTTTTTTACTTATTAATAAACAGGTTTTAGGCCGCCGTGTTCTAGATATTTTTAGTACTAAAAATAGGCTTATTTAGTACTATTTTTACTTTTAAAAAACTTTGTTAATTTGCGGTTTTGCGCAAATTTTTTTAAAATATTAATAACCTTTTTTTTTTAAAGTGGTTAAGGCGGCCTGGTGTTTTTACCTTTAAGTTATTTATTTTAAATACTTAAAAACAAGAGTTATTTACCTTAAATACTTAAAAACAAGAGTTATTTACCTTAAATACTTAAAAACAAGAGTTATCTGCCTTAAATATTTAGGAGTTATTAGGCTAACTATTATTATTATTTATAATATTTTTATTTTTAAAGTTATTATTAAAAATAAAGTTATTTTTTAAGTTTTTTGCGTCCATGTTGTTATTAAACTTTATTATAGTTAGTTTAGTTTTTTTAATTAATTTTAATTTATAATTATTAGCATGCTTTATTAGTGCACTTTTAGCTATTAATTTTAGTTTTTAATATTTTTTTATTTTTTTAGCTTTTAAGGCTAGTAAATTTTATTTTATTATTATTTACTATTAATAGGCCTTTATTCCTGCTATATTAAGTTTTTTAAAAACTAGTAATAAGTATGTTTTAAATAAAGGGTTTAGTAAATTTTAGCCTGTTATTTAATAAAAACTATAAATAGCTAAATTATTTAAAAGTAAAAGGTATAAATAGCTACCTCCCGTAGCTTAAGTAAATTTATTATAATTTATTTTTTTTATTATTTATATAACTAGGCCTTTTCCTAGGAAGATAATTTAAATAAAAAAGTTTAAAATATAATAACTTATTATAATAATTAAAAATAATAATTAAATATTATTAATTTTAATAATTTTTATAGGGTGTAATTTTAGCCCGGTAATAAAGTTAAATATAAAATTTAAGTTTAATAAGCCTAGTAAAACTATGTTTTTTAATCTTTATATTTTAATAAATACTAGGTTTTTATTATATAAGATTATTTACCCGCGATATACAAGAAACTAGTATTTATTATATATATAAATTTATATTATTAGGCTAATAAGCACTTTTTTTGCCTTAAAACTTTTATTAAAGTTAAAATTATATAGGTATTTTTTATACCTAGATAATTTATTTATTATATAAATAATAAAGAATACGCTAAGGTCTAAGACTTGCGTTTTTTTTAAAAAAAAAAGCTATAAATTTTAGGATTTTTAATTTATTTATTTAGTGTAATTACAAGCTTTTTCCCTACTTTTAAATTATTTAAATTTATCCTGTTATTAACTGCCCGTGTTTACAGGTAGTTATAATTATTATTATTATATATTTAATATATTAGGAAATAATTATAGTAATTATATTACTTTTAGCAGTGTTTTACGCAGCTTTTTTTTTTTTATTTTTTTTTTATTAATAATATTAATATAATCCTATTTTTAAGTTACCCTAAGTTTTTTTATGGCAAGAGCTTGTTTAAAAAAGGTTTGAAAGAGGTAATAAAAAAAGGTAATAACTTATGCTAAAGTAAGAAAAAAAGGGAGCTTAAAAAAATAAGAAAATTACTTAAAAAAAGTAGTTTTAATTATTAAAGTAAATGTAAAACTTGTTTAAAAAAAGCTTAAATAAATAAAAGAATTACTTAAAAAAGGTCTTAATTACTAAAATAAGCTACGTAAAAGATTTAATAACTTAAGCTCTTGCTTAAAAATAAGTTATGTTAAGTAAGGGAAAAGCTTGAAAAAAAAAGGTTTTAATTACTAAAATTAATAATATAAGAAATCTAACAACTTAAGCTCTTGCTTAAAAATAAATTATGTTAAGTAAGGGAAAAAAGAGCTTTAAAAAAGCTAAATTACTTGCTAAAGTTGCTTGGCGGGATAAAAAAAAAGAATAAATTAAAATAATAAAATAGGTAATAACTACTTGCTAAAAAAAATAAAAAAACTAAATAAATAAAAAAACTACAACATGGTGTTTTAAAAAAAGATGGTTTTTAAATAAAGTAAGGTAAGGAAATAACACAAGTAAATTAATAATAAAAATATTTACATAACCTTAAAATAAATATAATAAATTACTTTAAATAAGTTTTATTATATTTCTTAACTAGCTTTTTTATATTATTTAGTTTTAATCTTAATAGCCACTAGTTATTTTTTACTTTATAACCTATTTAATAAACTAGGTACTTTATTACTAGGGTTTATTTACGCCTAGTGTATACTATTTTTTTGCTAATAATCCTTTTAACCTTATAATAATTTTTATTTATTAGGAAGCTTTTATTAATTATTACGCCTGGCTTTGCTGGTTATTATTTAAAAAAGTCTTTTTTAAAATATTCCAGTATTTATATAAAAATAATAGGGTGGATTTACTATTTTTTAGGGAAATTTAACTTATAAGCTAATTAGCCTACTTTATATATAATATAAAAAGGACTAGTAAATTATTAACTAAGTTTTTTTAATATTTACTTATTCGCGGGGATATTATATTTTTTATAAAAATATAATAGTACCTTATTATTTATAGTAAAAAATGTTAATTAATATTTATAATTATAGTGTTTTTTATTTAAACTGCGGTAAATAATAAGGCTTTATAAGTATTTTACTATATTATAAAAAAGTGGTTAATAAGTTATTTTAATAGGTTTTATTTTTAATAAAGTGGGCGGTTATATAATAATTTATAAGGGCTATAACTAATAAAAAAATTTTTTAAACTATTTAGCGCGGCCTATATTAAAAATAAAAGGAATTTTTATATAGTTTATAACTTAGGGTATAATATTAACTAGTAATAAATTATAGTTTTTACTATTTAAATTACCTTTTTAAACTAGCTATTAATTTATAAATAATATACTATGCTATATAATTATTAAATATTAAGGGTTTTAAAAATTGCGCGCTAAAAATTTAAAATAAATTTTAATTTTTAATTTAAAATAATTTTTTATAAAATGCCCTAGTTTTTTAACTATATAAATAAAATAAAAGCTATATTTTAATTTTTAGCTTTTTACTAAAAGCAACCCGGGATTAGGCTAATTTATTTTAAAAATTTATTAACTAAAACTAGGATCTAATTATGTTTTTTATTAATTATTAGTAAATTAATTATAAAGTTTATAGTTAATGTTTTATAGGAAGCGTTAAATATAATAATAAAATTTAAAAATTTATAGGGTTTATAATAAAAAATAATTAATAATTTACAAGGGCACGCCGCGATATATTTTTATATTTTTATTATTTTTTTATATATAGCTAAACCGCGTAGTTTAAATAAGTAAGTATTTAAATTAATATATTTTTACTAATTATAAATAATTATAAAAATATTTTTAAGTAGTTCTTGTGGGATTACTAACCAAAGCTTTTTATTATTTTTTTATAAATAAAAAAGCTTTTTAATAATTTTATAGGAAATAAAATAAGTAGTATTATTTTTTTTACCTTAATTAAAATATTAATAATAGCTATGTAGCACAAGTTATTCTTATATTTTTAGTAAATTTTATATATAAAATTAAAATTAACATGGACCTTTAAGTACTTAAGTTAAACTAAAGTAATATTTAAAAATAAATATTTTATTAGCGTGTTTAGGTTAAAACTTTTTATTATTACCTTTATATTATCCCTTAGTAGTTTAAAAAGGGCATTAATAATAAGGTTTATTTTTTTAGGCTGGTAATATATAAGTAAATTAAATTATTATAAATATTATAAGACATGAACCAGGCAGAGGTTTAAACCTTTAATAGCTTATAATTAAAAAAATATTTTTTTAAATAGCTTAGGTATTATAAAGTAATTTAAGTAAATAATTACTAGTAAAAAACACGGAGCAGCCTTAATTAAGTAATAAGTTTTTTTTATTATTTAAATTAAGTAAAAGGTCTTAATTTTTATTAACTAATAATTATACTTTATAAATATTAAACCCCTACTAAAAAATAAAACTAGTTTAATAATTAATCTAGGTAAGGGCTTGGAAGGGTTTATATATTTAAAAAAGTTTTTTATATAATATATTATTATTTTATGTTTATTTACTGCGGCGTTTAAATTAATATAAAGTTATTTAAATAAAATATAATATAAAAAAAATTTAAAATAAGTAAATTTAGCCTAAAGTTTTTAATAAGCCTTAACTTTAAGAAATATTAGTTTAAAAACTAATATTTTTATTATTTATTATTTCCAAGGGTGCCCTGTTAATAAAAATCCTTTTAAAAAATATACCTTGTATTTTTATAGGGGCGTAATTATAAAGGTATATTAAAAAATATAATAATATAAGTACCTAATTATATTAAAATATATTTTTAATTAATAAAAAATATTAAGGAATTAAAAATACTATATAATTATAATTTTTTTTTATTTATTATAAGTCTTAAAGTATTTACATGCTGCCTAAGTAATTAAATACTTAAATAAGTAAAAAAACTTTTTTTTAGGTTTAAACTAAAGTTTAGGTCTTATAATTACTAAAATACCTGGTATAAGTAGCTTATATACTTATTTAATATTTTTAAAGTAATAATAATATTATTAATATAGTATTTATAAAATTCTTGAAACTTTACTAGCAAAAGGTTTATTTATTATTAAATAAAAGTAACTAAGTTTATATAGCCTATAATAATTATATTAAAATATTTTTAACCTTGGTGGCTTACCACTACTAAGTAATATTAATAATTTTAGTATACTAGCTATTAATAAAAACACGCCTTAATATTAATAACTAAAATAAATTATTTACCTTTAAGTATATTTAAAATCTTAATTTATTTTAGGACTGGATATAAATTAGGCTTAAAAATAATATTTAAGTATTTAATATTTATTATAACACGGCCTTTGCGTACTATTTTTTTATTTTTTATTATATTTTTTTAAATAATAAAAATAAAATAAGTGCTTAAAATATGTTTTTTTACCCACTTTATCTTATTATTAACATGGAGTTTATTAAATATTTTATTTATTAAGTTTTTATTTTTTTATTTTAGTTAATAAACTTTTAGTTTTAGTTTTTAAAACTTTTATTTATTAATTAATAATATACTTATTTACTAGTCCTTTAAAATAGTTACTATATTATTATTTAGGGAGTTTCCCTAAATATAATAATTTTTTATAAGGTAAGAGATTTTTTATATAACCTTTAGAATTTTATAAATAAAGATTTTATTTTATAAAATAGTGGTTTAAAGGTTTTTAAATATTTTTAAAAAAAATAAATATAAAGGTGGCTTGGGAGGCGGTAGCTTAATAAATAAGTAATTTTTTAAAAATTTACATAAAAGTAATTACTTACTTTTTTAAAGATTAATAGCTTGTGTAGCTAAAGTCTAGGTAATAGGATTAAATCCTATTAAATAAGTATTTTTATTACTAATTTATATTATTATAAAAAAGTTTATATTTAAAAAATAACCTAGTCTTGTCCAGCGGCTAATAATAATAAGCTAAAAAAATAATTTTTAATTTTAATTTATAAAAAAAAAAGTTAATTAGTTAAGTAAATAGCATGTAGCCTAGTTAGTTACTTAATTTAAAAAAAAATTTTATTAGGGGGAAGCAGCTTTTTTATTATTACTAATAAATAACTTTTATAATAGGGTTATAAAGTTACTTAACTAGTAAAATATATAAGTATTATATATATTTTATTAGGTTTTACCTAAATTTAAAAAGGGAACTTTAGATTTTAACAAGCATGTACTTATTTTTTTTAGGTTTATAAATTAATTTTAAAACCTTTTAAACCTAGCGTGTTATTATTAATAAATAACTTTATTAATAAGTTTTTAATAATATATATGGTTATAGGGATTTTTTTTAATATTAATTAATTATTAATTTAGCTAGGTAAATAAATATTAAAAAATACTATTTTATTTACCTAGTAAAAAAAACTAATTTTAAATACTAATATATATTTAGCTAATTTTAAAGTTAGGCCTAAATCCTGCATTATTTAGTAGTTAATTAAGGTTTTAATATACCTAGTATTTAAGTAAACCTTATTTATTTTTAATTTTAAGTTAATACCTAAAAAAACTATTAAATATTTTTATAATTAACATGGTTTATTTTTTATACTAGTTTTTACTAATATCTTTAACTTTATTATAGGCAGAATCTTGGTATTTACTAGTAAAGTAGTAAAGTAAAATTATTTTTTATATATTTTAAGGTATATAAATAAAAGATTTTTAAATTTAAACTTTTTACTATACTTATAGCATATAGTTATAATTATATTAACTAGTATAGCTTTATTTTTATTAAAGTCCGCGGAATTAAAATTTTTTAAAATATTAATTTTAATAAATTTGCTAGTATACTAGTTTTAATTTTTAAATAGCTTTTTAAAGTAAGTAGTTAACAAAGTTTTAGCTAATTTTTTAAAATATATAGCTAAGAAAGAAGGCAGGATAAAATTTTTATAATAAATAAATAATAAAGCTAGGGCTCTGGCATAAAAAGCTGCTATTATAAATATTATTAATAGTTTAGTATAAAAAGCATGAGACCTAAAATTTAAAACTTAGGTGTAAAAAGCACTAGTATTTAAATTAATATAATATAATTATAATTAAAAAGCAGGAGTAAACTAAGCTAAAAAAGCCTTATATTAATTTTAAGGTTATTTACTAGGTCCGCGCTGTTAGTATTAATTATTAAAGTTTTTTTAATTTTTATTTTTATTATTTTTATTCCTGGCTAAATACTTATATTTAGATTTTTAAGTAGCTTAGTTAAAAATAGGTATATTTTATAATTTTTATTAATAAATAGGTGGCCAAGGTATTATTTATAATAATAAAGGTAGTAGTTAAACCTATAGTATATAGTTTAGTCACGCCTAGTATACTTAAATATATGGTTAAGGCGCGGCTATTTATTTTTAAAAGTGCTAGTTAACTTAATAAAAATTATAATAAGGTTTCTTAAGTTTTAATAGTTTATTTTTTTACTTATTATCACGGGCTTTAATAATATTTTTTTAAATATTAAATTTAAAGTTAAAAATATTTAGGAAATTTACTACCATGGTGCGGTGCGTTGGTTTATTAATTTTTTAATATAATATATTATTTAACTTACTTTAAGCTAGGGTTAGTTAATTAAATATATTATTAATATTTACTAATTTTATATTTTTTAAAAACTTTTATATAAAGAAGCAAGGGGTTTTTCTAGCTTAAATATTAATAAAATTATAGCTTATTTTTTAAAAATAAGTTATTACCTTAACTAATTAAAGTTTAAAATACTTAATAAGCTTGGTAATTTATCCCTATTTTAAAAAAAAGTTTTATAGCTCTTATTTATTTACACGGGATAACTTAGTAATATATTACTTTAGGGTAGTACCTTTTAAATAACTATAAATATTAACTTTTACTACTACTTCTTTTTTAAGAATTGCCATGTTAAAAATATAGTTTATAAAAATATATATATTTTTATAAAAGGTTTTTAACCCATACTTTTTTATTAATAAATTTTTATTATTAACTTTATTAGGCTAGAAGTAACTAATATTCTTTATTTTTTAATAGTATTTTTTAGCGTAATTTTAGCTAGCTAAGGCTTTTTTTTACAGGGAACTAGTCTTAGTTTATTAGCTAGTAAAATAAATCCACCTTTACCTTTTTTATATTCACGTCCCTTTTTTATGTTTTTTTAGTTTTAGTAAAAAGGATTTAAAGGTTTTAGTTCTAGTTTTTATTTTTAAGGTGCTTGCCTTTTAAAACAGGGTTTTAGCTGTTAAACTAGGCTAGGGACTTTATATATATTTTTAAGATTTTATTTATATATATTTTTTAATTCCTGCGTTTTATTAGTTTAATTATTTTTTTAAAAATTTTTAAAGTTTTTTTTAAAGATTTATTAAAGGCGGCTTGCTTATTATTAATAATTTTTAAATAGCTATTTAATTTTTATTATAAAATTAATTTAAAGTCTTTATTTTATTAAAAACTAGGATTAAAAGGCAGCTAATTTACCTGTTAAAGACTAGGATTAAAAGGTTTAGGATTAAAAGGTTACTAATTTACTTATTATAAGCTAAAATTAAAAGGTTACTAATTTGCTTATTATAAGCTAGAGTTAAAAGGTTATTAAGAATTTAGATTTATTTATAAATTTATATTATAAATTTAAGAACTAATATTAGTATTAATATTAATATTAATTACACTATTTTTTTTTATAATTAATAAAACAAGGGGATACTTAGGTTTAGTAATTAGCTTTATAAAATACCTAGGTTTAGTAATTAGCTTTATAGGGTGTTTAAATTTAGTAATTAGCTTTGCTATTACTTATTTTAAATAATACTATAAGTAATAGCTAGTAATTAATTAAGTTTATTAGCTTGCTAGTTTATAAGCTACTAAAGTATTTAGCTATTACCTAGTAAGTTTAGTTAAAAATATAAATAAGCTAGTAGTTTATTAAGGGGTAAATAAGCTAGGCTAAAAAGTAATAACTAAAAAAGTAAATAAACTTATAAATAGCCTAAAGAACAAAAAAATATTTATAATAAAAATAAAAATTAATATAAAATATTTACTAGTACTAAAGTTAGTTAGCTAGCTAGCTTTATTAATAAGTAGTTATATAATTATTAAATTATAATTATTAATTATAAAAGTTTATTTTTACCTAGTTAGTTTTAGGCCGGAGGCTAGTTTTAAACTAATAATATTATTAATATATGTTAGTAAGTTTACTTGTGTATGGCCTAAAGATTACTTTAACTTTAGTAAAAATAAATTTAAGGGTGCGGGATAAGTAATTTTTTAAGCTTTTTATTTATTAATTTATATATTTCCTATTTTTTAACTAAGAGATAGTAGGTTTTTTATAGCTTAATAAAATATTAACTTATTAATATCCCACGCCGGGGGGTAGGTATATTAAGTAAAAAATAATATAACTATATGGTGTATTATAAAGTTAATAAAAAATATTATTTTTTAGTTAAACTTTTTTATAAACTACTATTTAACCTGCTAAAAAATCTTTAATTAATATACTAATATTATTAAGGTATTATTCTAGTTTATTTATATTCCTTTTATGTTGTCCGGGATTATTAACCATTATTTAAAAGGTAAAAAAAATAAGTTTACGTATAGGTGTTTATTAAGTATTAAGAAATAAGTTATAAAAAAAATTAAAAAAGTAAGTTTATTAAATTTATTAGTTAGTTAAAAAAAGGAAAGATTTCTAAGAAAAAAAACAAAAAATAAACGCCTATTAATTAATATATAGATAATTTTTTAAAGCTTGGGAGTTTGGTTAATTACTTGGCTTAATAAAAAATAACTAAATAAATAAGTAAATAATAAAGTAAATATTTAAAAGTAAAGATTTAAAAAAAGTGCTACTAGGCCTTTTAAATACTAAGAATTACTTGGTTAGTGCCTTTTGGCCTAATTTTAATTAAAATGCCTAATTAAATTATTAAGTTATTTACTTAACTAGTTATGTTCTTGGACATGCTACCATTATTATAGGTATATAATTTATGGATTTATAATATTATTAGTCGCTTTTGTAAAAGGCTAGCTATATTAAATAAAGAAAAGGGGTTAGGGCGGTGCCCGACAGCAGTATTAGTGTGCTGTTGGTGGCCGATGTTGACAATTACTTTAAAAAATATAAAAATTAAGCAAGTAAATATAAAAAATATGTTAAAAGCGCCTTTTAAAAAGTATATAATTTTTTATAGCTTGTTAAATTAACTAGTTACTAAAACTTAATTAAATATAACTTATATAATATTCTATTTATAGTGCTATATAAATTTACCTTTAAATTATAATTTAAAGGCCATAAAAAAACTTTTTAAATATTTTTAATATATAAAATTTAACCTTATTTTAGGCCTTTAACCTAATAAAAAAAAGATTTATATTAACACTTTATATTAAAATTATAAAAATAAAAAGTTATTTAAAAAATTTATTATTTATTATATAGGTTTATTAGTTTACTAGGGTATAAAAAAATAAATTATTATTACTTTATTATTTACTATTATAAACTTTATTATATTTAATAAAGTTATTAAAAAAATATTTTATATTTAAAAGCTTGTTATAGCGCTAGGCATTTAAAAAAAGATTTTTAAGTTAATAATTATTAATATAAATAATATTAATAGTATATATATTATTTAAAAAATTAGGTTTAATAATATAGTTAAGTAAATTAATAATTAATACTTTTTTATTAAAAATTTTTATAAATAGGGTATTATTATATTTAACTATATTAATAATAAAAATTTTTTTATTAATAATTTTATTAAGTTACTTAATATAATTAACTTTAATAAATTTTAAAAGGCCCTTAGGCTAGTTAGTAAAAATAATAAGTATTAAAAAATTTAATATTTTATTTTTTATATATATTAATTTTAAAATACAGCATGTAATATAATATAAAAATACTTTATATTTAAATTATTATATAAAGCTTATTTTTTTTATTTAAAAAATTTTACTAGCTTTATAACCTTTTACCTAGGGGGCCATGTTAAAGGTAGCTAGTTAAAAATTAAAAAAATAAGTTATTTAAGTTAAGTAACCCCGCACCGCTGCCCACTATCTAGTGGCCATGTTATTCTTAGTTCCTTAGTACTCTTTTAATACTATTAGAGTTCTTTGCTCATCAAAGGCTAATATTGTTTTATTTAATATTATTAAAGCTAGTTTATTATTATTTTAAAATTAATATTTTAAGTAACCTAAGCTTTAGCCTTAAGCTATTAAGGCTTAATATATTTTATTTTTATATTAAGTTATATAACTTAACTAAGTTACTATTATATAAGGTTTTAGTTATTAGTTAAATAAAATTAAAATAAATCTTAAAAATAGGCCTATATATAAAGTATTTTAAATTTAAATTTATTTTTTAATTAAAAATAGCTTAAGTATAACTTAAAAATTTATAAAAGTAGTTTTAAAGCTAGCCTTTTTTTTAAGTTTTTAAGTAACTTTTTTAATATTATTTAATAAGGTTTAAAATACTTTATTCTTATTACTTAATTTTTTTTATCTTTATTTTTATTATTAGTAAAGATCTTTAAGACTTGTCGGTCTTACACAGACAGAATCTACTTGCCCTTAATAAAGGAAGTACACAAAGGCGGTGAAAGGCAGCAGAGCGACCAGGCCCACCAAGCTGCGTACTCTGCCAAGAACCAAGATCTGATTTTCTGATTAGTCATTATCTTTAAATTCAGAAACTTCTTCCGACAGGGCAGACACATATTGGAGCAGCGGTACATTTACGTGAAAATGACTTTGACTGAAATCAGCAATAATAGCTTATCCTTGCCCCTTGCCAAGAGACAGAAGATAGCCGTTGATGATGCCTCTCGCAGGGATACGCATCGTGCTGGATCTAGGATCTTCTCACCATTTCGTGTAAGTGGCCGCTTCTTCTAGAAAAAGCGTATTATCTCTTCTGACCAATGCCAATTAGACGCTTGGATTAGTTTCACCCACATCTGTTCCATTTACATGTACGCGACTGGGGAAAACTACATTTCAGATCACAACGTGTGTTGGCCGCTGCCTGCATACCTATGACCTACGTCAAGGACTGAAGCTGGTTTTTATCAGCCGTCCACAGACCCCGCGCGATATAACTGCTACATTCTCGTGGCAAGACAAATCATTCGCAGCATGGGGAGTTCCCGGGCCTGGCGGCTCTGGCGGCATCTGGGTTTTCAAGCGCGGCAAGAAAGTTGCGGCGCTTGAAGCTCCCATCGAGCTTCCCGCGCCCATCGAACATCTGGTCGTTTTCGGTTCTTGGATAGTCGGGTGTGGTGGGCAATCAGTTAGCGTTTGGAAGAATGGATCATATGAATATTACACGTCCCTTTCTTTTGCACGCTCTGAGGGCACCACCGGTGGAGAGGCTCATGCCACTCATATATCTACTTTACCGACCTATCTCAACAAGATACTCATCGGCAAATCAGATGGAAGCGTGGATATCTGGAATGTGAAGACTGGAAGCCTTATCCATACCATCTTCGCGGCTTTCCCCAACGCTGGCCCGGTTACTGTACTTCGGCCGAGTCCTGCGCTCTCAGTTGTCGCAATTGCCTACAAGAATGGGTCAATTTCCATTCGAAACGTTGAAACCGGCCAGTCCATATTTTCGTTCCAGCCACAGACGCCGCATGCGCCAGCCGTAACGTCCATCACTTTTCGGAGTGACGGCGCTGGTGCTGGAGAAGAGGGCCGGCAGCCAGGGGCCATGGCCACCGCCTGTGTAAGTAACGGCGACATCACTCTTTGGGATCTGAACCGTGGTGGCCGCGTTGTGGGTACTCTTCGTAATGCCCATAAGGTCTCAATGGATGACCCCGGCTCAGGTATAAACCATATGGAGTTCCTCGATGGACAGCCAGTTATTGTTACGACTGGAAAGGACAATGCGCTGCGGACATGGATTGTCGACGAGTCTCCATTTTCCCCAATTCCGAGGCCTTTACACTCAAGGAGCGGCCATTCAGATACTTTAACAACTATTTCGTTTTTGCCGTCGTCTTCTGACGGCTCCGAATCCACAGCCAAATGGTTGTTGAGTGCGAGCAAAGATAGTAGTCTATGGGGTTTCAGTTTGCGCAAGGACAGTCAAAGCACCGAGCTATCTCAGGGCTCTGGAGATCAGAGAGCGAGGAAGCGTGGTGTTGTTAATCCAACTACGAATAACGATTATCCCCTGAACCGGATAAATTTGAAGGCACCGGAAGTCACATGTATCGCATGCTCCCTCAATCGGGATGGGGGAATGGGCGTCACTGTATCATCCCCAGTCTGGTCTAACCCTAAAACAACCGACACGGCGTCCTCTAATAGAACAGGATGGGAAAGTATAGTGACAGGTCATCGTGGCGATAAATATGCTAGGACCTGGTTTTGGGGCAAGAAGAAAGCTGGACGTTGGGTATTTGAGACTGGTGATGGAACCGATGTCAAGGTAAGAATCAACATTCAAGGAGTAAAACTTTCCCCTGACGCATAGTTTTGACAGAGTGTTGCCATATCTCAATGTGGAACGTTTGCAGTGGTTGGATCTGCAGGTGGCAGCATTGACCTGTTCAACATGCAATCAGGTCGATACCGCCAGAGTTACCCGGCCAAAAGTTTGAAAGTGAAACATACAGGGGGCAGTGATGCCGGATCCAAAGCCAGGCAAGCCCGTACTGATTCAAATCGGCATACAAAAGCAGTCACTGGCCTGGCAGTTGACGGGTTGAATCGCGCCATTGTTAGCTGCGGGTTGGATGGCAAAGTCAAGGTGAGTGCCTCAAAAAAATCATAGTCTGCAATCCTTATTGATGGCGTATCTACGCCGCCATAGTTCTGGGATTTTCAATCCGGTTCGCTGGTCCAGGAACTTGACTGGTATCCAATGACGGCCATCACGGCCCTGCGATATAGTAGCACAAGCGACCTAGTTGCATTCAGCTGCGATGACCTTTCCATACGCGTGGTGGATATGGAAACACGAAAAATTGTTCGTGAGCTGTGGGGCTGTGCAGGCCAAATAAATGACTTTACTTTCTCGAGCGACGGACGGTGGATAATTGCTACGTCTATGGACTCCGTTATCCGGGTGTGGGACCTGCCGACTGGCCATCTTATTGATATCTTTCGTGTATCCAGCACGTGTACCTCTCTGGCCATGTCTCCCACTGGTGATTTTCTAGCCACTGCACATGCGGATGGGCTGGGTATTGGTCTCTGGTCAAACAGGAGCCTGTTCATGCCGGTGTCCACCCGAAATCTAAACGTGGATAGTCTCCTGGAAGCCGATCTCCCTTCTTCTGCTGGCGAGGGTGGCGTTGGCCTCATCGAAGCGGCTTTCCGACAAGATGATGAGGATCGTGGTGGCGACGGTCCAATCTCATATACAGGCCAGCTCAGTCGAGAAATGTTAACCTTGAGTGCTATCCCCAAAAATAAGTGGCAGACCCTGGTTTACATGGATTTGATCAAGGTAATGTTCCCTTGCGTTTCGACATCTCCCGCGATCCCTGTCCAAACATATGGGCTAACATCTCTATAGGAGCGGAACATGCCTAAGGAGCCACCGAAAGGTCCCGAGAAGGCCCCGTTCTTCCTTCCTGCACCATCTACCTACGGTGTGTCTGACCACAATGCGGATGCGAAATTAGATAGGGCGTCCACCGAACTGTCACGCATTGCCAAGTTGCGGCTCTCTAGAAGTACCAATGCGGGATCCCGGTTCACATCGCTTTTACGAGCAGGTTCTCTGTCTGGAGACTTTGAGTCCTTCTTTTTGGAAATGAAGTCTTTGAATCCGTCTAGACTAGAACTTGAAATCCGGTCACTGGATCCGCAAGTGAAAGGGGAGCAGTCTGAGTTGTCTGCCTTTGTCTTGGCTTTGTGTAATCGTCTTGCTACCAGAAAAGATTTTGAGCTCGCCAACGCATGGATGGCAGTATTCCTCAAAATACACTCCGATGTTGTTGCGGCTTGCTGTGACCCGAATGAGGGTGCAGACAATAGGCTGGGTGAGTCTCTTGATCTTTGGAGACGGGTACAACAGACCGAGAGCCAACGCCTGGCAGGTCTAGTCGGCTACTGCCGAGGCGTCATTGAGTTCTTGAGGTCCTCCCGTTAGCAAAAGTTGCTTGTTTCTAGATGCCGGTTCACGTTTACACACATTCAAATTATCTTCTTCCTTATTTCCCCCGTCTATTTCTCGCCATATCCTAGGCAACTACTGCTCCTGAAGTAGCTCGTAAATGTTTGATATGTGTGTATGATCAATGGTGCCCTTCTCAGTGGCTGCGGTAAGCAAGAAAGATGGGGGCTCAGATTGCGATGTTGCATGAATTCGGATTGTGCACGTTGGTTTGTGTGCTTGAAACAGGCACCTGAATGAATCTATAAGCTGTGGAGCTGTGATGTATCTCGAGTGTAACGCGGTGCGGTGACAAGCAGGATTCATCATGATATGCAACGGAGGGAGGCTTCCCAGTGTAGACCTCAATTTCACTATTTCCACGTTCTTGGGATGTAGGACGTCAATGAGTTGTTTTAGGGTCCGTAGGGAATATAGAATCGCATGCATCTTTGCTGTCAGGTGGAGATCCTCCCATTCAAGCCGTTCTCCCATGTAACCAAGTCTGAGAAATTGTTCCAGTTTCTGAAAATCTCTTTGGCTAAGCTCGGCGTCTGCACTATAAGCGTTGCACAGAGCGAATATTCTCCAAAAATTTAGTGCATCACTGTTTATTTGCAGGGCTATCTGCAATGATTCCAGGCGGGTTTGAAGCGACATTGCCTGAGCCGATATCCATTCTTCATCATGAAGTTCTATTTTGTCCTCTGCAATCCGCCGGCCGCGCCGAACATATTCTGCTATGCAGTAATATCTCTCATGGATAGGGCGGAAGTTATTCAAAACCGAATAGGCAAGTTTCCGATATTCGCGGCCTTTCACCCAGGAGCATTGTCTTGTATGGTCTTCATTGAGGATCGGGAGATAAACACGCGGGTAGTCTACAACTGTAAACTTACACCGCATCTCGCACTGCCAAAATAATTCCGATATCCTGGTATCGAGGATCCCACGAGGCTGTTTGATGTCTTGACTTTGCCCATATACGTCATTCACCTGGTATTCACTTGCAAAATGCTGGTAGTTGCATGCTTCCGCCGTGCCAGTCCGATTCTTCGTTTGCAGAAGTAACTCTGCCAAACCAGTTGCTGGCTGGGCTTTCAATTCATAAGCTAGCGATAGCAAACTGGAAATTCCCAGCCGTCGGGCGGCCAGCGAAGGGCGCAGCATGGCAGCCTTAACTCGAGATATTGATGAATGCGTCGAGTCAGATCCCAACTCAACGGAATCTAAAAAGACTACCGAGCCTTTATCTCCGAGATCATAAAGGACGAGATCTGAGTCATTTGTGAGGACACAAGAGTCCATATATCTTGCTGCGGAGGCACAGTACGCATCAGCTTCCCCCGACACCATGGTTGTTTTACTTGCCCAAGGGAAATCCTGAAGCCCAAGCGAGTCTAGAGGAAAAGCAGCTCCGGTAGCATTGGTGATATTCATCCTGTTCCAGCGACATTTCAGGTCTTCAAACACCGCTGGAACTATGAAAGGACTGACAGGAGCTTTGTCGTACTTAGCAGGCGTTGATCGCTTGCGTAAAACTTTGTCAAGTCTGACAGTTCGATTGTCGTTATAAGCATTGGACGTGTTGAAGCCATTCTTGGTTTCTGCACAGAAAAGCTCGAGCCTGCTCCTTTGATTTTCAAGGCGCATAACCCGGGTTTCGCGCTTCCGTGCAGGCAAGGCACCGTCGAAATAGATGGTTTCACTGGAGCTGGTTAGCTGAAGCAATTTCTGGCAGGTGATGCGTGTGTGCATACATCTCAACGCCGAGCGCCTCCAAATGCATCAAATATAGCATGACCCCACGGCTCACTTCATCGCAGGTGGGAAGGGCATCAATCGTACTGCAGCTGGTCGCTGCAAACCATGACAATAGACGGGAGTACACATTGTACACCAGGCTGGGCCCGTCAATCACAACAGATCTTATACATTCAAGATTGGCATCCGCGTCATTCTGAAGCAGGACGTCCTGGCAGAAGGGATGCAGATGTCGTCTCAGGCGCGGAATACCCATTGGTGACTGAAATATTTTTCTTGATATTATGGGAGAAAAGTAGCTACTTATGGCTGAGAATATATGCACTTTATGTTGGCATAAATTACACCACTACGGTACCAATAATCTGGAGCCCCAAGATTTAGCGTCTCCATAATGTGCCGTACCGTACGATCGCAATTACGTAGCATGGTAGTACACGCTCTGGTCCGCACGGATTGAATCCCATTATACTCCGTAACCGCTCGCCTCTAGCCATTATGACTATGATATTACCTGAAGAGCTAGGACAGCGGAAGTCAATACATCTTCGGCCCGGGCCTACCTGTAAGTTCTGCGGCCATTCGGGCCATTTTAGTCGTGGTTGGGTTAGCCCGTTTTGTAAGAGGTCTTCCGAGGACTGAGTCTAGACTGTGGTTGATGATGGAACTGGTGGGTTTGGCTTGTACTGGCGTCAATTTATCAAATCCACTGATAAGACATGAATTGTTCGGCGCAGGTGATCACGAACCAAAGAATGTCTCACCACCCTATATGCATGAATGGAAACAGAATAATACCAATGTATAGACATTACAAGCCACAGAGTCGGCTCACTAGAACCCTATAGACGTGGGTCGGGGGAGCCATTAAGCAACTCTTTCACGGCCGCAAGCTCATTCTCCTCATAGTCACGACGATGGAGCTCAAGCGAACACTGTGTTGTAAGGATGTGCGCAAGTTTTCCCATTGCTAAAGCATGCAGGCGCTTGAATGATTGCTGCTCAAGCGAATCGTATCCATAAGTTGTTTTTGAGGCACCTTCAACTGATGTATGCGAAGTGGCCTAAAAGGCGCATCAGTCTATATCGCGAGGGAAACAACTGATAAGTAGAAAGCACGGAAGTAGCTGCTTACCAAGGCTAAGCCATAAAACCCCCTTAAGTAATCATTACAGAGCTCAACACTCCTGCAGAAATGTTGAATAGAAGACTGTAATGGCTTGTGTACGCCATCATTCCCCAATGAATTGGCGTAGACATAAAGAACCTCGCCCAAGCGAGCGTGTACCTGATCAGAGGTCAACAATCTTTTCTGACGGTCGGCTGCTAGAGGACACACATTCCAGGCATGGGGCACAATCAATAACGCCTCTTCAAGGCTAAATATTGCCTGCAGGCCCATCCCTTGTGACTGGTACAATTCTGCAAGCTCACACCAGGCCTCGGCGTCTGTTGGTGTGGCTTCAAGCAGCTGTACTAGGCTAGAGATAGCATCTGTATATCGAGACAGCGAGCGAAGCAGTGCAACCCGGCGCTTCAAAATTGGCTACCCATTATAGTAAGTATTTAATATCCCACAGGCGCATATGCACGGACCAAATTCACGGGGGTTTGAGAGAGGATATCGTCATAGTTCCGGAGGCATTGCTCTAGGCCAGATTGACCCTCTGCAACAGCCTCATCATATAGGCTTCGTAGTGCGGCCACTCTCTCATTGGGAGATCCAAAGCGACGCCCTAAGCGTTCGAGGCATGACAAAGCACATTTGTCGTCAGCAGATTGAATGCATGAGAAGAACAATTTTTCGAGAGAATCAAATTCGTTCGGAGTTTCCTGATCTAGAAACGCAGGTCGACCACCTCCAGGTAGCCTTCCCGCAGGTCGTTGGCCGAAGATGGCGGGCGCTTGCTGTGAACGATGGAGAGCTGTCTTAAGACTCGATCTGTGGCTGCCAGTGAGCATGAAAGCAGCCATCGACATTTCTGGCAGTACAAGTATGCAATCTCAATCCCGAAGCAAGAGGCGGAACAAGTGGTGGAATGTGGCTATACTGCTGTGACTTACGTACTGGTACACGTCCAGGGTACGGCCGGGGTCTGTCTTTTCGGGTCCTTCCCGTTCCCGTGACTTTTACTACGGTAACTCCGCAATCTGACGTACCTCCGACCCTCGTACTCCGTAGGACCTCCGAAAAGGTCTGTAATAAGTGCAGAATCAATACTAGGACCCCGGGGCCATCGCTACCCTTGAACTCAGTGTAAGTGTCCATGCGTGCACACTGAAAAGATCTACCAAGGGTTCCATGGCCAACATTTGACAGGAATCGGATCCAATGACATTGTCCGGACGTTTCGATGCAAGTTGCAGAGGTCTGAGGTTAATAGTTGCTTGACCACAAGGAAATCGCGCAGCATGTTAGCAATCCCCGGTCTAAAAATATCAAACAGATCTGCTCTAACATGTCCAGGTTCGAGAAATCATTGTATGACCTGATTAAAGGTCTGAGAAACCACAAGGGTTCTGAGGAAGACTATATCCAGAGCAGTCTTCGAGAATGTAAAGCTGAAATTCGCTCTCAAGACATGGGTAAGGCAGTCATGTACATTGTTCACATCTTATCCTGGCTGAAGATACCACAGACAAAAAGGCTACAGCTCTTTTGAAGCTAGCGTATCTGGAAATGTTTGGATATGATATGTCCTGGGCGTCCTTCAATGTTCTAGAAGTGATGTCATCCCCCAAATTCCTTAAAAAAAGGGTTGGCTATCTCGGCGCTCTACAGAGCTTTAGGCCCGAGACTGAAGTCCTCATGCTTGCTACTAATCTACTCAAGAAGGTCAGCAACTCGTCTTTCCCTTCTATGTACGAGCCTCCTAACACGATGGTCGCAGGATATTGTATGCCCCAATCTGCAGATAATCTCCCTTCCTTTGATTACTCTTCCGAATATCATAACTCCGGCTCTCGCCATGTCACTGCTTTCCGATGTCTTATCCCGGATATCTCACTCCAATCCCTCCATCCGAAAGAAGGCAGTGGTATGCTTGTACCGGCTTGCATTGGTTTATCCGGAGGCTTTAAGACTAGCATGGCCCAAATTAAAGGACCGCTTGATGGATGATGGAGAGGACAGCAGTGTTACCACTGCTGTACTTAATGTCGTATGCGAGCTTGGATGGCGGAGACCTCATGATTTCCTTCCACTTGCCCCACGGTTCTTCGAATTGCTCGTAGAAGGGGGTAACAACTGGATGGCCATAAAGATCATAAAACTTGTGAGTTATCGGCCTCGCCGCTTTCTTTTCAGTGCTCACCTTTCTGTGCTGACCTACTTAGTTCGCAACTTTGACGCCCCTAGAACCAAGGCTTGTCCGAAAGCTTATTCGGCCGCTCATAAACATTATCCAGTCAACCACGGCTATGTCATTACTTTACGAATGCATCAACGGGATTATTCAAGGCGGCATTTTAGAGGGCGAAGGGGCGCTAGAGGACTCACATGAGATTGCGGACATCTGCGTGTCAAAGCTCCGAGGCATGGTAGTTACGGATTCTGATCCCAACCGTAAGTGGCCCCCTGGCCCTATCTAGGTGCCCTTTCTAACGGAACATCAGTCAAGTATGTAGCGCTACTCGCATTCAGCAGGATTGTAGTATCTCATCCTCACCTGGTCTCGATGCACCAGGATGTCATAATGAACTGCCTGGAGGACGCGGATATCTCTATTCGGCTTCAGGCCCTGGAGCTGGCGACTCGTATGGCCGCAAAAGACACGCTTCAACCTGTTGTCGAACGACTTATTGGCCAGCTCGAGGACGCCCAACGACATACAATCACGGGAAGTGGTTCAGACGCCGAAGATGCCGAAGGTGCCGCAGAGTCAGCCGATTACGTCGAAGGCAAAGAGCTACGGAACAACAAGGCCTACGTTCTTGTTCCTGACGACTATCGGATCGAGATTTTGCATCGCGTCTTGGACATCTGTTCCTACGACAACTATTCAAGACTAATCGATTTTGATTGGTATGTCAATATACTGATCCGACTGGTGAGACACCTTCCCACCAATGCTGGAGAAAAATCTGTGTATCAAGCTCTTGAAAGTGACTCTAAGGACGACGCGGCAAGCCGAATTGGATTGGAGATGCGAAACATTGCTGTTCGCGTTAGGAACGTTCGAATGGAAGCAACGAGAGCCGCTGAATTCTTGTTGCTCACCGATAACAGACCATCGGTGTTCGCGAATATTCCTATTGTACACAACGGCCTACTCGGTCCGCTGGCTTGGATTGTTGGGGAATATGCCCAGTATCTTTCGTTTCCCGGCCAGACACTCCAGTCGCTAATCGATGTATCTACCATGTTCCTGCCTGGGAGTGCCCTTACACTTTTCGTCCAGGCAGTTCCAAAGGTTCTGGCTCGCATCATCAATGATAATGAGAAAGCATGGAGCCTAGCGCAGAGGAGTGAAGTCTCCCTTTTTCTGGCGCGGATCGTGGAGTTCCTAGAAGCCCTCGCGGCTCATCCGGACCTAGAGGTACAGGAAAGGGCTATTGAATTCCTAGAAATCATGCGGCTTTCTGCCGATGTGATGCATACAGGCACACAGCAAACACAAATGCCCTACTTGCTGTCGTCGGTTATTCCCGGTCTGTTCTCTGGGCTCGAGCTGAATCCGGTAGCACCAAACGCACAGAAGAAAGTTCCTCTGCCAGACCAACTTCGCCTGAATATACCGTTCAATGGCAACGTTCGCAGGCTGTTTGATGATGACCATGATGGTAACTACGCACAGTACAATGACTTTTATTATGTCCGGGAGACTCAGCTGCCGACCAAACCGCGAAGCGGGCTCAGCATGGTGGGAGTACAGCCGAATCTCTATTACCAGGGCCCAAATGCCTATGAAGCAGCTACTACGAGTTTGCGGCCGAAGGTAGATTGGAAGCAACGCAACAAAGAGGATCCGTTTTACATCGGCGCTGACGAGCAGAATGGTGTAGCAGCACCAGTGGAAGACCGAGCGCCGCGTACTGTGAACAATGAGGTCTTGGATGTCGACTCAATCCCAATAGTTGATCTAAAGATAGGCAGGGTTGAAGGCCCATCTACACCCGCAACCGCCTCATATGATGCTCGGGGCAAATCGGTCGGACAACCCAAAAAATACGAAGTCATTCCAGACGAAATAATTGGGCTCGAGGCAACAGCTGGTTTCGATTCTCCTGATGAGCCCGCGAAGGTGAAGAGGAGTTTACTGCAAGTTGACTCCAGTGGTCTCAAGGATTTTACTCTGGCAGAGGATGAACTCACTAGCATGGGTGAGGTGATTGGAAAGGCTGAGGATGATGTAGAGATGGCCACAGCAATGAGGAAAATCGAGAAAATACGACTGGAAATGCAGCGAGCGTCTGAGCGTGTAGAGCTCGAAGGTTCCCCTTCAGATGGGACGCTTGTTAAGAAACGAAAGAAGCCAAAGAAATCCAGTCATGGTAGGGCTCGCGGAGTTGACTCCTTCCAGAAGAAAGACAGCCACACAGAGCCTGGCAATAATTCGTCGTCGGTGCAAAAGAAAGCAAGGAAAAGAAGAGAGGGGCCGCCGAAAGAATAACTCAAGTACAGCCCGGGTGAATTAATGCTATCTGGAAGACGAATATACACAGAGCCTTGGTTTCCATCGATGCCACTCTCGTACTCGGATGGGCTTGGGGTTTCAGCAGGTCAGTCCGCTTAGGCACATCCAGGCCCCATCGACAGCGAATATTTGATGCGCCTGGTGTATTCTGAAATATAGCGCTTGTGTGCGACTCTCCAGGAAAGTAAATATGGGTGGCGTGACAGTAGTATTTTCGAACATGCCAACTGTTCTGGGATGCCAGTTCTATGAGGGACCGGGGCCCTATGCCAGCAGTCGATTAAATATAGAGATTATTGCAGACCATAATTCCGGGACGACCCTCAACAATTCGAAGATGAGACCACCGCAGACAACGAAGGCAAGAAGAACTGTTAGAACTTTAGCAAGGTCTTTGATCTCAGTGGCCCCGTATGCATAGAGACATACCGACCCAGCCCGTTGACAGCGAGGGCTTTGTGCTGTGTTTGACCGTAGTTGTCTTCGCTTTTCCACGCTTGGAAGCCTCATGTTTCGCAAATTTCTCATTTGCTCTTCTTTGCTGTGGTGTTTGGGCCTAGTGGACTGGGTCAACATCCATTCGTTCGTAGGGAAGCACGGAGGTGGAAATATACCATGTTGTGATGGTTGGGTTGTTCACAGGGCAGTGCAATGAGGCTTGAACAGGACTGGTTATGCTAGCGGAACAGCTCTTGACTTTAGTCAAATTGGAGTAAAGGTGTCGTGAGTGCAGGAATTGATGATTCAGTTGCTCGCCAGAAAGTCTGAGAGGCCACGTTGGGGGAACGAACTGCTGCCGCGGAGCGCAGACAAGGGGTACAGCCTAAAGTAATCCGGAGACAACCTCGGAAGATGACTGAGTTTCAATATAATGTCTCACATACCAAGTTGGGGAGTCAATGGCCACTACTGCTCTACTGATGATGATATAAGTCCATACAGATTGAGTATTTCACCTTGAAGCTTCTATCTGCCTCCGCCGTGGATTCGGAATCTTTTGCCGCGATTTCATCACGTACGTGGATGCTTGCTTACCAGTCAAGTACCTACCGCTCTGCAGACTCACATCCATCCATGGGATGGATTTCTCACTACCTACTCGCAGACCACCTGCAGTGCAGAAGGAGAATCTGGGCAACAGCAAGTATGTCCATGTCTCTGCCCATTGGCGATGCAGGTCTCTAGACCCCCTAGAAATTTCATGGTAATGTATGTGCCTATAGGGCTTTCATGAACAACAGTGATTGCTACATGGTGTGGAAATGAACAAGCAGTAACTAGTTAATAATAATCACAAGTATATATATAACCGGCATTAGCTGTAGATATATTTTATGTGACTACTGCAACTAATAGAACCCACCAGAACAATGCAGAATAAGATATGTACTCTTGAAAGGTTGCTTTACAATATTTTGAAAGTCACAAGGGAGGTTGATGATTTGTGGTTCGTGCGGCTCGTTACTACCTAGATATCTATGGGGACTCGGGGAGAGAGATGTGTAAAGCCTTTTTGTTCGGTCAAGACGATCTATCCAGTCTACCTAGTAGGGAGGAGAAATCCTGTCACTTAACATGTGGAACAGACAGCAGTCAAGGTCATTATTATTATAACAAGTATTGTTGTTAACTGGTCGTGGGATCCCCAGTACTGAATGTTGATTGGGCATTGGGCAGCAGGTCAGGTAGTACTTAGGTACTCCAACTGTCAAGGGTTATTATTCTAGATTCTGTCCCTCTGCATGCCAACAATAGAGAACAAAAAAAGGACATAAAGAGGAATGCGAAAGAAATTAATAAACAGCCGAGCCTAACAAAAAGATCCCATAACATATGTCGATAGGGATTCTTGCTCCAGGTAAGTCCATGCCCAATACTTTTCTGATTGCCCAACTATGAATCATCAGGCCGTGAACTACCTGACGGTATCCCCTCCCTGTCCTTGCTACTGCCTGCCATTTTTATCCCCTCAGTATATCTTAACCCCCCCACCTCCCCCCGAAGAACACGACCACCTCGTGACTCTCCTCCTTGATTTTGATTAATCTGCTACAATCCTTGTTACTTTATAACGCGCCATACTGCGCGCCTTGGATTCAAAAGCTCAACACTAACAGTGAAAGTGAGGCCCTGACCAGATACAAATGGATTATGAACTTAACACCAAAAACAAAGCATCTGTGACAACACATCATATCCTGAACTACATCTTTTTCTCCTGTTACCTTATATTCGCGGATTGCATTTCCAAAGAAACCAAGAATAGCTTTACGGACACTTGCTTGACTCAGAACCGGACAAAGGGAGCCCGGTCCTAGAACACCACTTCTCTTCACACATTGAAAACCAGGACTCAGCAGGTGTACAGTCAGCAACCCAAAACATTAAGTAATATCAATGACGTGCGTTACGAAGGATCTCATCGGCATCGCTTGATACTCACGATCTGCTAAGCAGGTTCAACATCACAATTGGCCCCAGTCCACACGACTCGGACGATTCCTCTTTCACCGACGAAGAGGGCTCCTCGGGGGTCCAGGTCTCGCCGCCTTCCGAGTCGGAAAGCCATGGTTATCATGACCCGTACGATGAATGGACGAATTTACCTTATCCTGATGAACTGAAGCCATCTGACTCAGGTTCTCGAAATCGAACATCCTATCGAACCCAGAGTCGCAATCCAGTCCACCCGCCTTCCACGTCTACAAGTCGTCGACGTTCAGCCAGGCGTCAAATTGTTCCAGAACGGGAATCATTCCATCGGCGATCCCGTCGTCATCCTTCGCCCGATTCCCCTGAGAGTATGGACTCAGCGGAGGAGTACGGTGATCCGTATCGCCGCAGATCCCAGGAGCGGTACAGATCCCAGGAGCGATATTGGCCTTCGCTCGCCCAGGGCTCAGGATATGCGCACAGCCCGTCTCCGGGGCCATCCTATGTTTATCCGAATGGCGCGGTGCCGCATGCTCCCTTCGCACCCCCCACTGGTCAACATACGCCATCAGACCAGTTAGTTAGACTCGGATCTCACAGCCAGGTCGGGCATTCAAGTCAGTATGGCCATCCCTTCTACGGGTATAGTCACCCTGTGCAACAACCTCACGGCCCAGGCGTTTCTCAATTCTACATGCACGACCACCACCCCGGGACCCACGGGCACACGGTAGCCTCAGGAGCCCATCGCAGCGACGGCCACAACCTACCACAGTATCCTTTTCAGCCCTCGGGGCCCTCTCATGGCGCTCCGCCCTATGGCGGACCTCAGATGAGCCATCATGACCTGGTTCCGTATGGTACAGGGGGCTTTTATCCATTCCGAGAGCCGTACGCTATGGTTCCCAGTATGATTTCTCCCTACTTTAATCCTTATGCTCGCGCACCGTCTCCTCCTAGTCAGGCCGAATCCGCTGGAGCGCCCGTCTCTCCAGAACCCGCTCCGGCTCCGGCCCCCGCAGATCCCGCGAAAGACGAAGCAATCGCCAGGCTCGAGAAATTGATATTGGACGAGCGAACGGAACGTGAAGCCCGCGATGCGCGTGAAGCTGCCGCAAAAGCTGCCGCCGAAGCCGAAGCTGCCGCCGAAGCCGAGAAGCAGCAACGTGCTGCCCACGAAAAAAAGCTTGTCGAGGAAGCTGCTGCTGCTGCCAAAGCAGAGGCTGAGCAGAAAGCTGCTGATGAAGCGGCCAAGGCAAAGAAAGAGGCAGAGGAAGCGGCAGCGAAAGCAGCTGACGCGGCGGCAGCCGAGGCTACGGAGAAAGCCACTGCGGACGTACAGGAGAAAATCGCAGCTGCAGTAGCAGCCAATAAACCTCCTGACAAGAAGCAACCTATCAAGTTTAAGGATGCCCTTGGTAGAAAATTTAATTTTCCCTTCGACTTATGTTGCACTTGGAAGGTAAGCATGCACGGCACCTATACCATGAGGGCAACCGACTGCTTTCTAACTTTAATTAAGGGCATGGAGGAGCTTATCAGACAAGCTTTTCTTCACATTGAGGTGATAGGACCACATGTTGCAGAGGGGCATTATGATTTGATAGGCCCCAATGGCGATATCATCCTCCCACAGGTTTGGGAGACTGTTCTTGAGCCTGACTGGACCATTACTATGCATATGTGGCCGATACCAGAAAAACCGAAAGAGGAGCCGGCTCCGCCTCCAGAGGGTGGTGCTCCTGAAGCTGACGCAGTACCGCCTGGTGATGCTGCAGCTGCCGAGCCGCCGAAGAAGTCGGGTGTGTTCATATGTCCACGAGCATTAAATCTACCAGCTGAGCCACCTGCTAACGTTACTTAGGCACCAAAAAATCGAGGCCAAAACCTGGCGACCCTAGCCCATTTGCGGTGTGGATGGTAGGAGGTCCAGCCCGCTTCAAGAAGCAGGCTTTAAAAGTGGGAAAAAAGCCTAAAGCAGCCGATCACGCTGTATTGCGTGTTGTCTGATAGGGTCAAAAGCTATGAGTCTCGGTCACAGCCCCAAGCTGTCCATTTAGCCAGTGGATTCTTGTGGATGGAGACGGGGAACAGGAGCTCTCAATATCCGTTCTCAGGATCTCCAGTACAGGACACAAAAACTTACCAGATGGAGTTTGCATTGGCCCGTTTCCCGCCGTCCTGCTCCTTCAACAGATCCAAACGGTGCACCGAATCTTGAGCTTTCCTTATACAGGGCTGTCTGCTTTAGACAGGCATGACTTTTCCTCTCGTTTTCGAATGGGATTGGTTTCTCATGCCATGGCGAAGTTGGTAATATTGCTGGCGTTTGTTGTTCTTGTGGGAGTATCAAAACAATCACTTTCATTGGAGTTGGAAAAGTATTTTGAGGGAACTATCCTGCTGATATACCCATAGATCGTTGACAGCGACTTCATTCTCTATAGCGTGCATTTGTATATGTATATATATGCTAGGTGTTCATTTCTCTTTAGCTCAAATCGGGAGCATTGGTCCGTTACTTTTTTCTTTTCTAAACTTCGATCTCAGTGTATCAGAATCCCAAGGGCACTCGTTCTACCCGCACAACTATTACATTAATCTTCTTTGAGAGTATATTGCCATGTATGATATAAGATCGAAATAATACCCAGCAATGGTGCCCAGATGCCTTTGTTATATGTTCATTGAAGAAGAGGCTTCCAGCTGATCTCATCGCTGACATTACCGTCAAGTAATCCTGTCAACAATGACGATTTGTGGGTATCCTTTGCGACGATCTCTGGAACGGGGGCATCACTGTGTGCAATTTGAAATGGGTGCTCAACTGCTGCTGGATTCTGGTTCAAGCCGAGTGAGCTGGGTTTAGGGGGCACCGGTGGTGCATTTTTCTTTGAACCATCTTCCGTTCCTCGTCGGACAGGCTGTGGAAATTGGGGCGTAGCCGGTGCTGTTGTACTCCTGGGCGGAACCGGAGGTTTTCTGAAGTTCGCGTCGCAGGTATCTGTAGATTTCCTTTGTGTCACGGTCATTGGACCCCATTCGAGATTCTCAGTGGGAGAGAAAGGATTGGATGTACGATAGGTATCCAATATATAACCATTGGCTGGGGGACGTATGGATGACCTTACGGAAGCTCCTGAGAATCATTAAGCTGAAAGCACAAAGTAGAATTGTGGGTCGACAGAGCCTACCGTTGTCGAGCCACCATTTACGATGATCTGAGCTAGGTGGAGGAAGCCCAGTAGTCGTTGGCTCAATGGGAATAAGGACACCGTCACTCATGCCAACCGGCTGTGGCTGGGTTTCGAGGATTTGCGGGTTGCTTCTTCGGCGAGCGTGGAGCGAGTGCCTCAAGTTCTCTTTTCGAGCCTCATCGACAACGCTAATTGTACATGTGAAATTTGCCCACACTGGACGATGGTCAGAAAGTCGCAAATGGGAAACACCGTAGTTTAGCTGTCTCAAGTCGGGCCCTCTCCACAGTATTCTGTCACACCATGCGGGAATACGTGCTTTCTCCCTTGGAAAATGTTATTTCTGCACCGCTGAGAACAATGGAACTACTCACGAGGTGTCATAGGTGTCTTCTCCAACGTCATATTTGTACGTCGGCGGAAACGTGACAAGACCCTCGTTATAGAATTGGAAAGCCCGGCCCGCGAGCATCTGAAGATTTAGCTATACCTGGCTGTCAGCGCGAGTATAGACGGGACGGAAAAATCACCTACTTGGTCATTATCATAGAGCTTTTGGTAATTGGCCTGTTGCACTAGGTCCCTAACAGTCTGATTAGGTAGACCAATTCGATAATTGAAGTCGCCCAGCCATATAATAGCATCATGGTCCTCGATAGACCGATTCCTTTGAAAGCGGAGTCCGCGACATATAGTTTCATAGTCATTGTTGCGCTCGTCATAGTTTGCAAACCCAGCAGCTAAATGAGCCGTTACAAAGCAAAGCCTGGTATTTGAATACTCAAAGCGAATGGCACAGCCTCCTTTGTTTCCAGCCATTCCAGAAAGCCCAGTCTGCGAGAGGGGGGATTAGTGAGGTATGAATAAAAACAAGGTTCAACCCACCTTCTTAACACTTCCTTCAACGTTTTTTATGTCCTTGAGTATATCCTCACGCACGTAGATCATCAAAGCCGCTCCAACGAGCTGGCCAGACCGTAAAAGGACATATTTTGGGGTTCTTTGAGCAGCTGCACGCTGATTCAAGCAATCCATGACGGCAACCTCCCAGGATTTACGGGTTGTAGGGTCTGTCGACATGATCTGCTGGGGACTCAAGACAACAATTTCTTGAAACGCAACAGCAAAGACAGTCGGATCCATGCGTTGACCAGTATATTTGGGAAACAGCCAAGGGCTCAATTCAGTATCTGGTCCTTGAACTCGCCCATTAACGTTGAATGTTCCGGTCCAAATGTTGGTCGATTTCCTGGAAGTGAACTCTGATGCTCTTCGATCAAGCTCGCTAGAAACCAAATCATTGACCGGGTCATAGAGATGCACAGGCATCTGGTCTGGCAGACGGCCTAACAGTAGATCTATTGTCTTCTGCCGAGCCTTGTCGGAAAAATTGTTGATATACAGCCTGGTGGCAGTTTTACGCGCGTCCGCTAGGGCACCTGCAAGAGACATCTTCCCGTGCCGCGTGTATGAACTCCTAAGAGCGCCAGTACCAGCATATATCTTGGATAACGCATCCCCATTATCTGCCCAAAGTGTGGAGTGTCGCAGTCGAACATCGGGGCTTAGCACACCGTTTTCTTGCATCAGGAACGACTCAAGAGCCAGCGAACTGATGATGGTTTGCACGAGGTTAGTTCGGTCGAGGCAATCCAAGCAATTAGTACGGAAAATGCCCTCTTGCTGTAGAATTGTAGTGGTACCTCCGGAGACGCTATCATTCTTCGCAGACAGACGACCTTTCTTAGAAAGAAAGTACGCAAAACCGTCCAGAGAAGGTATGAGCTCGTGCTTTATTTCGTTCCCGGCCCCGTACCCCAGCGGACCCCGAGCCTCCGCGTGGAAATCAAACTCTGTAGTCCGTAACAAAGCGTGATCTGAAATTGAACTTTCTGCTGAAAGCTTTCTCTTTATATGCTCCCGAAACCTCGTAGAAAGTTCAACTTCACCTGGTTTCGATTCGCTAAGAAGATTGACAACGTGGACAGCGCCGTATTCTAGCTCCAAGGATTGGATATGCTTATCGAACGCGTGTTGAGTAGCCTCAATAGATCGCGTCACCTCGATTTTTTGCTGACCGGGTAAAAGCCCCGTGGCTTGCTCCCAAAACACTGGCACCGAGCCACGAACCTGGACATAAGAGAAGGCGACACCGGAAGGTTCACAGACCAAAACTGTTTCTGTCTCAACGAAATTGGCAACGTTTCCATCATCATCGAGACCACGCGCGTTGAATCGAGTACCCGCTCGCCGAGAGGACAAACGAGAGATTATGGTTAGCAATGAGGGCAAGTGTTTTTTTCGTACTGAAGATAGGTCATTGACAGCGGCTGGAATGGTCAGCGTCCCGCAGAATCCTCGAATCACACATGTGAGAATCTGAGAGGAATCGAGAAGTTGTTTTTCGCGTGGCGATAGGTGAGATCTGAACAATAGTAGAGGTTGAATCATATACGCGTTCCACAACATATCTTTGTCAAGGGAGTCGATGTCAAAAGCCGTCGACTTGTCCGAGCTAAATGCATGTTAGTCTACGTCTTTTTTTTATTTCAAGCTGTTAGCCTACCGGTCTTGCAGACGATCCGTAAGATTGAAGTCAAGACTGTAGTAGAAGCTACCATCGGTCAGGAGTTTCTTGAGAGATAAGAATGGATTTCTCGTCGGGCCCGGTCTAGCATCAGGGCCTGCATTTGAATATAGGTCCTCGTCGGCTAATGAAGATTCCGTGTCATAATAGAGACTAGACTCGTATTCTGAGCGGTTTAAACAATCTTCTTCGGTTAGATAGAGAACGACAGCCACATGACAAAGGTATCTTACAGAAATCTACGTCTTCGATTCTTAAGACAGATTCTCCGGGTCTGACAGTGGCGGCCTTGGAAGAACGCGTAACAACGCAAACAAACACATCCTGGTCTATGGTGATCAGTCCAAGGATTCCATAGCCAGACCCCAAGGGTCGGTAGCCTGTCAAGTCTATAGAAGATAGACTAGCAAATTCCACCAAGCAGCGCTCAGTGTTAGGGCTCGCCGGGAAGTCAGTACCAGCTGATTCCACTAAGCTATGCTGGAAGATCAACGCATCGTCGGATGTGGCCACAATAAGAGTGCGAACTGGGTGGTCCCGGCTGAAGATTCGAATAGTAGGCATATTCAAGTAGGAGCTCGATGACGGCTGATCATCGCAAACGGCCGGACAGCGGATATTTATTGGAATGGCGTTTCTTTCTGCTTTTTTTGCATATCAATCGGACACGCCTGTAGCTTGTCAAAGGGCGCTGTGTGGGGGGTAGGGTAGAGGTAGGCGGATACAAAATCGCAAAGCAACTAAGAACAGCAGGTTCATAGGGCAGCAGGGCTGAACAATTTCAGAACTGAGTAACACTGGTAATTACTCAAGCCACCAATGACACTGTTCAAACCCTCATTAAACAAGATAGAGAGTGACGAATGGTTGAACTCTGAATATGGGATTATGCGCAACCTTTCAAGACATTTTAAGCTTTCATGAAGTAGGTCCATTCCAAATTCTAGAATTGTGCTATAGAGGAGTGTAAGTCGTGTAGAGTTATTATTATTTTTGGACCAGCAAGTTTGAACTGACTGGGCTCAGTGGGCTGTGACTAAGACAGAGATCCAAAGCAGTCAAGTTCGGCTCCCCTACCTACTTGCGGAAAGCGGTCAAGATAGATACCGCGGCAGGCTTTTCCCCCTCTGCCTGGTATCTTGTAAATCTAGTCCCTACAGCCCGTAAAGACAACAATATCTTCATGGCCAAACAGCAATAATAAAGCCAACAGTGCTTCTATTGTGTTGATTCATTAACTTCACTGTTGTTTTAAGTCTATTTTGTGTCAGTATTATTGTTACTGCGTGATCTCTATTTGTGAAAGAAATGGGGTTAGCAGCACCCCGGAAGTATGTTCTGCTGAGTGCATAAGCCAACATTCCACTGACAAAACTGTTAACCAGGAGAACCAAGATTTCTCACGATCCCAATAATACCAATTGGTCGCGATCAACGAGTGGTTTCGGACATAAGATTCTCAGTTCCCAAGGATGGACGCCAGGAAGTTTCTTAGGAGCTCGCAATGCCGCTCATGCTGATATGTTTACTGCTGCAAGCGCGTCGCATATCAGAGTCTTTGTGAAAGACGATACCCTTGGTCTCGGGGCCCGGTCTAAACGGGAACCGCTGGACGAACCCACCGGCCTTGACGCATTCAAAGGTCTGCTTGGTCGACTGAATGGGAAATCGGACGCCGAATTACAGGTTGAGCAGAGAAAGAGGGACGATGTGAAACTCGCTCGTTATGCTGCTACCAAGTGGCAAGCTGTTAGGTTCATAAGTGGTGGTCTATTGGCGCAAGAAAAAGAGGTGACAACCTTCGAGAAGGCTCGCAATCCACTGGCGGACGCAAAAGAGACACCCTGTCGTATACCAGAAGTGAAGATGAAGGCTGCGAACGCTACCGATAATGACTATGGAGAAGAGGTATCGGATGACAAGACTGAGAGTATCGATGCCTCTGAAGATTCGGGGTCCCATAACCGGCGAGAAAAAGACAAGACGGACAAAGACAGCAAAAAGAAAAAGGATAGAAAAGACAAGAAAGGTAAAAAAGACAAGAAGGATAGCAAGGATAGGAAAGACAATAAGGAGAAAAAGAGAAAGCGAGCAGAGCAACAAGAAGACTCCGACAACCCTCTGCAAACGCGAACCATGGAGAATGGTACACACTCTAGCAATGAGCAGGACCAGCTCCCGTCAGATACAGTGAAGGAACGTCGTCCACCCGGGAGACACATGATTAGAGGACGGTACATTGCCCAAAAAAGGAAGGCCGTGATGGATGAGAAGTCTTTGAACGAGGTAATCCCATAATATCCATCTCGGGGGACTTGCTTGAGGCTAACGGAGCTAGATCTTCATGGTAAAATCATAAACAGCCCTTGTATATACTCACCATATACCCCAATCGACCTGAGCATTGCCCTTTCGGGTTCGGGCCTCCAAAAGCTTGTATAGAACACAGTGTTATAGGTCTATATTAGGTAGTGGCATATACAAGATCATGGACGGTTTAATTAGAGAATACGTAAAATGTATAAGACCGAGACCCCTACGGAGTATTGCAGGTGACGGGCTTAGAATCAATGACTAATCAATATGGTCATATCAACTATGACGACATTGATATCCTAATTCCCGGAGGGAAAGTGTCTGAAGAATCCTCGCAAGCCAGGCCTTTATCTTGCCTTCTCCTTGATTGGTTACTTGAGGCTATACAGGTCTCATTTGTATTACGTTTATTGAGTTCTACCCTGGAGACGGCCTGAATGGACGAAGACCAAGCGACGCAAGGTTCTATCATGGAACCTGACTTTACAGCATACCCTTCCCATCACGACAAATCAGCCTTTGCAAATAGGGAAATTGTGAATCAAGTGCCTAGAGAGGGTAGTGGAGTTACAGTGGATGGCTCGTGGAAGACACCTGATATTGCGCATCGGTCAGCCCAGGTCGTCAAGTCAGGAACCGCTAAACAGCCTTCGAAAGGCTATGAGAAATATGGGTGCGTTAGAGATGCCCAGAAGCTCATGTGATGATGCATTCTAATATGTTAACAGAATTCACTGGGCACCACTCAATATCCGACTTGAGCGTCGACTGCAGACCCTTGTGGTCCTATGCCATACCTTGACAATTGCTATATGCCTTGGACTTTTCTTCTTCACCTGTGCTATTCCATTGTCATGGCCCCTCCTGGTGCCTTATCTGATTTATATATCGTTATTCTCGAATATCGCTACGTCGGGCTCGCTGAAGTATCGGAGTGGTTTTCTGCGATCACTCCCAATCTGGTCACTTTACGCCTCTTATTTTCCAGCCCGTTTACATCGCTCGGAGCCTCTCCTGCCGACAAGGAAGTATATTTTTGGGTATCACCCACATGGAATCATATCGCTCGGCGCATTTGCAGCATTTTGTACCGAGGCCCTCGGTTTCTCGAAGCTGTTTCCCGGCATAACTAACACATTACTCACCCTGGATTCCAATTTTCGAATACCATTTTACCGAGAATATGCTCTGTCAATGGGTCTGGCCAGTGTCTCGCGTGAATCATGTGAGAATCTTCTTACTAAAGGCGGAGTAGATGGCGAAGGCATGGGCCGCGCTATAACAATTGTTATAGGCGGTGCGCGAGAATCACTCAATGCATCGCCAGGCTCATTGCAACTTGTCTTGAAACGTCGTATGGGATTCATAAAGTTAGCCATTCGCACTGGTGCTGACCTTGTACCGGTGTTGGCCTTTGGAGAGAATGATCTGTATGAACAGGTCCGCTCGGATAGCCACCCTCTTATCCACAAGTTTCAGATGCTGGTGAAACAGAGTCTAGGATTTACTATCCCACTATTCCATGCTCGAGGCGTCTTTAACTACGATGTTGGCTTAATGCCATACCGCCGCGCGTTGAATATCGTTGTTGGTCGGCCCATACATGTCATTCAGCAACAGGACCGCAATAAGATCGATGACGACTACATAAACCGACTTCATTCTGAGTATGTGGGGGAGCTTGAAAGGCTCTGGAAGGAGTGGAGGGAAATTTATGCCAAAGACAGAGTCTCTGAAATCGAAATAGTGGCATAGTAGATGTATGTCATTCTTGGGGTTTGACCGATTTCTCCCGTCTGATAATAACCATGTGAAGACACGAATATACAGCCTGTTTAAATGTGATGCATAAACCGCTGGCGGTACTGAGCTTCGCGGAGATGTTATAATATACCACATATGACTTGGTCAAGCGTTTGTTGTGTTTAAGCTTCAATTGAGCTTCGAGGTTTGCAAGTAGGGCAACCAGTAACTCCTGCTGGCAACACCGCATTATCCCTTCTGGGTGGATAATCCAAATGCTTGATACTGGACTTGAGAATCCAGGAGGAGAAAGATGATTAATGAGCTCTATGACAAGAAGTAGATAAGATCATCGTCTTGTTCATCTGGAACAAGATCATGAGGAAAACTGGCCATTGAATACTAGTGCAAGAACGAAATGGTAAAGATGGCGCATAATAAAAAAGACAATCTGGGTATCTATAAGAACATCACAAAGAATATTGACAGACCAATCGCTCATGACAAACACCAGGGTTGGATCTGTTCTGTAACAATAATCACAATCACAACAAGAAAGGACACTAATCAGACACCCGGGCGACTGTTCGAGAGCACCGTGCTTGCTGGCCTAGAACTTTGAACTGGAATGGCCGGGCCTGAATCGGATGCCCTTCGACTTTCCGGGGCTACTCTGACGCTGCCGCGGGAACCCTTAATCAAATGGCCACTTTCAACACGATCTTGGATCATCTCATCAAGGATCCGGGAAACTTCGTCCATGCTTTTTCGCTTTGTCCCAGGGTCGAGCTCAGCCGAAGGAGTTGGACGCTTCACCCCTGAATCAGGGGCCGGGGATTCTCGGCCAGGAGAACTGGTGGCTCCCTTGTCTTTAGTACCAGCCGATTGAGTATCTAAGGTGAGCTGCGCCAGGTCGCGATGTCGAGCAGCCGAGCGAAGGGCAGTAAGCATGCGATCCTTATCGTCCAACTGAAGGCGAAGCTCGTTGATTTCCATGTCCTTTTCTCGGAGCTGGGCAATAAGGTCGCTATCATCCGAATGTTTGATACCCATTGACATGCGAGAGTGACTAGAACGCCGAGCCTGAAGCAGCCGTCTTTCTAGGGTTGCAATGTATCGATTTTTGTCTGTGAGGTCGGCCTGAAGAGCGGTAATCTGTCTTTGAGCGCTTGCTTTCCCATCTGCAAACTCGCCCATCGTATCCTCCTCATCCTCATTACCTAGGTGTAAGTTCATAGGAAATTCCTGGCTATTAACAGAAAGGAAAGAAACCGGTCGTATGGACGAATGCCCATAACCGCCGAGTGTGGATTGACTCACGGAAGAGCGCAGAGATCGAGAGCCCGGATCTATGGAAGACAGTCTGGATAGTCGGCCAAGAGCAGACATGGCGCCCTGTGTATTGACACCAGTAGATTTCGAGCTTAGAATGAGCCGGTTCAAATGCTCTATCCGTTCTTTGAGTGCAGTTCGGGCTAGCTGCATTTCCAGCATCTGCTCTTCGTGGCGCTCCTGCGCCTCCTGCTCCAGTTTCTGTTCTTCCAGTTTGAGCTCTTTTTCAGCTTGGACCTTCGTTTGACTTTCGAGTTGACCGCGCAAAGCTTGAATTTCCACACGGTACCGTTCGAGAAGCACGCGGCTGCCTGCGTCACCTCCACCGCCACCAAACGCCTCTTCTGCCCTTTTGGCATGACTGACAATATTGTTTTTTGCCCGAGCAGCAAATTTCAGAGTGTTCAAGGTTTCCCCCGAATTTGCATTCATCATACTGCCCAGCTGGACGGTACAGAGGATACTGACCAGAGAATTGCCAGACAAAGCTGGCTGCAACAATCTCGTGAGTTTACTATCGCGAAAAGGCAGGTGCTTTCCTTCTGATTGGGAAGTGTTGCCTTTGGTCTCCGACAGCCTTGAAATGATATTTCCCAGAGTCAGAAGGCTCTTATTAATATGTGCACCTTCCGTACGTCGCTCCTTATCATCAGCCGCTCGCTCAGATCCTGCGAGATCGATCAAGCTCAATGTTGATACTCGAACCCCACCGGGGGCTAGGCCGGATCTCCTGTCTTGTGCAGTACCTGTAGGCACTCGCTCCCTACTTTCAACGACAATTTGAACCACTGCATGACTTCGCGAGCTGCGAGCGTTGAACTGAGTACTGCCTGTCCTCCTCGCGTGGTCACCTCTTGCAATAACGCGGAGAAGCTGTGTTGGACTCTGCACAATTTCCTCTTTTAAAGGGGTTGCATACACGCCCCGCTTGCTGTCTTCACGTAACTTAATCTCCTCCTGTGACGCAACAGCCGAACTGGCGGAAAGAAGATCGTGGATCTTCTCATTGTAAATTTCGAGGTAGCTGACGCGAAGTAAAAACTCCCGATGTGGGGTCTCTCTGATGAACGAGAATATGTCCGTGATGGCCAATGGTATCACTCCAGGAGAGGTTGCAGTTCCTTGCATCGAAAATGTTTTGCCAGTTCCGGTCATGCCATAAGCAAAGACTGTGCCATGGTAACCCTCCATCACTCTTCTCACCAGACGTTTGGCAGCGGAGTCGTAGACCCGAGCGTTATTTTCAATCGCTGAAAAGACGTTGTCTAGTAAGGTTAGCATGACCCAAGTCTCGAATGGCAGTGGCCCACCGTAGTAGTAATCTCCGCCCTCCTTCCCGTTATACACAAGTAAGCCTCGACGAGAATCCACCATCCATTCGGGATTGGCCGAGCTCTCGCCGCTGACATTTGGCCTCACTCTGACACTGACTATGACATTTCCCTTTGTCTCCTTTGATCTAGCGTTGGATCTTGATGTCCCAGCTGTTTCATCGCCTTCATCAAACGTAGTGGCACTTGTCGAGTAAGATCCTTCCGCAGAGGAGCTTCTGCTCTGGGAAGGTGAGCCCTCCAATTCCGCGTGCGGAATTGATTTTCCCTCTCCTCCCATGCTCAGTAATGAATGTGTCTTCGAGCTCCTCTGGCTAGCAGTCCCAACACTGGGACGCGAACCCCTCTTTGACTTCACGCTTCCAGACGACTGTAAACCGTGAGGGGCCGCCGTTGACGATGCGGTGGAAGGCCGACTTCCTGGCCTAGGTGGTTGAGGGAATGCCGCTATGCTGATTGTTCTTCGCAGAGATTTGTCCGGACTACTGGGAACTCTGGCCGCTGAGGTTGATATGGTAGCGCTAATATTGGTTGTTGAATTGGATAGTGGGGACTTGCTAGGTGTCGGTCTGGGACTGGAAGGTGTGCGCAATTTGGAGGGAGATGCCGCCCTTGAGGATTCGGCGGATGCAGGTAGACTTTTTCGCGATTTCGGCGCTGGCAACTGGGGTAATGCGCCCATTTGTGGGCCGGCGGCCGTCCTCGGTGGCTGTGGCAGTGTAGACATTGACTGTAGCTTGATGATCAATATTTTTAATCACGTAGTCAGCCTATGTATGCCGGGTGCTAAATGGTATGCGCTCAGAGCCAAACAACTCCTGCGGCCATGGGCAAAACAGGTTATGAAAGTAGGCTTGGCCACGAAAAGCTGTAGTTGGCGCAAAAGTCAGCTAGTTAAAGGGCAGACTGAGATATGACATTCCATTTGACATGTTGTTATATATGGAGGTAAATGCTTTTGACGTTTGCTAACGCCTCTTGAAGGGGGCTGCTGCATTGCCCAGAGAATATATGGCGTGCACAGCGACGCCATGATGATCGAAAACAAGAGAAACTCACGTTTCAGGGTCAACGTTCCCACAACCAACCCTCTTGAGTCGCCGGGTGGCAGCTTGAGATAGAATTGAGGGCGCGGGAGAGCGAGAGATTGCTGGAGCAAAGAGGGAAGATAGTGCCAGGAGATGATGAAGGCGCCCCCTCGTCAAGGGCAATGAGGAGAAAACTGAAGTGAAGTGTCTTTGCAAGTGCGAACTGCAAAATGCGGAAAGGCTTAAGAGAAGCGGAAGCAGAGAGCACTGGACGGGTATCGCATTGCTGTGCTGTGAACAGTACGCGGTAGTGACTGGCTGTAGTTGTCACCCCACATTTGCTGGGCCGTAGAAGAGCCTAAAGAGGTCGAACCCCGGCTCCCCTGCCTCGATCAGTCGATTCCCCTGAAGTTTGTATACATGCTGGATTCGACTATAGGGCCTCCCGGCCTACTGCTTGTCCAGGCAAGGAGCGCGTCCTGCGGGCACTAAGTTTGTAAGTGCCATTTGCAGATTTGCAGCTTTACATACACTCTGTATTTTACCTTTGATTTTTGCTTCCTTCTGGAGAGGAGAGGAGAGAATCATCCCTCTGCGTTTCTCCTCCCTGTCTACTTTGCGCTCCGATACCGCTTTGTTTCATTATGTCTTATATCCCCCATTCTTACTGATATTGCTTCTATGGAAACAAGGGTTCTCGAGTCTCAAATGATGATTATTACACAGCGCATGCTCGACCCGGACGGCCATGCAGGCTTACGGAGTTAGCCTGCTGCGTAGTCTATATATTATTGGGGTTGACCGTTCGAGTCCGCTTGCAACCTGGAGTCTCGGAAGCACAGACTTAATCATTGGTAATGAATTCTTCTTCTTCTTACCGTATCGGGCATAGGTTTGTTGATCTCATTATCGAGTCTTTCGTCTAGACCAATAAGAGGACACATGTGCCTCGATAAGCCCCGATTTTGCCCCTGGCGACAAAGATAAATTGAAACACAAGGGAGAAAAGGGGATCAACCATGCCCATGTGAGATTCTGTGATATGGCCAGAGTCACAAATGATCACTACTGGCCCAGTTCACTCTGGAAATAGTAGTCATCCTGAGGAGTCTTTACTAGTAGTCTAGTACCCGACCCCTTACTAAGCTTTATGAGATAAGTCATCCCATATACATGCGCAGACATGCCGCAGCGGCTCGCACGTAGTCCGTATCCGACTCCCGAGAAGCCTATGACTGCCTGCGGAGTTGGATCATCCGGCTGGGATCAGATGGCATGGTGCAGGAAACTCGAGCTTCGGCCGGAAGAACGGCATGTTACTGCGCACCTCTGATCAAAAGGTTGAACCGAGAAACGCACTCCGTATAAATTGTGCTACCCCTTCATGGAGCCGAAATCCAATTGCCGAGCAGCATTCTTGAACTGATCATCGAGCTCCCCGCCGCGCCTCGTCAAGTCGTCTCCCATTTTCCTTGTGCCACCAGATTTTCGTGGAAGGTATTCCTTATTCGTTGGCCTGGGTTCTGCGGTCCACCAGCTGTGCTGAAGGGCTTGGTATGCAGTGCTTCTCTTCCTTGGATCCAAGGAACACATAGACATGAGTAAATCTGCGCCGACAGAACCAGCTGTCGGGAATTGCCTGAGGAAGAACTCTCGGCCTTGCGTTGGCACGGTATGATTATTATCCGCAGGGATAAAATTCGGTAGCTTTGACACGCCAGGCCAGTTCTCTTCGGTTGGCGTGCCAAAAGCTTCGCAGATTTTAGTAATTTGATCAAGATCAGAGTTCCCGGCGACAAACGGCACTCGTAGAAGGAGTTCAGCGAATACCATCCCCACAGACCATATATCTACAGCGCCAGAGTATTGCCGAGCACCATAGAGAAGTTCAGGCGGCCGGTACCATCGTGTAATGACTTGGTGCGTCATGTTCGAATAAGGGTCCGCAAATGACCTTGCCAGACCGAAATCCGCCAACTTGACTTCCCCATCCGAGGCGATAAGCAAATTGTTCGGCTTGATATCTCGATGCAAGACAAAGTTCTCGTGACAAAACCAGATCCCCCTGGTCAACATCCCCATCCATGCTTTCACATCAGCAGCGCCATAATGTATATCGCTGTCTTTGATGAGCATCTCCAAATCACCGCGTGGTAGGTATTCTAAAACAAGGTTGAGATTTTGGTCCTTTGACGAGAATACGTCATGGAGCGCGATGACATTGGGGTGGGAGAGTTCCTGGAGATATTTAACTTCGCGAATTGCGTCCATGGAAAGTCCATCTCTGTACTCCGTGTTGACTTTGATTTTTTTTATAGCCACAAATGATGTGGGATCCGTCCGGATGTGCCCGAGATAAACTACAGCGTATGTACCTTCTCCTAGTTTCTTCGCTGAAAAAAGGTCAGCTTGTATACAGCTTGGTTACTGAGGTGGATACCTTTTATGTACTTGTGCCTGACCTCATCATTCATCTGTTCCGTAATCTCACGATCAGCAACTTCCTCGCTGGCTCGGCTTTGGAACGACTGAGGAGCTAGAGGCGAGACCGCCATTGTTTCTGTAGCGCAAATGAGCAAAGTCCACAGCCGGTCGAGTCCTTGAAGCGAGAACCAAGCTTTCACGGTTATCTCTGCTCCGTCAACACTGATGGTAAGCCAAAAGACGCTCCAAGAAGATCAAGAACAGCGATCACTATGAATGCCAGAGTGGCAATACCTGTCAGGGTCGCTGGAGGTTGATATGGGCGGAGATACAGCAATCGTCGGAGTATTGTTAATCCCGGGAACTCCCTGAGCTCTGCCAAAATTTTGCTCCACATCATCATAACATATCCGAACGACAGCAACACTGACGGGCGAAACATTTTACTTTATAATCTGTTTCTGCATCCTGGGCCCTCAGTACATTTGCCGCGATCAACGCCCACTAAAGTACTCTTACCACCCGAGCAAATTCAACAACCTTTGTCTGCCTTCTAACCAGCATGGCGCTTCGCAATCCGTTCTCAATTTTTGGGTCATTCAGGTCACTCCACTTAACGCAACAATGCCTACGGACTGTGCACACTGAATCTAAACGCTCGCGCTCAAAGCCTGCTCCTGTACCAACGCCGTTCGTTCCCAATGTCGAAACATTCCTCAAACTCATCGGTCGCGACATGTCAAAGCATGCCAGCAAATTCCCCTCCTGGGACAAATTATTCTCCATGTCTTCCACCGAGCTTCGGGATGCAGGGATTGAGTCAGCAGAACAACGACGCTATCTCATCCGGAAACGCTCTAGGTTCACAAAGGGTTGGTACGGGCCTGGCGGAGATCTCGAGCACGTTGTGGACGGCGCCGCACAGTTGCGGGTTATGGAGGTTCCTTTTAAGGCACCGGCGACGAATACCGAAGTCCGTGATTCCACCATCGTTGACTTGTTGAATCACTCGGCTACTCTTACTCCGGGGATGAGGCGGGTTATCGTAAACCTACCGCCGGATGCGATTGAGTACAAACACGATCCGTCAAAGCAGCTAAAGAGGTTTAAGGGCATGAAGATTCATAACAGCGTGTATATCGCTGGCCCTTATTTACAGCCAATAGCGGGCACCAATGGCAGCGCAGCTATAATCAGAGTTGAGGAAGGAATGTGGGAAGACAAGCTGGGGCACAAGGTCGACGGGGGTGAGAGAAGACGGGCTGAAGTCAGAGCCAAGAGGAGAGCTGAGGAAAGGAGGAAAGAACGGGCATGAACACTCGTCCTAATTTAATGGACCTATTTGTACTATAGCCTTGTTTAATGGAAAATTGTTTTTTTAGTATGGTAAGTACATTGCCCTCGAAGTCTTTAAGCACACCCGAGGTCGAGTTTTGTACATGACTTCCGTTAAAACCCGAGTACATGATATTCCCCCAATTATTACAAGTGTAGATAGAAATAGTGACATGTCTGAAAAAAGTCAGACATGAGCTGTGAAAACTAGACCGGCATAATGTACAATATGTTGTTGTAGGTTGGAACCAACCTCCCTGCTTTCCATGAGCGTGGCACCGGACAATGCACTCTGATAAATTTATCTGTTCAGCCCTTTTCTGAGGCGTAAGAGAAAAGCGTGAGAAAAGAGCATGTATTAAGCAGATTTAGTATATCACGCATTCATTGCCCGTTTGCGCTTCTCGTACTGCACAAACGATTTACCTGCAGGCCTTGAGAACAGAGACTGTGTGCAAATTAGCCAAGATCATAAATGCTAAGTCTTCCCTTGAACTCACCGAGTAATCTGTCTCTGGGACAGATGTTTTGTCCGACTCAGAGACAGTGTCAAATTTGAACAGCCGCACAAGAGCGGCAGTAATAGTGATAAGTTGAACGTAGGCAAACTGCTCACCGATGCATCTGTGTCTCCCAGCACCGAATGGAAGATAGGGGCTATTGGTTCCCTTGCTAACAAGACCATAGCCGTAGTCGATCTTCTCCTCATCCTCGGCAGAGTTGGCAATCGGGTTCCCATCCCAGCGGTGAGGATCCCACTTCAAGGGGGTTGGAAAATATTCATCGGACCTAGCTGTAACTCCAGGAGAGGAAAGCACGTTGTGTGATGTTGGAATGACATAGGAGGTTCCGGGTACAGGCATTGGGCTTTTCACTGCCCTGATGATGGAGTGGATAGGTGCATGGATGCGCAGTGTCTCTTTGATTATTTTGGAATGAAGTTCCAACTTTTGGAGATCATCGTACGTCAGAGGCATTTCAGACCCCAGAACCTTCAATTGTTCCTGATAAAGCTCCTCCACGATTTCCGGATGCCTTGAGAGATGAAGGAGAATCCACGACAGCGTAGAAGAAGACGAGTGCTGGCCAGCCATCAGGAGTGCGATCATCATGTGAGCAATTTCTTGATCAGGTAGCGGTGTGCCATTCTTGTAAACGCAGGACATAAGGTTCCAGACCATGTCCTCAGAGTCCTTCTTGTCACCGGCTTTGCGACGCGCTTTGATAATCTCTGTATAAGTCTCGGCCATTTTCTTCTGAGCAGCATCACGCTTCCGATTGTGTGGAAGAGGCGCGTAGGGTAACATGAAGTTGATGGGAGCAAATCCCATATCAAGGTCGTGATACAAATCCGCAAACGTTGAATCGAATTTGTCGCGGACCTCCTTTCCTTGGAGAGAACGCGAGGCAGTATATATCGTTATCTCGGCAACCGTCTTGGACACATCAAAAACGCCCTTCATACTTTCAAAAACCGGAGAGTTCTGGGCAAAATCCTCAACCTCCGAGGTGATCAACCGGACGTAGGAACGGAGCGCGTCCGAGGTGAGGCCGTATTTCACAAACTATCTCGTCAGCTTCATTATACAAATAACAATGACAAAAATACCTTCTTTTGCTCCATGAGTTTCGCGTTGGGACAGTCGTATACAACGTGGCGTCCAAAGACAGGGGTGGTCAGCGGAGAATAAACTTCCTCAGCACACACATCCTTGAGCTTTCCATTCAGAATGAAGTCGTTGCCCTTAGTACCAAGATAAACGGTGGTCTTCTTTCCTAGAAGAATGAACGTGAAGATATCTCCGTACTGCCGGCAAGTTAGAGATGTAACAAAGGAAAGAAGCCATACATACTTTTGCTCGACAATTGAAAAAGAAATTGTAGGGGTCAATGCCGTAGCTAATAGTACTGCCAACAAAAGGGAACCAGTGAAACACGACCGGGGGCTCATTGGGGTTCTTGAAGATAATTTGTCGCAAGACGTTCACGACAACAGCGAGAGCGAAGATGCAAAGCAAGGCCAACCCAGACAGGGCCCAAACCGGCAGGCTCGAGCAACGTTCACAGACATGGTCGAGTACAAGCGCGACAAGACCCATGATGAAAGAGACCAGGCGCAGGAAGTCTCGCCAGAAAGGACAGCAAGCAATAATAATGAGTGTGAATTGGAGGCCTGCAAGCAATGGGAAAAGTTGGGATGGATCCGATCGCGCCCGGGCCTCCTTGGGACGCTACTAAAGTCTTGCCCCTGTCCGTCTCCTGGCAGCAGGGGCCACTGCCGCCACCTCACGCCACACCAGGCCCCAGGCCCCAGGGGCCACTGGGATCCACGACTCACGGGTCTTGTTTTAAGGAGCACTAGTACTACAATGCAGAATGTACTTCGTAGAGTGTAAGTATCTACTCCGTTGGTCGCAAGGTCAATATGACTGGCCTAACACCTCCAGCGGGAGTCATGACCCGATCATTCATCGCCCTCCTGTAATCACCAGGCCGGGTTCGTTCCACTGTGCTGTTGCATAAATACTTCGCTGTTGAGGATTATGACTATCCACCTTTGGATCTCCTACACACGGTAGATACTATGCATACATCAAGCGAACCCAGCAGCTCTAAGCATTGACGGCCGATGCTGTGTAGAAGAAATGCGCCATTTCCAAGTGTTGCCGCCTTCGCAGAACAACAACAACAACAACAACAACAATCTCGCTAAAATGTAAGTCAATTGTACCGGCTTGTCGGGTCCTCTTCGTATAGAACAGGATCGCCGCGCTCCCCAAGGTTGACAAAATCCTTAGGACCACTATGCTCATAAGGGGAGGCTTCATCTTTTTTCTGGTTGTGCATGCGCTGACCTGCTGTACTTGTCATATTTACCTGACTGCCTCGAGTCTTTTGCTGACTGAGATGCACGTCATTGATGCTGCTAAGGAGCGTCCGCTCCCGTGCAATCTTTCTCTTAGAGAAGTCCAAGTTCACCAACGCACCGGTGAGGCCGTCTGTACTATCAGCCACGCTGGGGTGCTGGCATGTGAGCCACGGATGTTCAAGACAGTCGTCCACGGTGATTCTTTTCTCAACGTCGACCGTAAGCATTCTGTCAATAAGATCCAAGGCTGGGTCTCCCACGGAATCCCAATACGGGGATGGGTAGTCAAAACGCCCTAGTTTGATCTGCTGAGCCAGCGTGTAAGGGTTCTCTGGTGTGTAGAGCTCGTCGGAGAATGGCGGAAACCCACAGAGGCATATGTAGAGAACAACGCCAAGCGACCAGATATCAACGGCCTTGGTGTATTTTCGACGGCGGGTTTCTTGGAGAATTTCTGGAGCAACATCTACAGGATGAGCACGAAATCAATAACAGACTATTCAAGACTTACAACTTGGTGTACCACAGCTGTAAACAGGAAGTGTTGTCAGTAGTCATACGCAATGGATCCTAGGCAAACATACAGCGTGGTTGTGAATGAGTCTTCACCAATTATCTTAGCCAGACCAAAATCTCCAAGCTTTACATTCAGCTTGTTATCGGCGACTAGTATGTTCTCTGGTTTAATATCTCGATGAACAATTCCACGGTCATGCTGTCATCCTGTTTAGCACCATCCGCGACTTCTCAGTGATAGGAGATTTTACCAGATACTTTAGGCCCTCAAAAAGTTGCAGGAAGATGTGGCGGGTCTCATTCTCTGTAAATTTTTGCTTGCTTATGATCAAGTTGAAAAGTTCACCTTCTGGAGCAAGTTCCAGAACGAGATATACCCCGTCGCTTTCGTCAAAGGTATCCCTGAGACAGAGCAGGTTCCGGTGACTAACGCTCATTAGGAGGCCAATTTCTTGCATCAACGAGTCGTTTTGAGACTTTTGCGAATCACCCGTCCGTTTTTCGAACACCTTTACCGCAAATTGGGTTCCAGTAGTGCGCTCCACACAGAGGTAGACCGTTGCAAAATGCCCCTTTCCAAGCTGCTGCAAGACACGATATTGCTGCCGAAAACCATTGATATTTTTTGTTCGAGGAGCCCTGAAGACGAATCGCACCTCGTCCAAGATAGTCACCTCATCACCGTCCTCCAGTTCGCGATGTTTGTTTCGACCAACGATCGCATCGTTGATAAACGTGCCATTACTTGACAAATCCTCGAGGATAGCCACCGTGTCGCCCCTTCTGTTCTCCGGAAACACCAGAAAATGGCGGTTGGACACGGTCGGGATATTGAGAGCCAGATCTGAGTTGTGTCAACGACCGCACACCTATCGGCGGCTGGCTTTACTTACCACATTCGGGGTGTCGTCCAATCAGGTATCCCCCAGGGCGTCGATGGGTTGAATTCTTGAACTGCTTCCGAGACCCTTTTTGGGAAATAGACTTCGACCCAGTGTCCAAACAACCATCGCGTTTTCGAAGCACAAGAGCATCCCGGACCTTATCGTCAAGTGGGATTAAGTAGCCCCAGACCCCCTCGGCAGCTTCATCTTCAACCTCGTCGGCGAATGCTCTGGGAGGGTAAACAAACTGCGAGAGAGCCTGTGTATCTCCTGGAGGGGATGAAGGTGCCTGATGGATGTCTGAACTTGAAGGTGACCGCAGACGAACTTGGCTTGGCGGAGTAGCTGTCACCTCGTTTCGTAGGTCCGTAGCCGTAGAGTCATGGTGCGTTAGAGGAGTAGGGAGGTAGGACTGTATGACAGGGGTCTGCAACTGCTGCTGTGAACTGATTCTCTCGGACCGTCTAGGCTTCTTTTGGTCTTGCGAGTCAGAGTCGGCAGTAGCCTGGAGGACGAGCATATAATTAGCAGCATCTAATATAGCTTGATATGTAATGTTCCTACCCTGCTGCGCTTCAGAGAGCTCTGCTCAATTCGTGGGACCATCGCACTTTTGTTCACCTGCTGGCAAAGTATGCGTTTAGAAAGATTGATACTCAAAACAGTCAGAAGGAGCTTAAAAATATGAAAATTATGCTTTTTATCCGGCAAAATGGGGAGAAGTAGTATGTCGTAACGAAATAATGAAAAGAATTCTGGGTTTGTTGACCAATCTCACAATATCGCGGCGTCGAGGATTTGGAGGAAGGAAAACGCGCTACGTACTGAGTAGTGTTTCAAAAGCAGGTACATCATCCTACGTAACCACGCGTAAACAAAAAGCTGGTTCTTTTGTACATCCGGATCCAGGCAGCAACCGGATCCTCAGTATTTTATTCTTTACAATCTCCGGAGGGAGAGCTCACTCGCCAAAATATTGGATAACTACCCTGTAGACTAGGTATCCCGTACTTCTTGCTTATCTTCCGCCCTGTGGCTGTCCCGAGGTCAGAATGTGGTGCTCCTCGTGCGTACTAGGATACCTAGTAACCAATGCGGAGGGCTGGATCCAATGCTTTAGGTTAAGCATTCTATCATTATATCAACCTCAGACATACTCCGTGATAGTAATGGTTGGTGAAGCGCATGGAATTGGAGACCGAGTCCGGAGCTGGACCACTGCCACAGTGCCACTGTAGTAGCACGCCCCACATGGATCTGTCTCCAATCTCCATAACATCATACCGAGTCCCATTGGATTCCTGCCCCTGGACGCTTCAAATGACCAGGAGCTTGAGAAGACACAACTACAGGACAAATCTGGTCTCCGATCAACCAAAACTGCCATCGAGGCTCACATACGATGGACGAGTGCGCATTTTAGACAAACTCTGGCTTGATATCGACCTCGCTGACAATCAGAATAGTTTCAGTCCAAGTATTCGAACCTCCGCCTTGGAGAAGCTCGCAAATCTCGCCGTCAGCGCTCCGGAAGACTGTGGCGAGACTGAGATTGACCAACTTACGCGGCAATGCCAGCATTTGAAAAAACGTTCGAACGGCTCATTAAATGGCGTCTTGCACAATCAGTCTCCGGTGTCCCGGGTGCCTATGGTTCGTCTCCCCCATCAGAATAACTGGAAGGCAAGGTGCTTGGGCTGATTATCCAAGGATACTCGCGAGTTATGCGTCTTGGTCTCTCTCTGCAAGGCCGCCCCCTCCGTCGCTAAAGAGGAACATGCATCGCGATTGATCTCACAACTGTCCCAGTACCTTCCAGAGTCCCATGGCCAGCTTTTCCGACCTTCGCCATTTTTACACGACATCAGACCGTCCCCGTGGGAAACTCTTTCCTACCATCTTACCTTCGCTCTGCTCCACTTGGGATCAAGTTATTCGCCTTTGCGCCAGATCGTCCTTACTTCTGTGGACGAGTATTTATATAATTGTGCTGAGGCAATTAACATTTTGGTATCAGCTCACTCCCCAGAAGACACGCGTGCTTCTCCTCACGAATCTGTCAATATACTGGCGATTTGCATCTCAATTGTTGGTTTTCTGAAGGCCGCAGCCACATTCAGTTCGTTCTGGACAGCCACTGAAAAGTTGCGGATGGTCGACCACTTGCGGTCGATGTTCTCCGAGAAGTTTATGATAGCCATTGAGACTGCCTCGTCTACGGTGCGCAGTGCAGGCACCGTGGATGGGACATTCCGTGATTGGAGGAGATATGCTCGCCGTTACACCACGAACGGTCGGCCTCTGGGCGCTATGCTTCTGCAAAAAGGCTACATGCGCTTCATCAAATCCTGTGTCACTTCGCTCGTTGGAGCGAAGGACATGTCGGATGACGAGCTTCTGGATGACTACGTGGTCGGTGTCGGTATTGCTAGGAGCCATGATGAGGCTGAAATATCCCTTGTTGATCGGTTAACCAGCATTATTGCTGACGAAATTCAACTTTTGGAGGACGGCTCTGACTATTTGCAAGTTGGCTCACCTGGGCAACAGCGACTTGCTTTTTCTGTCAAGGCCCTGGCGTTGATGGGGTATCTCAACTGTATCATCATAAGCGAAGATACAGCAAATATTGAGGATTTTCTGTCATGGCTGGAAGATACCCTTATAGATCCAAACCAAATGTCGTGTCCTGAACTTGCGACCACAACTCTAAAGTGCCTTACGATCATTTCCCGGATGTCTGTCAACAGCGCTTCCTCTGGGAGTCGTTCACTCCTGCGTTTTATTGTCGAGGGTGGTATACATGCAGGAAATATAGGCCCTGTGGCTGCCCGGTGTCTTTCTCAGGTCCTCGGTGTTCTCTCTCAAGATTCTGTCATAACAACTCTTTACTCCTTAGGGAATGTGCTAAGTCCTGGGTCTGGCACTGACAAGCCGTACCCAGGGCAGGCGAACGGGGTGCCCTCAATTACCCAATTCGAACAGACCAAGAATGGGAGTATAGCTTCTCTTTCTGTGATTGAGACGGAAGACAATACGCCATACCGGAGCATTGTCCATGCAATAGTGACAATCGCAACCAGCTCCCATGACGAACAGATCAGCGCGCTGGCGCAGTCGATGCTTCTACAAAAGATCAGCAAACTCAACACTGCAGTTGATGCCTGTATAATCAAGGAGTCAGCGGCGCTCTCTATTACGATTGGCGCAGCTGAGTTTCAACTTCTGTTGAAGTTCTATGACCGTGTTTTCCGCGATGGCATCGCGAAAGGTTACGGCAATGTGGTGAACGCAGTCTTGAGTGCAATGACTTATCTTTCCGTCTCGCTGAAAAGGAACTCCCCTCTTTACAGGTTGTACCTCGTCCATTTGTTGGAAAGTCTCGTGAACAAGGGAGATGCAACGGACCTTGAACATGAACGACATAAAGATATCACCCTTGCACCGGAGGACATCAGCCCGCTCCTAAAGCCTCTGGCATTACTGGTATCTTCTTCGAAAGAGTCTGGAGACTTCCCGGAACAATATGACCAGGACGTTTCGACTCTGTTCCGGGACGCGTGGTTCAATATCGCTGTCCATGGAATATCACTCAGTTCAGCTGTCGGAAAAAGTCATCATGAAGAGCTACGCTTGCTAGCAAAACATTCCCCCACGCTTGTGTCTGAGGATCAAATGGACATGATTGAGAGCGATGTCGAGCTGAACACGGTCCTTAGGCGTGGATTGGGCCCACAACGGCATATTGAGCAAAAGAAACAGTTGGTCAATGAGATCCCTCACCGAGAGCTCGACATAAAGCGTTTGAGCTACCCAAAGGCGGTGTTCTTGAATGCTGCCTTGCTGCTTGAAAATCTTCGTGCATACTCGGGGACCTGCACCAAGCCGATGAGTTACTTCCGGGACCCAGCCCTGGCTACAAGCGAGATGGCGAGCTGCATGACCGCCGTCGCGGATAAGGTTGTCGGATGTTACCTTACACTGACTCTTTCCGGAAGAAAGGAGGGTTTTTCTGTCCCTTATCTATCAAAGGAACTGGCGGGCTTCTTCATAGCCTGCTGTCACCGCATAGAAAGAATTCAGAAGGTGGCTATTCTCTGTGCAAACAGAATTATAAAGGAATGTCCATCAGCCCTGTGCGATAAACACTCTTTATTTGCATTACTTGAGCTTCTGACAGTTATATGGAGATCTTGCCATGAAGAGGAACTGGATGAGTTTGAATGGAAACCTTCATTCACTTCCCTGATAGGTCATGTTAAGGTCGATCTTCCAGATAATTACGGTTACAGAAGAAGGACACTTGAAGTGTTGCTTGAACGGGCAAGGGAATGGATAACAACTGTCATGGACATTGCGCCTCTTGATGTCAAAGGCCTCCTTCAGGTATGTGTTATATGAGCCAATGAACGCAGCAGCTAATTGGATATTAGACTTATCTATCTGCGTCTGATGATAATGATGGATATGGTGATGTTTCAATGGGCCGCTCATTTGCGCTTGAAATGGGCTCATTGATACCACAAACCGACCACCGGCTCGGTAAGCGTCCTGCACATGTTGAGATGCAGCGCGGCTCACTTCAATTTCAGGATCTATTGAAAGTCCGGGGGTGACTAGAGTTAACATTGCGTCCAATTTCATTGCCCAGCATACGGCTCGTCAGAAGTATCGGCGTACTGATGGTACTATGCCACCTTCGGATGGTTCGTCACTACCCCCGTTAGAGCCGAGTAGGAGCATTGAGAAATCACTGTTTGGTATTCACACAGCAGTCCGCTCGGGACGTCAGGTCACTCTCTCAGGGATACGAGATACCTTGCAGCGTGCTGCTGCTCTACTATGTGGTAGCAATGCTGCCAACGTTGCAATTGCTCATTTTCTGGTTTCGTTGCCGTTCCAGATATTTTCCAAGGAGTCCATTGAGATTGGTGTGTCCCTCTGGCTGGGTGTGATGCACGAGAATCCCAGGTTGGAGCCAACAATACTGTTTGAGGTGGTCCATCAATGGGAGAACACGATCTTACGTAGACAGAGACTCTTCGATCCCTCTTTCAAGTAAGTAAAAACATGCCGATATTCAGCCAGTTCGATATTGATGTATGGTTGTCATCCAGCCATATAGACCCCATGTATGCCAAAATTGAGCTTCTTCCGACAAACAAAGATTCGATGCTTCAACAACAGAAGCTGGCACAAAACATTCTTGCACCGCATTTACAAATCATCCAGCTCTTTGAGAGCCATTTCAACGCCGTACGACTGGGAAATGCTCAGACCCAACGTCTGTTCTGCCGTTTCATTGACCGGACGACAGTTGGTCTGCTGCATGCTAGCAATCATCCTCTAGCCCGAGAACTGCATTTCCGCATAGTTTACTTCTGTCTGAAAGTTCTCAGACATTGCACCTCCCTTGACAATGTCACCCTCTGGCGACTCAAGAACCAGACAATGTCCGCTGCTCTCAGCTGGTTCACTCACCCGCCTCGGTAAGCTTCACCTCAACCGTGCTAATATGATACCGCGGCTTATACCATGTACTTAGATGGTCCTTTGGAGGGAACAGACTGCAGCTGAAGGCTGAAGATAAGATTCTGAGCGATGTTATCACTGCATTGACCAAGATGTCCGATGTTGGCTGCAACACTCGATGGCCGTATACCTCGCTTCAGGCGAAACAGGACCTTCTCCAGGTGCTTTTAGAGAACGAAAGAACAAGGCTCAAGGTCTGGTTGTTTCCGCTAGAACCTGATCGGAAACATAATGCATCCCAATCTTCCCTCAGCAAGCATCTCACGGAGGTTCGTTTCAATGGTTCTTTTCCTATTGGCCAATCAGATGCTCACACTGCGTCTAGGAGAATATGCTGCGAATTGCCTGGGGTGAAAGTCCGGGTTTGGCTATTCAGCTTGCGACGCGTTCCTCATCCGGAAAACTTAACAGTGACCTTCGGAAGCTACTTCTTAGCTTTCCTGAGAAAGCTATTGATGAGCCAAGCAGCCTTGAGATCTTGTTCGGATCAGCCCTGCCGGCTGATGTTTCGTCGCAACTCAAGGTTGGTAGAGAGATATGGTAGATGTTTTATTGTGTTTTGATTAACGACTTTTCTAGTACCTGCTATATTGGGCACCAGTCAACCCCATTGAAGGCTTAACTTATTTTTTGCCTGCCTATGGCAACCATCCGTACATCCTGCAATATGCGATGAAGGCCTTGGAGAGCCATTCCCTCGATGTTCGATTCTACTTCGTTCCGCAATTGGTTCAGGCTCTTCGCTATGATGCCCTAGGTTACGTTGAGCGGTATATCCTCGAAACCGCTAAGCAGTCTCAATTGTTTGCACATCAAGTGATTTGGAACATGAAGGCCAACTCGTATAAAGACGAGGATTCTCAAATAGTAAGTGCGAAATTGCTTTTTGATCCTTTTCACTGACAGGGCAATAGCCGGACCCTCTTAAGCCCACCTTGGATCGATTCATGGATACCCTGATCACAAGTTTCACCGCTGAAGAGCGCGATTTCTATGAAAGAGAATTCTCCTTCTTCAATGAAATCACTGGCATATCCGGCAAACTTCGCCCATACATCAAGAAGAGCAAGCCGGAAAAGAAGGAAAAGATTGAGGAAGAGCTCCGTAAAATTAAGGTCGAGGTTGGAGTTTATCTTCCGAGCAATCCCGACGGCGTCGTCGTTGGGATCGACCGCAAGTCAGGAAAGCCTTTGCAGAGTCACGCAAAGGCACCTTATCTGGCGACTTTCAGAATTCAGAAAACACGAACCCGGTGGGATGAAGATGACACCAACGGCCTAGGGTCGGCTTCTTCCAACGCAAACGAGCTCATCAAGTCTTCACAGTATCGTCACTCAAACTCGCACCAGAAAACTTACGAGGTCTGGCAGTCGGCTATCTTTAAAGTTGGCGACGACTGCCGTCAGGATATGCTAGCTCTACAGATGATTGCTGCCTTTCGAAGCATTTTTGCTAATATTGGCCTCGATGTGTGGGTGTTCCCATACCGGGTAACTTCTACAGCACCAGGGTGTGGAGTCATCGATGTCCTGCCAAATTCAATATCCCGGGATATGCTAGGCCGTGAAGCAGTTAATGGGCTATATGACTATTTTGTCTCCAAGTATGGAGGCGAAGATTCGATACAGTTCCAGGAGGCGCGAACGAATTTTGTCAAAAGCATGGCCGCCTACTCGGTCATCTCCTATCTTATGCAGTTCAAGGACCGGCACAATGGCAATATCATGTTCGACGATGCCGGCCATATTATCCATATTGACTTCGGGTTTTGCTTTGATATCGCGCCCGGCGGTGTACGCTTTGAACGCGCACCATTTAAACTCACATCAGAAATGGTAGCCGTGATGAGTGGCACTCCCCACTCGCACGCTGGCAGCCACGGTGGCTCCAGCAGTGGACGCCTACCAGGAGGTTCTCATAACCCCACGCAGACGCAACCATATCGATGGTTTGAGTCTTTAGTTGTGAAGGCTTTCTTGGCATCACGGCCATATAGCGCCAAGCTGTCGCACATTGTGTCATTGATGCTAGACAGCGGTCTGCCATGCTTCAAGCCCGAGACGCTTAAACACTTCCGTGACCGATTTGTCCTCGAAAAAAGTGAGCGAGAGGCGGCAGAGTTTATGCGAGAGCTGGTGCGCAAGTCTTATTTGAGCATGTCTACGAAAGGGTATGATCAGTTTCAGCTACTTACAAACGGCATACCTTATTAGAGGATTCGCGAGCTATTTCCCAAGTCCATATTATCATTTAACGTTATGATGGCTGTGCCAGTAAACAATATATCAAGTATGTTTTCTCTACCGAGTGCCAATGAGACCCTGCATGTTGGATAAATCTGGGGAAATGAATATTGACGTCATCACCAACATACATACGACCCCGGTACCCACAGCGGGAATCTCCGCAAAAACGCTTATATTTATTTTTAGGCTTCGCAACTACGTAGTACGTGGGGCCCAACGATCTGGACTATAGTAGCAGAACTTTACCGTCCCGCTATCGAGCTAAAGCCATGGCCATGGCCACGGCTTCAAACGCATATACTTCAAGCTTCTTCACCCCCTTAATAACGGGGGACATTGATTTTGCTTATGGGTATGTTTTCGCCGGCTGCCTCTTGGCTGCTGTGCTCGTAGTCTACTTCTTTGTCCTCGAGGCCAAAAGAAAGACGCTCGAAGAGATGGACATGATGTACGGGATGCGCGTGTCTCCCGGGTAAAGCAGCAAATGGCTTCCTCCGCCCCCGGAAGAGCGTGGCGCAGGTTCTAAATCGAAGGGCGGCCCGTGATCTTGCCAACGGGGACGAGTCGAGCAAGACGGGCCAGGTGCCAGCACATCAGGCTCAGCACATTGACCAGGATGATGCTGATGTTGGGCCCATAGCGTAGACATCCGTTACCTTTCTGGGAATGGCGCTTTATTTGTTCGTCTTTCAACTTTGTATATCTGCATCGTTTGATTTGGTTATTGCCAGACACATTGACTTCTTCTCTGCGTGTGACTATTCTCGGCTGTGTTCGCGGTTTTGGTTATTAACCTCGAGCCAGCCTGCGCTTTTTGAGTTCAAATGGGTACGGGCAGGGCCATGTGAAAGCCAGACAAAGGAGAGCTGGCAATCCAAACTTGTTTCGAACCCCAATTCTAACCGGTCGGCCTCTCTGCCTCTGTAATCGAGGCTTGCCTGTCTGGTAAGTCGCTCCAAGGGTCATGGCCACGTAAAGGCGCTAATAGATTGGATGCGTTTGAAAGTGTAGGTCACACATACTGCGGTTAATGGCTAGCCCGGCGAACAGCCGTACCGTGTAATTCATATTGCATTTAAACTTAGTAACTCTCAATATCATGACGCTATGTAATCCTCAATATTAATAGTCAACGGACTTCACGTCCGCACCACGAGTAAGATGTACGAGACCGGAAATGCACAAGAGGCCATCAATGGATCCCCAACCGGCCCGGCGCGCAATTTGTTTTCGTGGCAAACAATCCCGCCCTTACAGCGCATCAACGCCTATCCAATAATACAAGGAATGAAACTTAGCAACGAAAAGATGATAAAAACGGGACGTGCGACTTGGCCCCTGTCCAGCAGCGAGAGTTGTCTTCAAGTCGAATGAGAATACATATAAATCGGCAACTTCAGAAGCAGCCCAGTATCAAGATGCACAATCGTCATTGAAAAGATGAAAGAACCATAGACAGGGCAAGGTGGAAGGGATAGATCTGACGTGCTGGTTGGGCTGAAACGGGACGTCGACTTCCCAGGTCACGGTCAGGATAGTCATAGAATGTATGATTTGTAATCATTTAATCATAGACTTGTTGAGTGAAGGCCATACTCCGGTGTCATCAGACGGGAATCGACGGCCACGCATCTGGCAGCTCAAAGATCACGGGGAGCGACGTTTAATCCATAAAGTCACCCCGCAGGATCTTCTCCTGGAAAAAGTCAGGCTTGTTGCTTTGTTTAGGTTGCTTGGTAATTTCCCGCGCCGGCTGATCCATGGATGCAATGGATGCAGACCGTCGGTGTTGGGCCTGCTGTGCCTGCTGAACTTGAGCCGAATTTGGAGATATAGGACCGCGTTCGGCCCTTGCTCGAAGAGCTTCAGACCAGTTGAAGCCCTCGCCTATGGGTCGCCAAGACTTGTTAGATATATCGTTCTGGGGAAGACCTTTATATGTACTTGCAGATGATGTTCCCGAAACGCCATTGTTGATTGAAGGTCTAGAAACGCCGGCACACGATGCTGTCCGGCGCTTCCCAGCCGCAGGTGGTGATACAGGAGGAGAAAGGTGGTATCTACCGTTGCCAATGCTTCCAGCGCGGGCATCCCTCAATGCCTGTGCACCAAATGAGAGGCGGCGTGCAAATGGAGACGTCGGCATGCCGCCGGGGGGTGAGTTTTCATCCTCCACAATGGCTTCTTCAGGGTTCCCAGGGCTGGACCCCACAGAACTTGAGGTGCTCCCTTGCCGGAAGTTTCGATTCCCAAATTGTAAAGTCTGAGTGGGCGAGCCAGACAGTCCCAGGGTTGTGATGGAGAGCCTGCGTCTTTGGTTTGATTGAACATTAGCCATAGCGTTGGCCATGGGCCCAGTTGAGGGACCAGTCAAGCCCTGGTTTCCTGATTTGTACTCAGGAAAAGAAAGGCCTGACGCTATGGACGCTCGACGCTGGCGCGAAGAGGATGGGGGAACGGAGATTGGAGGGGTCGAGCTGTGATTCGACATCGTAGTGGGGAGAAGCAACGGTAAAAAGAGTTGAACGGGTCGCTAGGAGAATAAATACGCAATGTGAAGGTCAACGATAGAGATAGGTACAGTCGACTTCGTATCAAAAGGGTTTCAAGACGGCATCAAGCACGCGAAATCAACCCAGGTTAGAGTTCGATTTCGGGGAGAAGAGGCACAGTTGAGGATTGAGTGAGGAAGTGTGTTGCCAGATTGAAAGCTGTGTCAATGGAAGGGAGTTAGCCCGACATGATTCGGCAAAGTGGGTGGCGTGATGTGGTACAGAATGTCAATCAAACGAGGGTAGTTTCGCGGTGATACTGATATGATCGCAATCAATGACAGGGATATAAAAGCGGGAAGGCGACGGTCAAAAAATAAGGGAGTTATATATGAGACAAGAAGCGGGGAGGCGAATGTATTATAGAACATTGAGGGTGAGGTGCAGGGGTGGATGGTTGCTATTACGGACCTACAGTAGCATCGGTTCCCTCTGGAACCGGGGCTTGAGAAGAACTCCAGTTGTGCAGATGTTGGGAGACGTTAATCGAGAAGAGAAGCAGATAAAAAGGGGGAAAGGAGAGGGGCGTTGAGACTTGAGAGACAAAGAATGTTCTCGAGGACAAGGAGAAGCTGGAGTCAGTCACTTTTTACCCCACAATAACCACAAGCGACAATCAAGCTGGAAGCTAGAACAAGCTAGTCTACTCTGGGTAAAGAAGGAATGTCGGGACGGGAGCCTGGACCTACGTGAGGTCAAGATCCGATCAAGCATCAACTGCAACTGTTCTTCATCATCCTGATTCACCTCGTTCATCGCCTATCATATATATGTGTATATGTATTTTCTATCCAGATCTATACCTCATATACTGTATATATCTCGTGCTATGTACATAGTTATCCCATGTCTATTCCTTTTTTAGGCCGTGTTCGTGTTCGTGGTCTTCGTTTTGATACCGTTCATTTCTTGTCGTGTTTCAAAGAAATCTCAAGGTATGTAGAAAGCAGGTAAAGATGTAAGGTCGTGTTGTATGTGTAGTGAGTGGTGTGAGCAGTGTGAGGTCATCCCGAGGACTCGGGATGGAAAAGGAGCACCAGCTTCTCTCCAACGGAGAACTCAAGCTCGGTGCCGTCGCGTGCTATTTTCACTTCGCGATTTGAATTCCACGGGTTGCGTAACCCTCGTGTGCGGTGGAAGGGAACCCTTTCGGTGGAGAGCCACCGGATTCGAAATGGTTTTCCGATTAGCTGAAGCTCAGCGGGGGCCTGGGGCTGTTGTTCATCGGGCGCCTGATAAGCGTTCTTAAGCGGCCGGGGAAGGCCGTCCTCATCCTCCGATGTGTCTGCTTCCCAGAATATTGTACCCCGCGCAACGTCGTTTATGATGCGCCCGTTCGGTGCCGAAGTTGATGCAGGTGTCGGTGTGACATCCGGACTGTCTGGTTCGTTGGAGGTATGATACTCAGGGCGTGGCGGCATCTCGAGAGTTAAGCTTTCATCGTCCTTGATTGTTGACATCATCCGAGCGTATCCATAATATTCGCCTGACTTGTTTGCGGAAAAAATAAGGTAGACAGTATCTGCGCTCTATCATCATCTCATTATTAGCTTTGGACAATCTGATCGTCTACTGTATACAAAGTCTGGAAATATGCTCACCTCGAAGGCTCGGTTAAGGCTCTCTTCGTTGTGGGTCTGAGTAGCCCAGATACCACTTTGCCAACTGAGTTCGAGATCTTCGACCGTCAAGCTTTTTAAAATGAAGTATCGGTTAGGTACTCGCGTGGAGTACGAACCTTCCCGCCCTTCATCTTCCATAGCGGTGGTCTTTACCATCTCTTCCGCCTCCTTTATCGAAGGTTGATCTGCTAGACCCGTGAGCTCGCTATGCGGCCCAGGGGACATCAACCCCCGGCGCACCCGACAAACCAGTCGCGCCCCCCGTAGCCTCGTGTCGTGGAACCTTGTTAAAGCCCTAATGCAGGCCTCTTCCGTCTTGTAGTTCACGAACGCACAGTTGCTTCTTGAGATAAGAAACACGCTCTCCAAATCCCTCGTAGCGTCTTGCGAAAAATGGTCTTTGAGTTCGACGATATTTGTGCCTGGAGCGAGGTTTCCGACCCATAGAGCATTGCCGGATTGCTTCGGTTTTCTCGGCGGACCTTTCGAGGGGTTCGACTTTGATGGACGTGGGGCAGAATCTAATGATACCACCGCGATTAGCTCCCCATTCACAGAATAAACTAATCTGCGAGTCTACCTGTTGATGAACCCTGAGCAGCAGATGATCTCATATTCATTGATCCATCGACAATCGTGATCCGCTTTTTATCCTCTTTTTCTCGGGCCTCATTCGCTCTCCGCATACTCGAATAAGATTGGTTATGCGGTTGCAGGGAAGCCCCCGACATACTCGCAGGTCTTGAATGATGCCCCTGCGCTGCATACACACTCGGGTGGAAGTAGCCATGCGCGTATACATCCAATGAATTTTGAAGTGAGCCATGACTGGGAGTACTGGGAGCCACTGGGGAAAATCCAGCGGCATTCGAAATGTGAGTTCCTGGATGCTGATGCTGTTGCTGCTGAACATAGGACATGTACATCTGAGCATATGGAGCGTTGAATATCATGTTCGGATTGGTCGCGGGAGCGGGAAACGATTGAAATTGTGGCATGCCGTACATGAGGGCGGGATTGGGACCGACAGTTACGAACTGTTGCTGCTGCATACTGTGCTGGTCAAATGGAATTGGACCGGACGGGTAGCTAGGTAGCGCAGACGCCATATTGCTCATGCCCAGCACAGATTCCGGATGTGCATAGTTGCCAATCGGGTTCATATAGTTGTGCGCTTCCGGATAATGCTGTATATTTTCGAATCGGGACGTCTGACGAAAGGATGCGGCTCCTGGATGCGACGTTTAGCGCGAATGCGCTCTCCATCATGGGTATGTTATCGCCAGCAATAGCATAAACAAGGAGAACTTACTCGTTTGTCGAGGAGGCCCGCTGGGGTCGGTTGACCTCCCCGATGCTGACGGTGCTCTACTTTTCCCCTTTGCCTCACGAGCTGCTTTTGGTCGGTTTGGAGGAGTACCGCCGTCCATCGATTGCGGTCTGTCAATGCTTGAGGTCGACAGTACGTGCAAGCGGGTTTGACGTGGTGTTTCGATATTTTTGAAGTCCCACCACTGCCCTGCTAGCGTTAGCAAGCAGCAATGGCACCGCCTTGTCAGGCAAACGTACGTACCTTATCGGAACCTGGTGTGGTCAAATGATCTGACAAAATATATTATATAGTATGTATATAAACGATGACAGGTGTATGAAAGAGCCTTTTTAAGGCATGTCAGTGCCGTTTGACGCCAGAATATGCTTAGCACAAGAAAAAAGACGCTATTCAAACATGCGGTTGTTGACGTGGGTGTGTCAAAGGGCGGAACATGAACCGGACCTGTACTGTGACAGACCTTTCCCTCCACAATGCTCGCCTCGATACTGCGGTGGGTGTGTTCAGATCCTTAGGAATTTGAAAGCAGAGTTAAGAGACAAGAAAACGGGGGCTGAGGGTATAGAGCCACATAGTAAAAGGCTCGCACAAATTGAAGTGGGAGAACTGAAAAAGAGTGGAGAATGGTAATGGCACACAGGGGGGATGAATATCAACGGGCTAATTTGGGGGAACTGTTCACAGGGAGGGGCATGGCTGCTGCTGCTGTGGCTAGAGAAGCCACAAAAACAGAGCTGGAGCCGGAGTCACAAGTGGTGAGGGCAGCAGACTCGGAAGAGCAAGGAGATGAGAATAAGACATATCTCTCTTTCTCTCGCAAACCAGACGTTCCGGGTGCAAGAATCGACATGTCAAGGCGAGCTGGAGGTAAAAGTGTAGGAAGACGGGTGGTTTCTGGAGCCCAACAAGGCGGAAAACCCACGAGAGCTTGGCTCAGCCAGCTTCTTTCTTGACCATTCCAGATCAAGAGAGCTTCCCAGCCCAACCAGGAAACGCCGTACAAGGATTGGAGGGAGCAGCGGGAGACGGATGCTTAGGTATTGGCCGGGAGCAGAGCCAGGCACGCCCCTTATTGAGGCTTGAAAGCATGAGGCCAAAGGCAATCCGCGCGTGTACGGAGTATGACAAAGATGGCGGAAGGGGAAGGGGGGGGGGGAACAGCCAGAAAAGGAAAAAGGAAACAATGTACTCACCACACTGTCTTCTACTGGAACAAATCGCAAGCAAAAAAAAAAAATAAGCGGACCAAATCCGAGGCACTAAATAGAGGAGAAATCAATCAACCCTCCGCTCTGACATGATCCTACCAACCATCAGTATACGCTATCGTGACTTACATGCAGTCTAGTTACGGACGGGGTTGGCTCTGAGTACTGACAAGCGGTAGTTTGCCAGTCTGAGAGATGTCGGTCAGGAGCTGGAAATCGATCTCAGTCCGGGTCCCGGCCGAGCAAAGAGCGGGACTGCTTGCGTTTTCCCTGGGCCGTAAGCGCGCTCCTTCTAGAGCCGAAGGGGAAGAATGTATGGGGATGAGGAGCTTGAAAGGGCCCCCTCCTCGAGTCCTTTTGCTAGACTGTTAGGCGCCTCAGCCTGTCGTCGGGTCCAGCCCCGGCCAATGCAGCGGACCTTCAGGAAGAGATCCCGGCAAATCAAGCCCTGCACGCCCGGTGTGGATAAGGCTAGAGGGAACTGCCACGGATAGTGAAACCAATGATTTTGAATAATTAGCGCGCAACGGGCCACTGGAGAACGCGGCCTTCTCAGAAGATGCCCCCCGGCGATGGGGACTGACCGGAAAGCGAGGATGTCACGAGTCACAGCTCTGAATGGTAGTCTAGATAGCAGTAGACACTCACAGAGCCCAATAGTCAGTATTTGAGGGTTGGGTTGAGTCTCCTTTTGTGGCTGTGGCCCGTTCCTGGATGGAGAAACCATCCACTCCGAATTACAAGATCGGGGCCCCGTTTCCACTCGGAATTTGCCTTCAACGGTTCAACCTCCTCTCACGCCACAGCGATCAATTTGGCATGCAAAGATCGACGAGGGTTCGATCGACGGATTCTGCAGGTTATTCTTTGCGTTCCAACAGTAGAGTATACCTTGACGAATGACCTAGCGAACAGCCTGAGTTAAGTTGGAGGGCCCAGGGGAGAATGCTTGCCACACGGAATGTTCCTGAAGAGTCTCGATCCCTCAGACCAGGCAGTGATCAAAAACAATTGACTGGGAGATAACACAAAAGCGCAGACTGTTCTTATTCTCGCACACAGCTGGGACTGATGTCACAGCAAGATAGGCTTCCACATAATACTATTGTATTCCGCAGTGAAGTGAAAATTTGGCGACATAAGATGGCTTGATCGTGAAGGCATGATTGGGCATAGCCAGAGTGCATCGGACCTGGCCAGATCCATGGATCACCTTTTGACAGATTATTGTTTAGGGAGGATTTCCGGAGTGGACCATTGGGCAATTTGCGAGAAGTTATGGTAGTAGATCTTCGTTACCACAAGCGTTGACTCAGTCAAAGGGCCAGTAGTGGCAAATCCATATGCAAAAGAGACGGTGTACTCCGTGTGCTCCCAGGAACAATGTGCAGAGGACGCAGTGGCAACATGATAAAACCAGGAGGGCGGATTTTATATCCCCAAGATTCCAATTTGACAGCGGACTGCAGGTGGCACTGCGGACCAGGTGTTCTATACTCTAAAGAGTACGCACCGTCAAATGCCCTCAGGCTTTCCGGTGGGGACTGTTAAACTGTTCCTGGATTAATTCCTGAGGGCATTCCGTGGCAGTGTGGCTGATATGAGCGCCACCTTTAATAACAGTACCTGAAAGAGACAGGCTGAGGAGGGAAAGTCTCGACTCCCAATGATGCACGATGGCGGCCACCCACCACCACAGACTATCAGCTCCGGGAATCACGGTATGTCAGAACAGCTACTCTGTAGTGGCAGGACTTCCCAGAAACACTAGAGGCGGAAGAACACCATCAGTCAGTCAGACGATTATTGAGTGCAAACTGAAGAGCTGTGGCACTGTGGCAGGGCCGCACTAGGGCTGATTGGATCCCTGTGGGCCACTGGTCAGACTGACAGAGCGAAGCAAAACCGTTCCTGTTCAACATGAATAAATTGAACTCCCCTGGGGAAGTGAGAACTGAGAATAAGATGCCGGGGCAGCCGGGCAGCCCTTCGTGGAATCTGATTCGTGGATTCGGTACGAGATGCCGACCAATCGCATTAGACCCCACTGCTTAGACCTCATATCGACCCGAAAGGGAAGCTACGCGACCCGGGGGCAATAATCGGACCATTGGTAGGTACAAGGTATCAGAGGCTGCTTGCCACAAGCCCACTGTGACCGGTGGATCTTTCTTACTCCGTAGAATGGTGTGGCATCCGTCCTCGATAACTCTCATTTTCAGGTCCTTCCGTAGAGAGTGTACCTACTCGGAGCGTGCCTTTCATCCCAATCTCCATTTATCTGAATTATTCTGAGAGTCAGTCTGCAGAGTGCGTGCCACAGTGAGTTCACGTACTGAGTTGGATAGGCACAATATATGTCATGCTTAAGGAGCTCAGAGTACAGTGTGCGCAGTGCTTCCTGCCGGCTATGATTGGCGGGTCGATCCGGCTGAGTCCAGCATCCACATATACCCGTTTACTTGCCTTACGCTTGAGATCTAGTTATAGCTAAATCCCCTCTATCGACTCGAGATGCGGCGGACCAAGCCGAGGTTATTGCCGTGCTTGTGGGCTCGAATTCGTGCTCAGTGCCCCTGTGTCCCTAAACTCGGCGATTTCTCAGCCGTTTACTCCGTACTTGACGTTGAGGTGAGCCCTGCTCGGCCTTTCACTCAACGCGGATTCTTTATCCGCTGAGTCTCTCAGGGCAGCTTGATTATTAGTTTGACTTAACCTTATCAATTGTCTACTTCGGCCTATTTTTGTCATAAACAACGGAGCAAGGGAACTCGCAGTCCCGTCTATCCTTACCTTGTTTAATTGGTAAAGACAGCAAGCTTGCCACACTTTTCCCACACTGGAAACTCCAATCCTCGGGGCATTCCATATCATGCATTTAGTTCAGCCTAACGTGCTTGAACCCCGGTATACGCGTTGCCTCTGTACAGCCACCACACCTGTGCTACAAGAAGGGTCAGTGCATCCTCCTATAATATTAAAGACAAAATTATCCAACTCTCCACACGCGCGGCTCTGTTCGTCTCCTCAGTTAATCTACCTCAAGCTCGGTAGTGGTCAACTGGAGATGAATAGGCCCAGCGAGTACGTGTTGACTTGCGGGTTCTGTTTCTCAATCCGTTAGCAAGCAGCGCCATCGCCATTTTCGAGGAGTTGTATCTGTATTCACCAGTTGGTTGCTTATCATGTCCCCGCTCAGTATCCAGGGAATGGAAGAGGACTGGTACGTATACGTATGTACATGCTCACTATATTTTTGCATGACGTCATACCGTAGGTACCTAGACGCTCACGGCTGAGTCACACGGGATATGCGCGTGCGTCCTCGAGGTGCATCGGGCTCAATCTTCCTCTAGATTACTCTGCAAAGACCTACGGTAGCATTATGATAGGGCAGCTGATTTCCGACAGTCCGTAATATTCTTATCTGGTACCAATATCCAAAGTACAGCCTATTCCGTACTGTTTACCGCGGAAGTACGGATATACCTAGATTATAGGACATGGTCAGCGCGCGGATATCACTAGAGGCGTTCCAAGTCGAAAACTTACCCTCTATTGTCAGAAGGATGTGATCAATCAGGGCTCAAGGTTGTCTACTGCAGCTTCACCCTTGTAATAGCGTCAAGAGAGCAAACGCTGATGGTTGGAACGCGGGGTCCGGTTTGACCAGGTACGGTGCCCTCAGCTACTACCCTACAGGTGCTTTACGGGAATCAAGAACACAATTTGAGGAAACCTAGACGACTTTCCTATAAAGTACCACTGAGACCGAGTTCGACCCTGGTCAACTCACAATGATGTCCACGAAAAGAGAAACGTAAGGGTGAGGATATACCATGATCAAGAATATCAGGCCTGACATCTTCGATCAATCCATCAATCGTCTGTACTTGAAGCGAACACCTGCATAGGCAATGTAGTTATCCCCACGAATATGTTAGCAATAATAGTAATACGGCGAAGATGTTTTTCTCAGTAGCAATAATCATTATGTCCGCCTGGACCCATCATTAAGTGTAATCGGTGTATAAATAGATCGTAATTGGAATCAATCCGCCAAACTGGTGTAGGATCCAGGAAGAAGGGAAGCGAGACGCGTCATGAAGTAAGAATAGATATCGGTAGGTATAAGGCAGGAGGGATAGGAAATATGAAGGTTATCGATCAATGCCCAGCGAAGCAACTTTACCAGCAAACCTGGCTCCAGCACTCCCTCTTTTATGCAGTTTCTCACGCTCTTTGTTCTCCAATGGACTCGGTGCATGTTCGCCGCTTGTTCCAGGCCCCCGGAGGGTAGGCAGTGATCCCAGTGTATCTGGCGGCGATGCAACAGGAGCTGGATGACTCAAACCAGAGAGTCGTGCGGTTCGCTGGTTGAGGTATAACTGAGCAGCTGGTGAAAGAGGAATTGGCGGGGGTTGGGAAGGGATCTCGGCTCCATTCTGTACTAGGAGCTCAGCGACGGGGAAAGGGATCGTTTTGGCGGATGTACTAGGTCGAGAGGCTATACTTGAAGGTGTTGAACCGGGTTGGGCCGGATCAGCTGCAGCTAAGGCGAGGAAGACAGCGTCAGTGCTACGGGAACGATCGGCGACGTTCACATTGGCACGGAGAGCGATGCCGTACAACACCCCTTGAATATCGTTCCTCTTGATTGAGGCGAGAAGTGTTTCGTCCGCTGTCGGAAATCGTGATAATGGAGACGGCAGGGGTTGGACGAATGTCCTTTCCGCATATTTGGCCGTGATGAATCTGAGCCGTTGTTCTCGAGTGGACGAGGACATAGGCTTCTGAGACTGGTCTAGAGTGGCCTCCCAAACCATATTGCTAACGCGGTTTCCAACTTGAAGAAGAATCTCAACGATATCGTTCGAGAAAGAATGGACATCCAATGTGAGTGATCGAACTTTGGAGATGTGCGTCCCCAGAGACCGGTGAATGCCACTGCACTCAATACACAAAACGATCCCCAGGTTTATGGAGACCCACTCAACTTTGGAGGTGGAGTTACAGTCCGCGCACCAGTGGTTGCCTTGGTCGGCGTCGCGAACCGCTTGTAGTAGCTTCGAGGGATTATCTTCATATCCCTGCGAATCGCTGCGAACATAGCTTGGCCGGGCGCCAACTGTCGTGCGGCGGGTCACGTTGCTGGAGGCAGATGGATGGTGGGAGTGATGGGAAACCGAAGAGCTCTTCCCCGTCAGCACGGAGCCTATGTCACGACCGATGGATGGTTTATCGCCATCGGATACTGGGGGTGGATACATGCTACGTCCTTCAACCGCGCTCTGTAGAGCGTTGTTGATCGCCCGGATCCAATTACCCATATCGTCCTCTGAAGTCGCTTGGTAAATGCGCTTATATTGCGGAGTGATGACCTCGAAGCAAAATCGCCGTTCTGCATTCCGAGCCTCTCTTACCGAGGCCATCCGCAGATCGATGGGGTCCATGTGTAAGTCAAGCTTTTGTTTCCAGTTGCTGTATTCTGACAACTTGCCTTGGTCGAGAACAATCCAAAATCTGGCGAAAATTAGCACTTCCTGTAAAATTATAAAGGAGCATTTATGATCTTACTTATGCCAAGCCTGCTTGTTGATTCCCTTGGGATCAATATGAGAACCCGGTCGAGATAATGCCCAGAGCAGCCCTTCTTTCCTTTGTTGGCCTATTCCAAGGTTAGCGTTGATAACTCCTTTGCAGATATAGTCAGATATGCCAAATAACGTACAACTCGGGTTCATTACTGAGGTCACGGCGGATGTCCCAGCCGGGGGGTTTGTGGGAGGGGCTGTCTGAGTTGACGTGGATGAATTGTTGCTCGTGACACTTCGTAGCTGCGACCCCGTGCTGTCTGCGCGACCCAAGTCGCCCTCTGATTTCTGATTCCCATTGCCGCTACCGACTAACGTTGACGCAGCGCTCGCGCTGGTGGGCGCGTCAGGCTCAAGGTACGTGTTGCTGCTTTTCTCCAAAGCTCTCCGTTTCTCTTCCCTCTCCGTTCTCTGGAATTGGAATTCCTTGTCGGCTTGATTGACCTCATGGATAAGAGCATCAAGCTGTGGCACCATGTCGTCCACGTGTTTGGCAGCAGCGAGGAAGCTCTTCGCCTGAGTGTCCGCATATTTAGTAAGATGAGAGAGAACCTCCTGCTCCTTGCGGCCACCATGAAGATCCTGCATGAATGATGAATAGTCGAACCGTCTTAACTCAAAATTTCGCCGTTTCGCCTGGTACTTAGAGTCACTCTCCACTCGCTTTTTTTCCTTTAACGAGTCCTGCCGTTGTCCGAGGTATCGACCAACGTAAGCATAATAGTCCCGGCTTTCTTCTTCAAATTCTTTCTTCTTAGCTTCCGCTTGTTTGATGTCGTTAGTATAGAGTTTCAGAAGGGGTTCAATAACCAGCCTTTGAAGCTGTAAGGCGTTAAGGCGCTCGTAGTTCAGTATCTGCCGCGAAATCTTTTCAAAATAGTGGTCCAATGCTGGTTGGATTGCGTTCGCGTTAGACGTAGACGCATCCCCAAGGGCAGATAAAAAGGCCTCCACAGCTTCATTGCAAGCGGTCTGGGCTTGATGCGCAGCCTCGGCCTTCTTCAGGAGCTTCTTGATTTTTGCGCGCATATTGCCAGTCTTCTGCTCTAGCGCCTTCATGGTAGCACGGAATAGAGGACCATCTTCGACCGCACTCATATCCTCACCCGGACGCGAATGGGGAAGATCTACCTTCACGGGGGCCGGAGCTGCGGAAGTTGAAGGCGCATCATTTACCTCTGGGGGTGTCTCCGGTACAACTTGTATTTGAGCGGTTGACGATATATCTGCATCGCTAGAATGTGATAAAACTGAATGCGAGGAGGGAACTCGGTTGCGGATAGGCATGTGGACATCCAGATTCGGGGAAATAACCTGCGGACTCGGCAGAGCGCGCGCGGTATTTTGTACCCAAAACGAAAAATAGGCGAGGGTATTGAGCCGGTTCGCTCTTTGGTCGTAATCCAAGAAGCTGCAGCTATTCCGCCAGCCACCACCCTTGTCTTCCGTGCCCTTCGGGGGCTTCCACTTCCAGGTCCAGTCAAACTGGACAGATGGGCTGCCACCGGTCGAGAAATCCCCCACAAGCTGGACATTCGAGTTATTCTGTAAATTCGGATTCGCGTGGAATTCCCTTGTGACCAGATTGTCGAGCTCTTTTGAGTTGGGCGCATGCGCGAAGGTCAAGCCCGTCAATATGGTGTCGGCTACTTCGGGTAATGTCGTCGAAACCCCGTTAACTGTCGAATTCGTCACGTTCCCAGTTTGTGTTTGTCTTAGAACAAAGGTAAATTTGAAAATGAGTTCATCATCGTTGTTTAGGCGTAAGAGGAACGACGGGGTGGGAGCAGACGGAGGAGAGTCCGGGTCCTGTTGTGTATTGGGATTGTGAGCTAACGGAGAAATTGCCATGCGACGATCGTCCATATTACCTGTATATACTCAACCAAGGCATCATCGCCAAGGTCTCTTCTCGCATTATACCTAGTCGCGGGGAATGCGTTTGGAACGAGGTTGAGGAGTACACGGCGAGAATTAGATATCGTCACAGATGCGATCGTTACTAGTAGAATCAGATGTCAATCGCAGTCCATCAGCCGCCCGAGCAGAAGAAACGCACATTTGTTCTGATCCTTGAAATACAGGCACCCTGAGTCGTCAAGTCGGCTTCCGACAATCCCCATGGTAAAAGCGCTGAAGGTGTCAAGTCGCCGGTCAGAAGATCAAGTCCGAAGAGGAAGCCGGGGAAGTTAGAAGGTCACCATCGGCGGTCTGTGATCGATACGGAAATCGAGGCTGGATCCCAACGAGCTGCTGCCACCCAACTCAGGTCTTGAGTGAGTGGCCCGTGGTCATAGGCAAGGGCAAGGAGCCGTGAATAATAACGATCGACGGGTTTGGAAGAACACAGTCGGAGCGCAGAGTGGACGAGATAAAATGAGTTGAGTGGGGAAGATGGAGCCACACTGCCACTGTTTCAGCTCTCTTCAGTCTTCACCCCCTCGATTCATCCACGATCTTGACTCTTGGCCCGATAGATTGAGTGTGTATAGAAAAGGCGACGGGGAAGCGGTTGGGCGGCCGAGCGGAAGAGGCTCAAGGAGAAAGCAAACAGTTGGCTGACAAGGTAGGACAGTCGGTTGAGGGAATGGGATGGTATTAGGTTGCTGTGGAGGATGGCGGATGAGTAGAGGAGTCGCGAAGAACTTGGGGCTTAGACTTGACTCCGGAATCTTGTCGTCAATCTACCCCTCGATCGAAATACCTGAAGCGGGAAAGATTGCTCTAGCGTCCCTGACTCTTTATAATTTTCCGATCCTACGGAGTATTCTGAGCCCAGAGTCCTTAGCCGCACCAATTCATGGTCCTTGGGATGTTCTATTCATTCACAGTGTAGTAGTAACATGCCTAATCTAAGTATAAAGTGCTGCCTGATTCCTTCTTCTCGTGCTGATGGAGCTCTCGTCAGATGGTCCAACCTGGTCCAACCGGACTAGTCATTTGATAGGAACGGAGCTCGCTGTACACAGAATATCACATCTGCAGCCTTGGATATACCCTAAATATACATAACAATCCTCTCCGGCTTACAGAGTTACTCTAGAGTATACCGTATGACTTGCTTATGATCAAGGTCCACACCTGAAGCTGTTTGATAGCCGTTTTGTAAGTACAAGCCGTGGTTCATGACAGGACACGATCGATTGTAGGTGTTATACTATACTTTTATAATCATGTTCATGTTTCGACAGCCACTTTGGGTGCTAACCATGTCCATTCTCTGATAGTCATTTTATAACCAAAACAGCATACATACCTGGATAGGTGAATTTCGAGTGTATCTGGGCCAGGTTGTATGAGGAAAATGCAAGTTCCCAAACTAATGAAACCTGTTTATACTCTGTCAACAACTCCATGCAAAAGCATTCTTTGCCTCTTCGATCACGTTTGCTACAATCTCGGCAGCAGGAATAACCTCTGTAACAAGCCCAACTCCTGTGCCAGCATACGTTGTTAGTCTGGCATTGGGACCCCACCCAGCGTCTCCCTTCTTCAACTCTTCCGCATAGAGTGCTCGATTTTCTTCGTCACCCATGCCTCTCTCAACAGCGTCGACATAACTTTGATTGACCACACCACGCCCGTCATATCGCGACGGCCAGCTCAAGATCCCTCTCACTCGATCATACACGGTCGAGCGAGCGGTACTCACTCCGCCATCAGATGCGCGGAGGACCTCCTCCTGATAACCACGGGCAACCTTGGCTTCCGAGGAGGCCAGAAATCTAGTGCCCATGACCGCACCTGAGGCTCCGAGTGCAAGGGACGCAGCCAGCCCTCGACCGTCAACTATACCACCCGCCGCAATAAGTGATATGGGATTGAGCTGCCGCGCTCCAAGCGCATCATTTACCTCGGGTACAAGAGTGATTATTGACGCTGATTGGGCCAGGCCATGGCCACCTGCATCTGAGCCTTGTAGAACCAAGACATCTGGATCCAGAGACTCTGCGACGACGACCGCCTCGGCTACAGTGCCTACCTGGATCCAGATCTTGGTCTCGCCACCGGTCACAGCGCGTATCTGCTCAACCCATGGACGGAGGTCATCGGGCAACTTCTTGGGACCAAAGAGCCAGGCGGCGCAGGGCCGGTACTTCTCAATCGCGGCGATGGCTTTGAGGAGGTCGGCGCCCCAATTTAGGAAACCAACTCCAATTGGGAGAATATTGCTGGTGGCGTAGACCTCTCGGATCGTCGAGTTTGATCCCTTGATGAGTTGAACGGCCTCTTCCAAATTGCCTTCCATGGATGAGATGTCGAAGCCACCGGCAAGAAAGCCCAGGCCACCTGCTGCTGAGACGGCGACGGCGAGCGGTGCCGTGGCAATGTTCAGCATCGGCGCCGAAGCTAGTAGAGGTGCCTTGGTCCAAGGGTAGGCGGCCTGTAGCGCTGAGTTGGTTGACATGTCGTTCTGTTTCTTTTGAATTGACATGGTGTGTGAAAGGATCACGGAGGAACGGAGAGCATAAATAGTTGACCGCGGTTATTCGGCTGTGTAAGATCGTCCTTGGAGATATTCATACACCCTCGTCGAAAACGCGCCTATTATATGTATCCCGCTACTCCTACCTTTGTAAGCAAATATCAATTTCAAGCCTACATTGTTAGTTAGAGTAGGGTCACATCATTAGTGAAGTCTAGTGGTAGTTAACCTCTTTTTCTACAGACAAGGTTAACTGCCAGTTACCTAGCCACGTGATCTGCTGACTCAAAGCGGGGCGGAACTCATGGAAGATCTGCTGGCTCTCTTTGATATCAGCACTGCTCAGATTTATCGATATACAGGATATCTTCGTCCTCTTACTTTCTATACTCTCTTACCTTACTCATCTCCTCTGTGAAGCAGCTGTTGTCAAAGCGCTCGGTCTGAGGCCCACCCTATATCAGTTTGCTTAATATTCCTGAATATCCGTATTCTCCCACCCACTCCAGGTAGATATTCTGGCTTGTTCTGTTGTTTCTGAGACACCGAATAACCTATCTGACTCTTAGCTATGCAGTTATTCTTGGCCAGTGTCAAAATCTCTACTTACTGAAGTCCTGATTGAAAATAAGCGGGATAAACTCTTTTCTTGAGTAAACCTAGAACAGCTTTCAAATCCGCTTGTCACTCCGCGGCCATAGTCTCTTGGATATTTGAGACAGAGTGTAACTCAGGTAACTGGGTTCCTTTGATTCAAAATGAACGCACCAGATAGGTAAGAATATGCTTTGGTATTGAGACTGCAACTTTGTGTTGGAGCTCGCATTGTCTTCAGAGCATTTGTATTCTGTTCCCTGTCTGGATCTGAAAGTGGAAGCTGTGGCTTAACTGTGGGCAATGCCCAGTTCAACTTCCTCCTTCCAGATTCAGGCCCTGAATTTCCCCTCACTTTCTTATGAGTGTCTGTGAACAGTCTTTGATTCAGCTACTCTACTTTCATTTGGTCCTTTCCATGTAATACTACTGCCCCAAATCTCTGTCATCTCTTCTTGCTTTGTGTACCTGTTCCAATTGTTTCATATCAAAACATCATGTACCCGGACGAGGAACACAAACCCAAGGCTATCCTCCCACCAGAAGTTGTTCTCGCTCGTGCCACCACTACTCGAAAGGGTGGCCAGCCAACTGATAAAGCTGGCAACGTCCCGGACAGGTCTGATATCTCAAATTGTTGAAAATATAGCCTGCGCCTTGGATCGCTCTGCTATTTGATTGTTTCATGGTGGCATCTAGCTAACAAGCTCCTGCATATAGATATGAGTCCTTCGTTCTTGCGAGTGGTGAAAGCAAGGTTGAGATGGAGATTGACACACGTAAGTTTTTGCGGTGTCCAATGGACTAACGCAACATTCAATGACTGACAGATCTCAGGAATCCCATCATCAGCTATCTTCACCTTCAACAAAGAAGACCATACGCTTGGAAATCTGATCCGTTCTCGTCTTCTGCAGAGCTCTCATGTTCTTTTTGCTGCATACAGGGTATCGCTCACTTCAGCAGAACAGCGGCTCTCAAGAGCAGTTCTTCACCTATGTTGTTTAACCATGTGACAACTAACTCTGTCATCAGGTTCCTCATCCCCTTGTTCCCAAGTTTGTCCTTCGTGTACAAACAGATGGCGACATCACCCCTAAGCAAGCTGTCATTGCCGCATGCAATGAGCTAGTGCGTGACCTGGGCATCTTGTCTCGAGAATTTACCAAAGAATATGAATTGCGCAAAATGGTTGGAGCCACACAGCAGCAACAAAATGGTGTTTCAGATGGATTTTAGTCAGCTGTGTTCATTGTGGTATCCAAACTTTTGATTTTGCGGTAGTGGCGTGGGTTATATTTCAATGCAATGCACGCAGCTGGTTATGCGTGTCCTATCTGATGCCTGATAGACCTTCCTTTCTATTTTCTTTGTTATGATCTGCGGGGCTATTTTGTGCTTGACACTCCATGTATGGGAGCAACGGAATGATTGATGGCGGGGGCCAATCTTGATGACATTATTCTACTGTTCATGAGCGAGCGTAATGGCCCAGCTAACTAATTGTTCAGCAACAAGGACCTAACTAGTAATAGTACTACAAGGGCTCTGCCCGTGCATTCCCGAGCCATATACTTCGTAGTAGTCCCCCTTGTTTGTGCCTGCTGACTCAGCACCCCTTTCCGGTTAGCGGCTGCGTGTCCCTGACCCACGAGGAACTGGACACCCGGCGTCACCACCCTGCTCCTGAGCCCATCTTGCTGCCTGCCCGCCATTCATTCCCCCCGCGAATTCCCCATTTCGTCTCTCCATTGTTTGATTTCTTGTTTCATATTCTGCCATTAACTCTGTCGCCAATGAAGCTGCATAGTTGCTAATGTATTCTTCGTCTAATTCCTTCCTGGGCGGTGCTAACAGCGCACGCCCGGGGCAGCCTTACATACAGCAGCAATCCCCATTCTCGCAATTCGGCCAGCAGCAGGCACAACCTCAACAGACCGGTCTTGCCTCCCAGCCTACAGGCTATGGTCCTCAGTTATCTGCCTCTGGTGCACCCCATTTGCAACCGCAAGCAACTGGATTTTCACCCGGACAGCTTCAGGCTCAGTATACTGGTTTCCCGGGCGCACCAGCACGACAGGCGCCGCAGCCCCAACAACCCCAGCCTACAGGTTACCCCTCCACACTGCAGCAATCTCAACATGGTGGATTCCAGCCTCAGGGCCAGGGCCCGCAGATACAGGTTACGTCGAGCACGAACCTTCCGCTTCGAACCGGATTGCAGACTTCCTCCGAGATAGCGAACTCGTTCCAGGATGTCTCAGGAGTTGCGCCTACTCCGCCGCCCAAGGCTTCCGGTGGCCGAATCCCAAACATTCGACTGTCATTCATCACGGCGCAAGATCAGGCGAAGTTTGAGCAGCTCTTCAAATCCGCTGTCGGAGAAAGCCAGGCAATGACTGGTTAGTTGGACAAATTTGCTACGTTATAGATGGCTGGAACACTTGTCTAATTTTTTTCTCTCTAGGTGACAAAGCGAAGGAACTACTCCTTCGCTCGAAGCTCTCCGGGAGTGACTTGTCGAAGATTTGGTAACCCTTACGGGCTCCTTGTACTCGGACTTGAAGCTCACAACTCATAGGGTTTTATCCGACACCACTAAATCCGGCCAGTTACTCTTTCCTGAATTCGCTTTGGCCATGTACCTGTGCAACCTGAGAATCACGGGAAGGGATATACCAGGCTCACTTCCGGAAACGATAAAGAATGAGGTCTCGAGCATGGTAGACATCATCTCCTTTCAGGTCCCAGACACGCAGCCAGAACCTGTTGTCAGAACAAATGTTCCTAGTTTTGATGCGCCGTTGCTCGAGAATCAATCAGCGCCGCCCGCGCCGCAGCAGCCCCGACCACAACAGCCTAACAACTCGCAACTTTTGTCACAGCTTACCGCGCAGCCAACCGGATTCCCACAGTCTTCCGGGTACCAACCCAATGTTGCTTTCCCAGGTCAACCTCAGGGCCTTGTCCCACAGGCGACAGGATTCCCCGGGCAGGCTCCGGGACAAGGTCTTCAGCCTCCCCAAATGGGTCTCTTGAATAACCCGCAGGCAACAGGCTATACTGGTCCTCGTCCACCAATGCCTCCCATGCCGACGGGTTACGGCTCGAATCTCAGTCCTTCACAAACTGGTGGACTAGTAGCACAGCCCACTGGAATTCCTGGTCAATGGGGCTTTGTCAATGCGCCTGCCTCGGGATTGCCTAATATCGACGCATTGAAACAGCAGCTGATGCCTCAGCCAGGTCGCGAGGGTGGGTTCTCTGCTGCTGGGCTCTCCGGAAATGCGAATATCCCTTGGGCTATCACGAAAGAAGAAAAGAGGATCTATGACGACCTTTTTCGGGCATGGGATGGCCTTCACAAGGGATTCATTGGTGGTGACACTGCAATTGAGATTATGGGTCAGAGTGGTCTGGCTAGGAATGATTTGGAGGCTCTTTGGACATTGGCGGACCCTCATAACCGTGGCCGACTCAACATGGACGAGTTTGCTGTCGCGATGCACCTGATTTATAGAAAGCTCAATGGCTATCCCATTCCAAGCCGTCTGCCCCCGGAACTTATCCCTCCATCCACAAGGAATCTGAACGACTCAATTGGAACCATCAAGTCCATGCTTTCTCAAGATGCAGAGCATCGAAAAGCTACTGGTGCATTCCTGCAGCCCCAGAAGACCGGTGTCAGCTATCTGAAGGAACATTCTTTCCGCGGTGGGGCAGTGTCGCCCGGTGCAGGTGCAGGCCGCAAGGATGCTACGCTGTTCAAGAACAACGACGATGCGGCTGCTGGTTACCGCTCAAGTGCTCGTCGCCGTGTTGGAAACAGCGGTCGCACTCCTTCACCTGCGGCTTCGCAAGCCTCAGAGGATGAACTGTCGGTCGAGCAGCTGAAGAAGAAGATCCGCGAAACTCAGATCATGTTGGAAGCGGTAGATTTTGAGGATGAAAACCGTGCGGAGGAAGAGGATGCGCTTGATCGGCGGGACCGCCGGGAGGCGGAGAGTCTGATGGATAGGATCCGACGCGTCCAGGACGATATCGATACTCACCCCCATGCCTCTCTTCGCAACCTCGATACTGGTGCTGAGCGAAGGACACTGCGTCGCCAATTGCAGGCATATGAAGACCAGGTACCGCAGATTGCTTCGGACGTTAGGCGTGTGGAGCGTCAGATTGCAGAGGCTAGGCTTGAGATATTCCGTCTCAAGGATGCCAAGGCACACCCTAATAGCGCATTCAATATTGTCGGCACTGGGCCTGGCGGCGCAGTCACGGAAGCTGACCACATCAAGGCTCGTGCGCGTGCTAGGATGCAAGCTCGCGCCGCCGAACTCGCTGGAAGACCGGCTCCTACGTCACAGGATGACGAGGGCGCTGCAACCCGTCGCCTAGAATCAGAGAGTGCTAGGGTCAAGGCGGAGAGAGAGAAGAATGATTCCATGACTCGCGATGTGGAAGAAAGCGTTAAGGACTTCGCCAGCAGCTTGGAGGACAGCCTCAAGGAAGGGGGCGATAGCTCTACCCGCGAACATGAAAGGCGTCGGTGGGAAGATGCTCTAGGTGTTGAGGACGTTATTCGTGATTTCATCTACGACCTCAACCGCGGTAGCCGTACTGCGCATATTCGAAAAGAAGAGTAAGTTTACCGTCAAGTTACGCTCGTTTACTTGTTGCTGTTTCCTTTTGTTCTCGTTCCCCCACTGTGAATCTAACCTTTACAGGGATTCGAGAAAATCATCTCCTCTGGAATCGCGGGCTCGCCATTCTCCGGCACATGCCTCGACAGCTGCACGACCGTCCCCGCCACCGTCTGTTGGATCAGCAGGCTCTGCACCAATCACCCATGAGGACCGTGTTGCTGCTGCGAGGGAACGCGCCCAAAGACGAATTGCCGAACGCATGGCGGCTGCCGGTCTTAAGCCTCAAAGTGATGCTATCGAAACTTTGACTCAGCGTCAAGAACGTGAGAGGAGGGAAAGGGAAGAGCGGGTGAGACGGGCGGAAGAGGAAGATGCTAAGCGAGAGCAGGAGAGGCAACGCCGTATTGCTGATGAGCAGCGTCCTCCTTCCAGTCAAGCAGCGAAAACTGTTGGAAAAAAGCCTCCACCAGCACCACCGTCGCGCAGTCGTCGAACTGATAGCACTGGTCAGGCTGATGCTAAAAAAGCGCCTGAAGATGCAGCTAAGGCTGAGCAGCTGGTGCGCGAACAAGCTTTGAAGGAGGAACAACAAGCACAGGAGGAGAAGACTAAGCGCCTCGAGTAAGTAGCGTCAATCCGCTCAGTATACCTTTCTTGAACGGTTTACTCACTTTTACGCTAGGATGGAGGCCAAGAAACATGAAGACGAGTTCGAGAAAGAGCAGCAGGCTCAGGAGGCCCGTCTTCGCGCTCTTGAGGAGCAGGTCAGGCAAGGAAAGATTAAGAAGCAGGAGGAGAAACGCCGAAGAGAAGAAGCTAAGAAGGCCGCACAAGAACAAGAAGCCAGACTCGCACGTCAGCGGGCGGAACTAGACGCCGCCAAGGAGCGGGAGCGACAGCTACAGTTGGAACTTGAAGGCCTAGACGAGAGCTCTTCGGACGAGGAAGGTCCAGTGGATATCACAACACCCCAGGACAGTACGCCAACTCAGAGCCAGGTTCTACCTCCGACATCTACCCCGGTTCCCCCAGCGCCTCCCGCTCCAGTTTCTGAACCGCCGGCCGCTCCTGAACCTGAGACAACCACTGCCTCCAGTTCTCCCGAAAGCACTCGAGCAGTGCCAGCTAACCTAAGCCCCGAAACTGAGTCTAAGAATCCTTATTTCAGGAGGAACATTTCTCAGCCTACGGACTATCCTCCCCCAACATCACCTGAAGCCTCTCAAGCCAGCGCTCCTCAGAAAGCTGATACCCAGTCCACCAACCCATTCCATCGGCTTGCTCAGCAGCAGCAGCAGCATACAACACAACCGAAGTTTACAGGTTCTGGGCCACTTGAACGAAAAACTCGCGCTCGCCCAGAGGCGGACGATGACTGGTCGGCGGCCGGATCTGATCTCGAGTCGTCTGATGATGAAGACGATGACCGCGCAGGTGGTGGAAGCGCCAAACAACTCGCAAGTATTCTCTTCGGTACTATGGCACCTCCTCGGCCTCTGAGCGCTATGGACAATCAGTCCCCTTCGCCCAAGTCCGCGACACCGGTACAAGACTTTTCTATCCCACCGGTTCCGCCAATCCCAGCTGAAGCAGACATATCCCCCAATGCTGGTGGTGCACAGCTTCCCCCGCCACCACCACCTCCTCCGCCTGGAGCCGCGCCCTTGGTGCCCAGCATTGAAACACCGGCTGGTGCTCCACCACCTCCACCTCCTCCTATGGCGCCTCCCGCTCCACCCCCACCCCCTGGACCTCCTCCACCTCCCGGTCCTGCCACGGCAGCCCCCGCTGGCGCCCCTGATAGAGGCGCTCTGTTGGCCTCAATCCAGGCAGGCAAGGGACTCAGGAAAGTCCAGACCAACGATCGAAGCTCCAGCACCTCGGCAGGGCGTGTGATATGAGGCATCTTGGATATCCTGCGTACACTATGTCATCGAACAGTCTCTTTGCCTCGGGGCGTCTTATATCTCTCGTGAACTTCTGAAACCCATCATGTCCAGTCTTTAGTCTTTTAGCCGCTACTCTATCCAATAAATAGTAACATATCATATATTGTAAAGCTACCCAGTTAAAATGTTCTCATACCAAGACTTAAAACTGCAGTTGCTACAGCAAGACATGAAACAAGTAAAGGAGAACAGTTGATAATGGTTGAGGCTGGTCAGTCCACCACCCGCCCCCCTCCACTAAGAATAATATCATTAACATTACAGATTGCACACAACAGTAATAATGGTCGCCGGGTACGGAATCCATGAAACCAACTTAGAGGGAAGAGTAAACATAAAATAACAGGCCCAAGTCTCGGGCAAAGGGTCGCAAAGTAAAGAGCAATGGCCCTTGGAACCATTTGGGTATAAAAATGGGGCTTACTATTCCTCCCTGACCCCGATCCTGCCCTCGGCCGTTCCCTCAGAAGGGTGTGATGACTCGGCCGTGGTCGCTTTATTCCCAAAATCGGGCTGTACGTCTTCATCTGCCTGTGCCCACTTCAGTACCTGCCCCTTGACATCCCGCATCTCGTGCACTCTTTTAGCAAAGTCTCCCCTCTTTTTCTGTTCCAGGCCGCTGCGCTCGTTCAACTCGTCTTCGTCGGAACTTGATATAGACAAAGAAGATGAAGACCTGCTTCGTTGCTGAAGGAAAGCCATCTGGCCACCTGCGCTGTTTTTCTGTTCTCTCTGTTCACTTTTGAGTTGCTGCATCCGCTCCGCATCGGCTTGACAGTCCAGGGTCGTAATGTGAAGTCCAGGGAAGTTAGAGGAGAAAAATTCTTTCAGAAGGTACAAGTATTTGGCGTTCGGCCTGTAGGTACCGCTGTCGTTGTCTATAAAGAGCTCATATTTATCGGGGTCCGTCGATACCTCCCTCTCCTCGCCATCATGGTCCATGACATACTCGGTAGATGAACGATTCGACACCAAAGACTGCATTCGATGGTGGTGATGCTTGCGCCGTCGGATGAAAAACTCCCCCGAGTAGGCGATATAGACAGATACGTTGCTGTGCATCGTATGCTTACTCAAAAGGTCGATACCAAACTGCTTGCCTGTTTCAGTGAAACGGAATTGACCGTCCAGGGTGAGGACATATGTAAAGATCCTGCCTCCCTGCGCGTATTCGACAAACCCAAGGAATTGCCGTGTAAGCTCCAAACATGGCTTATCAAATTGGCCGTCTAATGTCGCCCGGTCAAAATTATAGATCCTCTCATGCTGGTGATGGAGCGCTCTGTTAAGTATTCGCCCTCGCAATGTATGTGACGTGAACATCCCTGCGACGAAGGGCTTGAATTCCACATATCTGTGGTACAATTCCTTGGGCACTGGTCCTGTTAACTGGATTTGTACAGCCTGGAAATTGTATCGATTGATTGTTTTTCTTCCATCCTCACTCTGAATGGCGTCCTTTGTCCCCACGAGCCTCCCGATCAGAGGTGAGAAGTGCCTGGAGCTGTTAGAACGGATCTCGCAAATAATTGGTACAAAAGCTTTACTTAAACCAATAATTTGGGCCCACAGTATACACCTGTGCCCCGTCGATGCCGGGTGTCTTTCCCAGACTGACAACACTGACTACTAAATGTGATTCCGTCTGAAGGCGCCTCGAGGCAATGGCGGCAATGTTACCAAATAGATAAACTCTCTTGCTCCCCGTGTGCTTCCTCAATCGAAAAGGCTGTTGTCGAATTCCAGGCCATTGCGCGCTTATTGAATCAACCTGCATAGAAGTCAGCTCGCCCAGTCTAAAGGCCCCCTTGTAATGCTAACGAATACCTGTATATAGGCATTGCCTAACTTGTCGTCATGGTCTGCGGCATCCTACATATTCTTCCTCAGCAACGATCCATGAGAAGGACGCATTGGTTAGCTACCTCATCGTAAACTCGACATTTGAGGCGAAACCCAGACTCGGGGACATTGGCGATTATCCATTCCTTCTCCCAGACTGGGTCGCGATTCTTGCGCACTGTCGGTGTGCGGAAAGAAGGGAGAGGATCTTGCTTATGTCGCTGGGGCACATCAACAGACAAGGTCGCATGTATATAAGGATCCGAGGAGAAGGAGCCGAAGTCGGCGCATGCTACATCGCTGTCAGTTCCTGAAAAGCCTATTATGAGATGATTCTATCTCATAAAAGACTCACGCAAGTTAACGCCTCGATGGAATGTCACCTTGATTGTATAGCCTGGCGGCGCCTGGGGGAGTGGTGTGCTATCGAACCCCCCCGCAGGCTCAGAGCCGGACTGCGAACCAACACCCATTGCGACAGCTTGATTTTGCAATCGCTCGGCCTTATCAACGAGTTTTGGCCCATATTTGTCGCCCATATGCTGGGGTCGAACATGCGACTCCGTGTCTGCCATCGGAGAGACGGGAAATGGTCTGCACGTTGCGACTTGCGAGGGGGCGTTTCGCTGTTGCCTGCTGATAGAGGGACAACTGGACGGAGCTCGGATGTCGGAAGAGCCAAGAATAGGGCTCAGGAGAATTAGAGTAAAGGGAGGGACACGCGACGGGCCACGGTCTATTTGAGAAAGGGAAGTGGCCACACTGGCTACCCCATTGTTTGTAGAATCGGGCTCTCTCGGTTGGGAAGGAAGCGCTGAGATGACGACCGTGTCCCGACCCCTCAGCCTTACCAGGGTATATAAGCTTTTGGTGCCGCGCGGGTGGAGATCACATGTTGAGAGATTCGCGTCAGCCTAAGCTTCGATGCTCGATCTTTCCTGGAGTTCAGGAGTAGGTTACCATGCCGCGTGGAAACTAAAATGGCTAGAAAGACCCATGGTCCTTTCGCACATCGCTGGATAGCATATATGATGATAAACTACTCCTGTAGAACAAGAACAGGAGCAAGACCTGCCAACTACTCAAGCGCCCCTGGCACTGTCTCCGCTCCTGAGTCTCCACTGCATGAATAATTTTGTTGCCTGGAAGGCTAAGAAAGAACCACGGTTCGAAAGAGCAGAATTCATAACGCAAATGCAATTAAGCCAGCGACTTGGCTTCCGCTGCACGGTCCAAGACGAGCTTGAGCCTTGACTGCCGACCATTGAGCTAAGAAAAAAATGCCATTACGAGCCCCGGAACAAGAACTGCATGTCCTCTGGGGTGAGCTTTTCCAGTGCTTCACCTTGGTCCTTGTTGATGGTGCCATTAATCATGTTCGCTTTCTTTTCCTGGAGCATAACAATTCGGGACTCTACTGAATCTTCAATGCACAGTCGCGTGATAACGCAGGGTCGGCGTTGACCAATTCGATGACATCGATCGGCGCTCTGCCATTCGGCTGCGGGATTCCACCACCTTAGAGCGTCAGCAAGAATTGAGGAAAGGGCTATGAAACTGGCTGCGGGACGGGGACGTACGGATCAACGATGAAAACTCTTGACGCCTCTGTCAAGTTCAAAGCAACACCACCTGCCTTGAGCGATACGAGGAACACCTCGACGTTCACATTATTCATGAAGTAGTCAATTGATTTTTGGCGCTGCGCAGGGGACATGGTCCCATCAAGCATGACTGTGTTGAAGCCAGCTCTACGCAGGCGCCACTCGACGAGTTGCAACATCGAGGTAAACTGTGAGAAAACAATGGATTTAAGTGTTTGCTTCTTGCTGCGTAGCTTGTAAAGTTCGTAGACAAGCATCTCAATTTTCGTCGACGAGGTCCAATCCTCCATTCGGATTCTGTTGACGATTGAGTTCTTTTTGATATGATCTTCATGCTGTTCCAGATCCGGCTGCTCGAGGTCAATTGAGAGAGGTATATGGCATCGCGGGCAGTCGACAACAGAATCTGCATCAAAGGACTGAATGTAGTCCTTGACGCAGCGCCGACAGAAATCGTGACGGCACCGTGATCTAATCGCTTCTTCCGCTGGCTCGTCGCAGATACAGCATACGAGAACGTTTTGCCCGCCTTCGGCATGCTTCTTCAGAATCAAATCGGGATGGTTCGCAACTTGCCGCATTTGCATAATAAGGCCGAAAATATTGGCATAATTGTTCAGCATTACACCCCTGCTCACGTAGGTATCAAATTGCCTAGAGGAGTTCGTCATGATACTGGTAGAAAAATCGCGCTCAATCTCTCCGAAGAATTCATTATGTATGATGACGCTGGAGTATGTTAGTTTCAACTAGATAAAAATAAAAAATCCATGGTCGAAAGAGACGCTCACCGCTTGGGAGGAAGTTCCATTGAAGCTGTGTGGTCTCGTTTGACTCGTCGCAGCATGATTCTATCCGTAATCAGCCGCAATTTTGCCAATGCTTCCTTTCGTGCGTCCACGTTGTCACGTTCCGTGACTGCTATACGTTAGGCCATGGTCGTATGGATCGGAGGCTGAGTACTTACTAGGGTTCAGTATCTCCTGGTTGAAGACTGATACATGGCTAAATCCACTGTGATGACGGTCAATGCTGGAAAAAGGGAGCACGTGGGCTATACAGTACCTGTGTTTGCATTTCGTGCATCGCTTCTCTGCATCCTGCGACCAGTGTAGTTCCTGGCATTTACATTGCTTGCAGAAATAGCAGGCAAATGGCCGAACCTCTAAAAACCGTAGCAGTGAGAAGAATTCGCCGATCCGATTCTGAACAGGAGTGCCAGAAAGGCACCACTTGTAGTTGGATCTAAGTGCAAAACAAGCACGCGCAACACCAGTTGTACGTTGCTATTAGATGTCAGTATAAGGAGCCCGGTGATTCTTTTATTGATTCATACCTTGATGCTGTGAGCCTCATCAAGGATGAGCCTGTGATAATGAATGGAATGAATAACACCTAGGAAGCGTTAGCAATAGAATCGGACATGGTCGAGGTAACGCTTACTGTCTTCCTTGACAAGGCCATCATTACGGCTCCAGCCCTTCCACTCTTTCCGATGGATTGACTCAAGGCCAGAATCTAGATGAACATCAGAAATGGCGCAAGACACAGGGTAAAGGATACAAACAGGAAATCATGATTACGTCATATTTTTCGAGGTCTTTCTTCTTCAGACTCTTGACCTTGGAGTTGGTGTTGTGGTAGACGAGGACTTGTAATTTTCCGTCTGTATATGCCTGAAAACGAGATCAGAGAAGAAGACATACTTAATCAGGCCTTAACAAACCTTGATCTCCGACTGCCATTGCATTAGCGCAACTGGCGGTACTACGACCAGGGACGGTCGTCCTGCCGGATAATCCGACATGAGAAGAGACACTGCTTGAATCGTCTTGCCCATACCCATCTCATCACCCAGCAATCCGCCCTTGTATTGTGTTTGTTCTTGTCGAGTCATCCAATTCAGGCCCTCGAGTTGAAACGGCTTGAGCATCCTAGATATGCCCGAAGGCTGCGCTGCTGGCACGGGCGTGATAGGAGGGTCGTTCTTCAGATCATTCCACATCGTTACAATACTAGGATGCTGTTTCTCAAGCTTCTGCCGCTCCCTGCGAGCCTATCCTTGCGATCAGCCAAGTAGATAGACGCCTGTTTACGTATGACTTACCCGGTAGCTCATCCCAGAGGCAAGCGCACTAGTACGCGGGGCAGATCTTTGTCTCTGAGACTGGAGTCTCTGATTTCCCACATTGTTCATCCGTGAGATCAATGGTTGGTCTTCACTTGGGGCAGAAGACGAATCGCTCGGGTCAGAACCCGTTATGTAGTCATGCTCATCGCCCTCCATCGCATCATCACTATCCGGGATCACAAGGCTGATATTAGAGCGACGAGATGCCCTGAGCTTCTTCTTGAAAGCTGTCTTGTGCACGATCTCTTCATAGAAATCATCATCCTCGTCGTCATCCGGTTCTGTCAACATACTATCATCATCGGCGGAATCGATATTCGGCAATAAATCACTGGAAGTTTTCCGGCGTTTCGGGGGATTGTTTTGATACTCCTGAAGCTGTAGGTCCATAGCTAGAGCTGCATCCGCGTTATCGGGCATGGTATATTCATCTGCCTTGAGGGCGGATTGTCTCTTCAACCCCCTGGGTCCTCCTAGAGACATATTACTTGATCGCAGTTCCCGGGCTCGAGCAGAAGCGTTGACCCTCTTCTTCGACGTCCCTATATCAGACTCTGCAGGAGTCACGGCCACACTTGTGGCTGGTGTGTCATATTCAGTAATTCCATCTGCAGATGTGTCGTCGGCGGCAACGGAGGACGATGGTGAGCGACGACGAGCTGATTTCACTGGTATGGCCACTTCAAGTTTTGCCGTTCTAATGCTCCGACGTGGTTTTGGAACACTTGAGGATACAGGCTCATCATCGAGATCGGTGATTTCGTGCTGGTTCTCGGATTTGTCTGTTTTCGGGGTAGACGAGGCCTGAGCTAACCTTAAGGAAGCGCGCCTGGACAAGGATGGAGACATTTTATCTGGGATCGCAGATTAGAGTTAGCTTCAAGAACCAAGCTTTACAAAAGACAGCTCGCAATGATCATAAAAATATAAATCTTACCATTGAGAGCAACGGACTGCTTTGCATCTGACTTCTTCCTCCCCACCATTGTGGCGTACGAGGCTCGTAGGTTGAACAGGAGTTGGAATCTCGACCAGGGACAGAACCAAGAGGCAGCGAGTGAACTAGGCAGAAGGCACCCTTCGAACAGGCAACTATAGTCATTTACTTACCCTTTGGAACAGGCAACTATTAGTAGTCAGTTACTTACCACCCGCCGGTTAATAATCAGGACCCGGTCTAGAAAACATCAAAGTTTTCCTATAATTGTGATTTCGCCACTAAGGGGAACAGATTGCCACCAAGGAGAACGGATTGGCCACCCGAAAGCGAGTCTTCGAAAACCTTCTCACATTGCCTTTCGCCTCCTTGTTCCTGGGGTTGATGTTGCTCCCGAACAAGAGTGCGGCTGACTGATAAGCGGCTCTCCACGCCTCGACGCGTTAAGTAGAACACGATCTCACCTGACCTGAGCAACCATCACAGCCAGGGCCCTCAAATCGAGACACTTTGTTGAACTCCGTACTTAAGAATGTATGTGACTTGCTCACTTTCTGGATTCAAGATACTGACCATCCACAGGGCGAATCGAAGGCAGACAAGAAACACTATACGAGGCCCGTAGGTCCAGCCACGCTTATCGGCGGATTCAGCGTCACATTTCATTGATAGTTAACGAGTTCAGGCACTCCGCACTCACTGACTTTCTTGCTGTAAGTTTTGGTGGCTTATTCAGTATACAAATTTTATCCACTAAATGCTGCTAGTCCAACAACATCTCGGCGGCACAGATCCATGAGGACTACCAGCGGAGACTGAGAGAGGCGGAGACTCAGGCTGACCACGGCCAAGAAGAGCACGCTCTTGACGAAGATGAGTATGAAGACAATGTCGGTGAGACTCCCGAGGAGAAAAAGAAGCGCAAGCGAAAGGAAGCAGCTACGATTGCGAAGATCAAGCAGAGCAAGGAGTTTGCTCGCCGCAAAGCTCGGCGTATTGGCGAGCCGGATGACGACGACGACTTTCTTGCCAGAGAGATGATGGATGAGCGTCCTCGGCCTTTGCCTGGTCAGTTTGAGAATTGTGAGAATTGCAACAAACGGTTTACGGTCACTCCATATAGCAAGACAGGGTCCAAGGGCGGTCTTCTTTGCGCAAAATGCTCCAAGGAAGTTGGGGACCAGGAGAAGAAATCACAGCCCAAGAAAAGAGGACCACGGTCTGCTCGACGCCAAAACCAAAGTGATCTCCTCGATGGAATTGCTCAGCATGGCGCTCTTAGTCTGGCAGAGATGTGTACCAAGGTCTGTATACCTTCCCATCAGCACCTTGCTGCCGAATTAACGCCCTGCAGAAAGTCGCGGATAACATCCAGGATATAACTGAATTCGGGGACCTTCCATGGCAGCTCCTTCAAGGATTGAGCCAGATTCTATCGAAGAGGCGAGCGATAACTCCCAGGACACTGGACCTCTTCCTCAGGCCTGACCTAAGCTTCATTGATATATATGACTCAGGCAGTACGTCATCGCCCGTTGCTAATAGTATAGACACTTCTAACTCAGCTATGCAGAACTTGAGGCGAACGATTTCCAGAAGATTTTTGCATTCATGCCCGCTTTGACCAGGGTCAATCTCCGTTTCGCAGGACAGTTGAAAGACAATGGTGCGATTTAGATCCGTTCATGTAAAAAATTCCGTTCACTAACAAAGACCAGTCATAGACTATATGCTTGAAAACCACCGTATCCAGCATTTACAACTAGATTCCGCGAACCTGGTATCGGATTCGAGTTGGCGAACAATGTTCGAGAAGCTGGGGCTCCAGCTTGAAAATCTCAGATTGTCGAATCTGGATTCTTCACTAGACGATGAATCTATCGAAATCATGTGTAATGCTTGCACAAGACTTCGGCGGTTGAAACTGACCCACTGTTGGAAGATGTCTGATCGCTCTCTTCAGGCCATCTCAACGCTCCCGTTGCTGGAGCATCTGTCTTTGGACATGCTTCAGGAATCAAAGACAGAGAACCTTGTCGAATTGGTGTCCAAGACTGGTACAAAATTGCGGACTCTATCCTTACAAGGTTTCTCAACAGCTGATGATACACTGCTCGAGATGATACATGACAAATGCAGGCACCTGTTCAAGTTTCGATTCTCTGACAATGCTACTTGCACAGATAGAGGCTTCACTCAGCTTTTTGAGACATGGTCGAATCCGCCCCTGGAAATCGTGGACCTCTCATCTACTCGGGACATAGACAACGCGAACCCTGACGGGCCTACGGATGCCACAGGCCTCGCATCGAATGGATTCATTGCTCTAATGAATCATTCTGGCTCAGCAATTCGAAAGTTAAACATTGCCTCATGTCGCCACATATCATACGCGGCATTTGATCATGTGTTTACCGAGGGTAAAAGCTACCCCAAGTTGAGAGAGTTGGATGTCTCATTCCACACCGTCATGGATGATTACCTCATGGGCCGCATTTTCCAATGCTGCCCAGCTATTCAACAGGTCGTTGCATTTGCCTGCTTCAGCGTGCGAGATGCTCGAGTTCCTAAAGGGGTGTCCTTGATCGGCGGTTTGCGTACTCAAGACCCATTCCTCGAAGAGGCATAACTAGACGATATTCTTCTTTTGAGGTTCAATCGCCAGATCCATTGACTACCCCCTTTACCCAACAGCGACATATCTTAATTTTGCGGTGGCGAGTTTTATGGCTTTTCTCCCGGCTTATGTCTGACGGATGTCTATTGACTCTAGCGCCGCCGAAGCCGTGGCCACGGAAATTGTCGTTGTGCCATAACATATAGCAACTTGACGCTTGACCTCGGGTAATACCTACCTGATAGCCAAATACAATAGACCGTCATTGCAGAGCTTGAGAGTACCTAGCTCAGGAATGGATCTCATTTGATGAAAGCATAACGCAGCAATAACATTATATGAACAGACGAGCTTCTGGCTAATACTAACATGTTTACGGTTTGGTCATTAAGTAGTAACAGATTGAGGCTAAACAGTAGAAAGGACTCTTGTGATGCTATCCCAGCCTTTTTATATGCGTCAGCCCTGGGTCATTCATTTGCCTCGAGGTATTATAATCAGCGTAAATGTATGCGTATAAAAACAAATAATGTGTCAAAGTAACGCCGAAAAGAAACAAAATATCTACTCGTACTCATCAATGTACTGCGTTCAATAAATCTTCTCCAAAGGTCGACGATTCTTTCTTGACTTTCCAGTTCTTTCGTTTCTTCTCTCGTTTCTTCATCATTTCTGCCCACCCCTCATCGTCGTCTTCCTCATCAGCTGGAGCGGGGCTATGGCTGCTGAGCTTGGACGGAACGGCAAGGGTCCTGCTGTAACTGGATACAGGGCGGATAGTCGTGTTCGGCGGGGTTACGTTCGTAGAAGGGGCTAAGTAAGTGGCTCTGCGATTTTCGTCGTTCCAATGCTTCGCTGGGGGAAGGAAGCTGGTCGACTCAGCCTCTGCTGGTAGCGTTGAGACTGGCCTGTATCGGGGCGCTAACCCGACATTGCTACGCTCTGACGGAGCAAGCGACGGGGCATAGCCAGCCCCACCTGGAGTGCCTGGTCGATTTCCGCCAGCAGCAAATGGCCCAGCTGGGCTATTCAGCCTGGATGAGACATTGGGGTCGAGCATGCTTAGTGTTCTGTGGTCCCCACCATTGTAGCTGGAGGAGACATTGTTTAATGCTCCACCGACCGTTGGCATCGATGAGGGTCTTGAATTCGCGTTGACAGGGAAAGAAGGAATCGCGAAGTTTGCAGGGGATGCAAGTTGTTGCGGGGTAGCCTGCCCGCCCTGTAGTTGAATCATCTGTTGCATCCACTGCATCTGCATTTGCATCATGCTGCTCATCTGTTGGGACAGCTGTATCTGAGCTTGCTCCGTCGCCGAGACTGACGGTTGGAAATTAAACCCATTGGCAGAGTTCATGCCAAGCATAGTATGTGGCCTAGGGATACCACTCACGTTTCCTGCTGGTCCTGGAATCCCATGTGGATGGTCATACATCGCTTGGGTATTCGGGCTTCCTCGTCTCATAGCTCTGGCTCGCTCCTCAGTAGCTATAACGCCGACCAACCCTCCCGGTGGCAGGGCAGGAGATGATGAGCCTGTAGCGGCAGAGGGCCCCCCATATACAGAGCCGCCTCCTCCTCCCAGAGCAAGTGACTCCCTGTTTGAAGGAGCAACCAGGCTTGCTCCAAAATATGGATCCCGTGGAAGGTTCCTGGCAAATACAGGCAAGCTGCTCCGATTACCACCGCCGATGTCTGAGCCCGCGGAGCCTAAGTGTGGCGGATGATATGACGCACGAAGGTTTTGCATGGAGTTGGACGACATAAGGCGGGTTGGTGGACGGTTTCGGTTAGGGAACCCATGGGCTGCCAATATGCCGAGTGGAATTTCTTCATCGTCGTCGCCCTCGCTGCTCTTCCCGCTCCCAGATTGGTTACCGGGATGTAACGAGGGATTCGTCAAGTTCGGCGTGCTGCTGCTAGCGCGATCTTCCGGACGAAGGGACGGAGGTGAGGCCTGTTGCCCAGTGACCTTCATCATTTGCTGACGGTATACAGACAGATGAGCTTCCTGTTTCCGCCGTTGCCTCTCGGTCTCCCGGTTCTTTTCCGCTTCGTCTTCTTCATCGAAGTCGCTTTCTGCCGTATCCTCACTGTCAGACCCATCGCTATTTGCCCTTTTCAGTTCCTGTTGCTGTCGATAATGTTCAAATTGAGACGGGGTCATGACTTTGTTGGAAGACGGGGGCGGAGCGGGCTTATTTTCGTACTCCGCAGCAAGCCGTGCATGGGCTGCAATCGAAGGATCGACACTGTCGCCAGTTGGACCGGGAGGAGGAAAATATCCCCTTTGCGCGGAAACGTTCTTGGCGATATTATCGGGGCCAAACAGTGGAACATTATCGTCCGCTTCAGGATCAGGTGAATCGCCCAACATATGGGCCTGCGACATCCTTTTGCTATAATTGAGAGAAGCCATAACTAGCTTCGCATCTTCATCATCAATGGCAACCGTGTCCTGCTTAGAGGGGTATAAGACGCTCCTCCTTAAACCTTTGTCAGTTACCATCTTTGGCTTCTCTAAAGAACGGTGTGTAGTGGTATTGACTGGGGCGTCGAACATAGGCGATGATTTTCGACGTGGTCCGAGAGGGGGAGGTATCATGCTCGAGTCTGCGGAATGAGACTGGGAAGCAGAGTTGTCTTCGTGCGGCGAGGATAAAAGACCTTCACCAGAATGCCGGCTCCCCCAAGAGTACGGTGAGGGCTCGACGCTCTTTGTGCGATCCGTGCTTATCGGGGCAGGTCGAGGTGACTTTTCACCTTTCTTGTTTGGCCCTTGAGTCGAGTCCTGGGCACCGATACCGTCGAACATCTTCCCGAAATCATCGTCCATTCGGCCGATTTGGAACTCGGTCTCCAAGAGCTTGGGCGGTGTCGCCGTGCTTGTCGTACTGTTTGTGGTTGCTCGGCTTCGAGTTGTATCTGGAGACGAGGGCCGGTGTGGTGCCTGGGCGGGTGGTTTCGAAAACCTTCCACCGAACGAAAATGTCCGGCCAGCAGCGCGCAGCGCACTGGATAGTGGCGGCACTGGAATATCGTGAAGATTCTTGGAATGCGGAGGTTGGGAGTCAAACTGCGTCTGTAGGTCCGTTGAGCGGCGCGTGGAGGAGCTAAAGCGAACTGCTGCTGGGCCTTCGATTGTATTTCCTCCAGTTCTACTTGGCGGTTAGCTTCTTTGTCTTTCAGGGTGGTACGTGTAGCCATATAGAGTGACGGGTCTTACAGATTTCTATAAGCAGGGCCATCGGAACCAGCGAAAATATTATCGTCTTCTGGCGGGGAGCCCGGACTCGGCCCATCTGCAGTTCTCTGCCTCAGGAGGTTACCATCGCTCAGAGACTTCCTTCCAGTTGACGGCCGCTCGAAGACACGGAACGACGACTGCGCTGGGTTTTCCACATCCTCCAGGACATTTCCCGATGACTTGCGCCGCGTGAAACCTTTGAAGGACTTGATCGGCATTTGGGCAATGGTTACAACACAAGAACCACTTCAGAAACAAAAGCCAGCACCTCCTTTCAAGCGCACCAATGCCAATGACTTCCCCACTAGCGCTAACTGAATCCCATAAACAATGTATCGGACCGTGGACGGCGTGGGATGTAGCAAAACTCGAGATGGAAAGCGACGGCGAGTTGAGTGGATGCGGACACGGTCCGTTGTCCGTTGGATTGAGAAGGATGAGGAGTAATGCTGCCAGCGGGGGGAGGTCAGAATGACGGTCTGAGCCGCAGTCACGGCGACAAGATATATCGGTATCACGGAGTTGAAGATTAAATAATTAAAAATATTAGTGTAGGTGCGATTGACGACTTTCGGAAGACCTGGAGAGGAAAGGGGAAGACCCTTGAAACTGGGCTTCAAATGGGATGGCCGATGGAGTTGATTTGATGTTGTTCACTAGGTTGCTGGTGGAGCTGCGCACTAGTCCCAAATATAGAAAAGGCGCTGGCCGAGATTCGAAAGATAAAATATCAGCTGGATTCCTGTCTGTTTACACTGGGTCTGGCAGCCATCAACATCATGGTGAGTCGGTGACTGTTTGGATCTCCGTGATCACCATCCTTCTTTATTGTTGCTATCCAAGTCTTGACATTGATATTCAGAGACTGAGCAACTGTTCTCCACATTCCTAACATCAGCTGATACTTACTCCATGATATCGATTCCACAACGCGTCTGTACTATTTCGCATAATCTACGAACTCTCGACAAGATCCCCGATCGCCTAGCGGGAAAGGGCGGAAATAATATGTCTGCTCGACGGCATATCGCCCTGGAAGGATCGCCGCGAAAAGCTATGAAGTGAGTAAGGTGCTGAAAAGGGGGCCACTTGCTATCATGTATCGATACGGAGTAATAATATCGATATGATTAATTCTTCTCCCAGACTCTTCAGATTCACACTATTGAAAAATCCTGCGCCCATCTTTGCCACCGTTGACGGAGTTTTTGAAACTAGGGAGGCTTCAGAAAGAAAGCCCGAGCTAAATTTGTCGCGACTATAAAAAGGTACACAATGTCGCTAGCACTCCGTACAGCTCCAACATTCCGAGACATGGTCTAGGTTTTCTTACCCATCGCTACCTGTGGACATCACGAATAATCATGAAGCACCAAACCTGCACTCTTGAAAGTGAGCCTTTACCAAGTGAGTGAGTGACCAGGCAGTCCCGAGTCGAATTCATACAAGGACCATGTCCCTGGGTCCCAAATCCAATCTCCTGGAGCCCTGGTTAGGTAGTTCTAACTAGTACTAGTAGTGGGCCTCGGGCTGATGTTGCACCACTCAGTCCTGACTCAGCTTCAGTGCCCATGTGAAAATTACCGTCCACCAATTGGTGGCCGCTTCACATTGTAGATATTTTTTCGGCCCTGGGCTGAACGCATGATTCCCAGACAGAGATTGCTACTAGGTAATTTGCGCTTCTCAAGAAAATGTCCATGGGTCATATGGGCCATAATAATAAAGCAAGTAAAATGTCAGTCTTCTGCGCTGGTCAGGCTAGACGTAGCTCCCCGAAGTTCGAACGCCGCATGTAGCTGGCATGATACAACTGTACGTATTACAACTGTCACCGATATACGTAAAAAGAGGATGAAGGCAGAAAGTTTGGATATTGAAGTAACCCGTAATAAAGACCAGATATAAACCGCCAACCACAAACCCCCGTAAGAAAACCAAATCCAAACTTTATTCGAACGACATGTCTCGTGCAGCCTCTCGTAGTACGCCCAACAACGAAGGCTAAAAAAGGTACAGTAAATAACAGGTTCTTCAAAGATCACTGTATATCCACGGGTTTCGTCGTAATTTACCCACGTCAGGCAGCCGCTTCATCGAGAATGGCATTTGTATCCTTCATGACGAAGATCTCCTCTAGTTTACCGAGCCCGAGGCCGCTTGCATCATCGTCATTTTGTAAGAGGAGACCTTGTTCGTTGGCCAAATGGAGTAGGCAAATGAAGCCGTATGACGTACTGATATCACGAAGTGTCTCTGGAGCATAGACTGATTTAAGAGAGTTCATGATTTCAGTGAAGCGCAAGTGTCCATCTTTATCACTTTCCAGATCCGAAGACAGTCTAGGGCGCTTATGCATGGGCGTTGGTGTTGGCGGGCCATCTTCATCGGTTTCGTGGTGTTCTTTAGGCGGGCTAGCCACAGCACTGGGTTGACGATCAGAGTCCATTGCGGATATAAGCCGCTCACCCATGCCTTTCCACATCTCGGTTTTGAGCCGACGAACGTCGACTTTCTTGGCGACTCGCGCGTATGCGACGTAGTCGGGCCGTGCCCTCCGACCGCCTTGCGTTACTAGTTGCGATCCGAAGCCTCCAGCACCGGTTTGGAGTTGTGAGCCACCAGGAGTCGCCCCCACCATGTTGAGTAATGCTGTAAGCCCTGTGGCTCCACCTGCGTCTCCTGTGGATGCACCTGGAACTCCACCTGGTGGAGGGGACAGCATTTCCCTAGCATCCGCGAATGGAAGATTGTCATCGTCGTCTAGATCAATGCCGTTCGGGAAGGCAAGGCCGTCATCGTCTGCAAAGAAGTTCGCATCATACGCTCCAGGGGCCGCCCCATCATCGCCAGCATGATCCTCGGTTTTGTGGTTCGCCCAGAACGCCTCGTCCATCTCTCCATTTCCGGAAGTCTGTTCCTGGCGTCGCTGGTTGAAATTCCGCAGTCCAATTAGTTTTCTCGAACCCATACGTGCCTTGGGTTTGAGGAACAGTCGAAGAAGCTGTCTGGAGTTGAAGTGCTTATCATCTGGAAGTAGATTGCGGCTCTTCGTCTTCCACTGGGTCTTGGGAAGGGATATCGTGGAGTTGGAGCTGGCTGGTGTATAGATCAGTTCGGCCACCGCAGGGTCCAGGGGCGCAGAAAAGTCGATTTCAAATGGCTCCTTTTCTTTTCGCTGCTTGGGGGCCGCGCTCGCGGTGTTGGTAGCAGCATTTTCCTTAATCCGTCGAATCTTCCAGTGTTCAGGGCCGGCCCAGTTCTTTTGCAATGCGTTGTCAAAATAACTGAGAATGTTTTCATGGTCCCGGGTGCTTGGTTTGTGATTGAGTGATATGGTATAGGCGTCGTCATTTTCGAGGCCTGCGCCATCTGGAGCTTCTTCACCTTCCATATCCACGCGGTGCACCTTAAGCATTGGTTCCAGGGCGGCTTCCCGAGCCCATGCCTCGCCGCCGCCACCGAACCCAGCATCATCACTAAGATCAAAGCCAGCCAAGCTCCCATCATCATCATCGAACCCAACAGCATTGTCGTCATCTAGCATGATTCCAGATGCGTCATTGGAAGGATGTCCGTCCTCATGCCCTTTTTCCTGCCGCCAATCTTCAGGTGCTTTTAGGAGGGGGATATCCAACGAACCACTAGGGTCACCGAGGTCGAAGTTTTTAAGAGAAGGACAAATATCCTGTGCATCAAGTCGGTCGAGATCCGGAAAGAACCTGCTAGTCAAGGGAGCGATGTCTATCTCTACACCCCCTTCGAATGTATCATCGCGATCCTGTTCGGCGGGTGTGGGTTGCGGTGTGGTATCGGCTTGTTCGGGTGCCTCAGATTCTGCTCTTCCGCCGTCTGTATCCTGAGAAGTTTCCACGGCATCGTCGCTACTGTCGAATACAATGCGGCCATGACCATCAATGGATAAATGGTTCAGAAGTAGACCTTTAGCACCGCCTTCGTCGAAATCCGCAGATGCTTTTTTGAATAGCGGATCGACTGAGAACTCGAGTTCAAACTTCTTCAACTGAAGGGAAGCAAACGATGGAGCGAGTGTAGCCTCATGCGCACGCTAGCATTAGCGGTTTTGTCAGCGATTCCAGTTCCAGCGTTGTTGAGATTCAACTGAGGCGTTACCTTCCTGCGTGACCTCCTGCTAGTACCCTCTTCACCGTCCTCCTCCTCATCTTCAGCCTCATCTCCATCGGCCTCGGTCTCGCGAGCTTTCTTATCCCTGCTATCGGCCAAACCACTGAGCAACTTCCCGGTTTCCGTAGCCACGCTATCAACTCTGCTTGTGTAAATCTTCACGCATCCATCCAATGTGCAACTGGCCTTCTGAAAGTTCACGCTGTCTCCTTCCTTTAAGAGCGACATGTCATGGAAGTAATCGATCAGTGCAAAGTTCCACGAGTTCGTGGCGTTGATCTTGTTGTCAGTGGCCATCTTCATCCACTCTTCGAAGTTGGCTAGAATCGGTACACGTTTCATCGGCGTGACTCCTCGGCGCCCGTGCACATCACTATCCCGATGGCGATGGCTGGAGCCTTGTGGTGTTGAGGGGCTCAAGCTCCCACGATCATAGGTGGTGTATCTGCGAGGCGGCATAGGCGTTTTGACTGCAGCCTTTATTTGGTCCATCTGACGGTCATGTAGAGCCTGGCGGGCCCCCATACGGGCCGCCTTCTCCCCGATATCATCGTTTAGCGGAATCCTAAGACCATCCGTTAGCGTCGCTTCAATTGTAGGAAGGATTTCCCAAAGGTCGTACTTTAGAGGGGAGTTTTTCTGGGGAGTGCCGGCACCATTGGAGCGGCGGTGTTTTGAGACGCGGGGCATCTGGAATGGTCCCCTCGTTCTCCGATAGCAACGATATTAAGGGGTGTTCCAAAGTCAATGAGCACGGTCCTTGCGACGCGGCGAGAGTCACAATGACTGAAAGCGAGCGGAGTAGGGAGGCGAAAGTGGACTGCTCAGCGGCAAGTTTGCGATGGTAGCATGATCTTGTGGGATGTGATGCGCTGCGCTGAGAATGGTGCAAACACCAAGACAAGACCGTCAACAAACAAGAAAGTCTGGTTCCGCTGTGCCACAGTAACCACATAGTCACGTGGCTTTGTTAGCCTCGTCTACTCCGTACGGAGTGCGATCTGACACTGCACAGCCACAGTCTCAACCTGGGTGTGACATCACAAGTGTCGGACAGTGACCAACGGCTGCCAATCATCAACTTCGAGGCTGCTTTTGCATGTCATCTCTGTATCCACTATTTCGTGCTATGGCCCTATGGGTTTCTTCGTTGCCTGTTAGACTTACTACTCTGGAGTAATCTAGACTATTTCTACTTATCTACCTGTATTCTTCTTGGTTTATCTCTTCTTGGCCTTCTTCTTTCCTCCACATCGGACTCCGCGCTCACGATGACCGCGTCACATCGTTCACCATGCTCGAACTGACGTCCATGTTTCCTCGAACTTCGGTTCGTCGGAGGCGTTCATACTCAGTCAGGCCCTTCTACTGGTCTCTCGCGATCTTCACCATTCTTGCGACATTCAGTTGGGGATTGGGACTTTGGAGCAGTCACTCAACCGCTCCAGGCATTTCCAACCCCTCGGCTGGTCTGCTTTTAGAACGGGAAAGTGAAGTAGAGGTACCACAAGCCATCTCGATATACTGCTCACAAGTGAGTACTAATGTATGATCTATAATATCTACAGTGCCGCCTGGTCCGCAACGCGAAAGATCAATGTGCCTTTGTCCGCTCGAATTGCTCAGACGAGGAAGACGGCTTCTTTTCGTACCTTGAATTATACTACTGTGTCCTTGCAGATGCGAAGCCGGTCGCATTCATCATTATTGTACTTTGGCTGTCCCTGCTTTTCAGCACGATCGGAATCGCGGCGAGCGACTTCCTGTGTATTGATCTGAGCACCTTGGCCAGTCTCCTCGGCATGAGTGAGAGTCTGACCGGTGTCACATTCCTTGCTTTCGGAAACGGAAGTCCTGATGTTTTTTCGACTTTTGCTGCCATGAGGTCTAATAGCGGTAGCTTGGCTATTGGAGAGCTTATTGGAGCTGCAGGATTTATAACTTCGGTGGTTGCTGGCTCAATGGCGCTGGTTCGCCCGTTCAAAGTCGCTCGCAGGAGTTTTGTTCGTGATGTTGGGTATTTTGTTATTGCGATAAGTTTCAGCATGGTTCTCTTGGCGGACGGCCGCCTTCATGCTTGGGAGTCAGCTACCATGGTGGCACTATACTTCTTCTATGTCTTGCTGGTTGTGACGTGGCATTGGTACATTGTTCGGCGCCGTCGAGTGCAGGAAAGGACCATGGCCGCTCGGTCACATTTCCATATTCCGGACAATCAGGAGCTGGATATCGAAGAGATAGAAGACGATGATCCTGGAATGGCATCGGAATCGACTAGTCTTTTGCGCGGTGCGACTACCGAAGACTTCAACGCTCTGGAGAGTGCTGAAGCCCCGGCATGGACGGACGCGGATGAGGACGACGAAACTCGCAATCGACATCTTGCAGAAATTCGGAATAATATGCGCGTATCTCGACCTTCAGCGCAGAGGCGCAATACGCTCAATCCAATAAGGCCGAGCTTGGTTGGTGCGTTGGAGTTCCGGTCTGTCCTTTCTTCCTTGAAACGATCGCGAAGTCATAATCGGAGTCATTTAATTGGTCTTGAAAGATACTCGGACGTACCGGATAGTGCACAGGGGTACCGTTCGCAGCCAGATAATATCTCCATAGCATCCCATCCTCAAAGCAGCCGCAGCCATGCCAACGACTTTCTTTCACCTGATTACGGAATCAATCGAGCACGAGCTGTATCTGCAAACGATGCCGTGGGTTTGAAATTAGATACCAGCCTATTTGTTGGTGAGGCTGCATCGCGACCCAAATTGACCGTGAGCAGACCGTCTATCGATGATGGATCTAGCACGGAGGTTTCGCATATTCTTGAGTCCCAGCATGGCACAGACTCGACGAAATCACCTACATCTAGCGCATTTTCATCGCGCAGCCCGAGCCCGAGCCCCAGTCCAAGGTCCGGCTCCAGCATACAGAATACTACTTTGCTTGCGCCTCCCGATGCTTTCCATTCTCTCAACTATTCGGAAGCAGCATCTGATTCGCGCTCGACGCTACAAGTATCCCCAAAGGGTACCAAATACCCTGCAGAGCGGCAAGATAACAACTCATCCTGTGCATCCAGTCCTTTCCCCTTGCTTCATGATGTGCCTGGGTCGCCATCATCTAGGCCTCCAAGCATTCGTCTGCCGGCGCCATGCAGCTCAATAGAGCCGCTATATATTCACGAAGGTATTGACATGGGGAGTCGACGTATGTCCCCGGTTAGTTGGTGGCCTCGCTCGCGATCTCTGCTGCGATTGACCCTGTCTACGCTTTTCCCAACCTTAGATGGATGGAAAGCCAAAACAATCTGGGAGAGATTCCTAGGTATTGTCGCAGCTCCTAGTGTGTTCCTTCTAACAATAACGCTTCCCGTTGTCGACCCTGCGCCGCCTGAACCTACATCAACTACCGTGCCCGTCATCGTAACTTCTGCAGAAGATGATTCGAATTCAGCGACGCCTATTGTGCGTCTGCCTGAAGATAGCCCAACCCTGCAGGCTCATCTTCCGGCGTCTGTCGCAGAACAGACAGTGGCAAGCCAAGACAACAAATTTCAGCTGGAACGGCAGCGCTACGATTCTGAGCTTCCTGCCGTGCACGATTCTGTCCCGACAGCCCGAGAATGGTACCCGTGGCTGGTCTATATCCAGCTCTTCACAGGTCCACAATTCGTTGCCTTGATCGTATGGTCTGCGATAGACCCGGACTTGATGGTACGGACCTTCCTGCTTCTTGCACTATGCGCTCTTGTCTTCGCCTTGGTATGTCTTGCCGCTCTCCTCCTTAGTGAGCGCCGAAGCCGCAGCTCTGTACGTCACCCACCAGCCTCATGGCGCCCAATTCTCGCATTGCTGGGTTTTATTGTCGCCATTTTTTGGATCGCAACTATAGCCACGGAAGTTGTCAGTCTCCTCAAGACCCTCGGAGTCATCCTCAATATTAGCGACTCCCTCCTCGGTCTTACAGTTTTCGCTGTCGGAAATTCGCTCGGCGACTTGGTCGCCAACATCACCGTCGCCCGTCTTGGATATCCAGTCATGGCTTTGAGCGCCTGCTTCGGTGGCCCCATGCTCAACATCCTTCTTGGAATTGGCCTTGGTGGTCTATATATGACCTTACATTCCAAGAAGGCCCAAACTAGCGCAGACGACATCACCTACGACATCACCGTCTCCAAAGTCCTTGTCATCAGTGGCGCCACGCTTTTGACGACTCTGGTTGGATTACTGATAGTAATCCCTTGGAATAATTGGCGGATGGATCGTAAGATCGGTTGTGGTCTTATTGTCCTTTGGTGTGTGAGCACGTTAAGCAATGTTATCGCTGAGCTTGTTTCCTGAATCAATACGGATTGGCGGAACCTTGGATTAGACGCTTTTGTTGCTTGTTTTCTTTTCCATTCTTCGTTTTGCGATACGCTTCTCGTACATAACATGTAGGGCATAGCTTTCTTGGACACGATCAACGAGTATTCTCAAGAGCCTGACGTTACCACTCATTGACTGTTACCCGTTTAGATGGTTTAGCGATTTAGATATCGTTTGAAATTTTGTATTCAGCCAAACATTTGTATCAAGGTGAGGGCAACAGGTGTGTCCTCGTCATTCCGTGAATCCAACCTTGATGTATTTTTCTGTAATAAGTATGTGCTCGCAAAGTGCCATGTCTAGCGACCCTGGACTACGTGTGGCTCATCCGGCGCGGAGAATATGACCAGAACGTTCCATCCATTCGTGGTCTGCGGTTCTGAATAGGTCTTCGTTGTACTATGTAGACAAATGAGTGTAAGAAGCGAAGAACCCGTGTAGACCGGTATACAGATAACGTTGCCCTTGGGAAACAACTCGCTCAGTGGTATAACTTGGAAAGCATGCGGCATCACCATCAGCATAAACGCAGTCATAACATAAAAGATTGAAGTGGGTGGTTGGTAGCTATAGCCAGTGTTCAATAACAGAAACATCAACAAGGTAATGGCCAGAAAAAGAAGGCTAGATTAGGTTATTGTACCATTTGGTAGTCCGCCCAAGGCCAGTCAGGCTTCCACCACCAGGTTTCAATTCACATCAAATATGTACGATCAGTCCCCGACTCCAGCCGAACTCCAAGAGAACAAATGTGCGCCGACGTAAACCCACTTCGGTGGATGCCCCGACCATGTCCAGAACAATCTTCGGCGGGCGGAGTTTTCTTAATAATTTGTTTTAGGGGTTTGCAAGAACAAAAAGCTGCTAGTGATATTTCCGTAGAGAGCTATAGAGGCTACTCAACGTACTAGCTACTGGCCGGCTCTTGGAGGAAAGCTCGGTGTCATTGGACTGGCATAGGCGACGGGGATCGGCACAGCTTCGTATGTTCGCTCTCCTGGCGCAGCACCCATGTGTTCCTGGGGAGGAGATGGGGTGGGAGCAGGTGCGGAGAACTCCTGCTGTTCTGTCTTTGGGGTTGCATGCTGCACGCGGACGGGCGGCGGCTGGAGTTGAAAGGTCGGTTGGGTTCTCGTTGGCGAAACAGGGGTAGCAAACTGGGTGGGTGTTGCCTCGCCCTTCTCTGCTGAGGAGTAGGGGTCCTGCATCGTTGTTGAGACCCATGGCGACTTGGGACTCAAGGGGTAGCCCGGGGTGTTAGGCGCCGATTGGAGTCGTAGTTGAGCTAGATACAAGTCTGAGCGTGCCTTATCTCGGCGATCCATGGACTTTGCGAGCTTTCGCTTGGACCAGAATCGGTAGAAGACAACGGCGTAGATGAGAATGACCAAGACTTCGACGACGATTTCAATGACGGCGCATACTAGTCCCCAGTCCTGTGAGAGATTAGCCACTATTCCCCGGACCTCTGATTATGACTGGGGCTCACCTGGAGACGGCATAAGAGAGGGTAGTCAATATCATTCGCATATGCTGTTGACCGGAGATTGCCTGTCACGCATGACCAGCCCCACAAATCTTGGTTGTTTCCGTTGGACTTAGAGTTCTGGTATATTGCGGCCACCACAACCCATAGAACGAGGGTGAACCCAAAGAAGCCCACCGAGAATATGGAGTAGTAGACTGCAACCTTCTCCGCACGTTTATAGCCGCGCTTTTTCCATGTCCAGAAAACGCCCAGACAGGCGACCAAGGATAAACATGCAGTTGCTAGAACCAGATACTGAGGCCATGGGTTTGTACCAACAGCCCAGGGTGTGGTGCCGCTCCTTGAAGGCAGGTTCTTGGTCGCGTGAAAGATGGTCAGAGTTGTAGCCAGGATTGCGAGGACAATGATACTGCAACCGAAGCTGACAAAACGAAGGAATATCTTGGCCACTCTAACACGTACTTTGATAGCCTGGCAAGAAAAGTACTGATTAACATTGAACATGGCATCGACCCAGTAGTGAATTGTCTTACCAAGTCTTTTGCATTCGCTTTCTCTGCTTGCTTCTCCTGCTTCTCCACATTAAATTCTTCCCGGAAAGTCGGACTAAGAGGGTTCAGAGTGCGAGCAGGCGTCCCTGGTACTCTTAATGCGCTCTTCAGTGGCGAGGCCGGTGCGGCATGATGAGGTACATGCTGTGTGGGATCTTGTGCATTCACGTATCCGAAACCCACGTCGGAGACATCGGGCCGGTTCTGGGAGTGATTCGGAGGGTCTGCAAATGGTGACCTGCTGTGCTCGGCAGCAGTAGGGGAGTTGATTGCAGTCGCTTCCGCAAATCGGGCCGACCGAGGGCTTCTCAAGGGTACGGCCAATGATTCAGAAGGATTGTCCTGAACGCCGACATGTGGGGGTTGCGGCGACGAAGCCATTGATCTTCGGTTATTGCCACTGACGAATTCCCTTGGGGAAGTTGGCTCGTAGGTTTGCGGCGAATCGTTTCGACTGTCACTCGAGACAGACATTGGTTCTATGGTTTGGAAGCACGTTTGGAAAATAGTTGCAAAGAGATGAGCAAGATGCGACGAGAGCCAGCTCTCAGCCTCGGTCCGACTTTCGTTTTGTCTTGGATATATCAACGGCCGAAACTTGTGCTGGAAACTGAAACTGAGCAAGCAAGTCCACTTTAGGCGAGCATGAGCATCGAGCCGGGCATACAGTGTCGTCTAATGAAATGCGTACTAGGCTACTGGTATACAACAGCCTCGTATGCTAACCGGCGATGGTCAGCAGTGAAAGTAAAGTTATAGGCGAGATGTATCGGAAGAAGAAAGGGCTTGGAACCCAGGCTCGACGCACTCGTTTCTTCAGAGCAACAAGAGTCAACCTCGTAAGATGGCCCTGCGGGACTGTCAGCTTGAAATTGAACGAGGAGACCTCGGGCACGGACCTTGCTCGAAGTAGACTCTGTATCTACCGGTATAATTCTAACTGGCCTGTGTTTGAAGACTTTGGAGAAAGAGCGGCGAACCCTGCGCTGCTTGTACCAAGATGCAGACCAGTGGTCAACCCCAGAAGGAAAGTTGCGTTAAAAGAGGAGAGACAGAGAAGAAGCAACAGGTTGCTCGGGAGCGGCGTGACTGCAGCGATTATCTATGATGGGCGACAGTCACGCTCTCGCAGTGGGGGCCTCATCTCGACAACCTCCCATCGGCCGTGAGAGATGGGAGTAAGCGCCCAGCAATATGCAGAGAAACCACGAGGGCAACCATGATTGGGCAATGCCGATGTCAGTATCCGGCCCAGGATAGGAGCAGCCGGTCAGACTGGCTGGGAGAGGTGATGGAGCAGGGATGTGACTGGGCAGCTGGCACATCACTAGAGCGGCAGCCCTGGTCTATCACAGTGGGGAGGGCCGCAACTCAACCAGACTACAGACGGCACCAAGCTGTTTAACCTCTCAGTCCGCACGCCTTTGATGCATGGCTGTCACCCGAGTAGCGAATGAGCGCTGCAGAATGTGCTGTTTGGTGCCTCTGCTTAGCGCCGGGGTTGATCGCCTTGGGGCCAGCCAACCACACGCCCGTGCAGAACCGCTGCAATCGTGGAGGGGGGGAATTGGTCGGTGCTTGGTGAGGCACTGAGGCCACTCAGGATGCAGATATGGCTGACTCCTGACTCTGAGAGAAGGAATCTAAAGATAGACTCGACCTGCTGAATGCGAGCGACCGGATTCGAGACCGAGTTAAAGATAAAGTCCGAAGGGTCCCGAGGGGTGCTATGATCTTAGATTGTCGAGGTCAATCTTGATGCCTGAGCCTTGAGGCCATACTATGTACATAGAGGGCTCCCCGCAGAGATCTTGAACGTCCACGTCGCCATGTTTGTCTGCAGAGATGCCAAAGACGTCGCTTGGGCCATTTCGACTTATGTTAGCAGTGCAATTTTGTCGAGGAATTACCTGAAACCTAACTTCTTGGCCTCACACTTGATGGATTGCCCATTGCTGAATCAGAAGACACGGCTATAAATTAATATTGCAAGATCATGGCTATACTCCGGAGATACCCTCAGAAGTAATATAATTCCAACTATTGACACCAGATTGCTGACAATATATAATCGATCGATACATAATACTCCGTAAAATCACGGCTTTCCCTGCCTCCATATGACCACTGCAGCTAGATTGAATGACACGCATTGATGGAACCGCAGTGTAACCGCGAGATAGCGTACGGAGTATACATATGGAAATCATCCACTTCTCGCGTGGGTGAAGAGACCACCCCATGCCAACAAATATCTATAGAGACGGGGTATCGCTGCTTCATTGTCTGGGAATTTTCTTGTAACCTGAAAAAAAGCAGAGATAAACCGGAATATCAGGAGCTACAACTGCAAGGCTGTGTCTCAATAATTGTACTCTTAAGACTACTTAACTTCCAAAGGCCCGGTTGGGGTCTAGACACAGCCCCAGGCTGCTAAGCCACCTTCAAGGTTCTTTACACTTCGAGCAGAGCCCCGAGTCCCCGACAGGCTTAACTCGAGGTTTCGGAATGGAACACCGCCTCATTCAGATTTCCCTGGTTCTGTGAGTAGTGTACGGAGTACTGTAGGTTAATCGCCAGCTGTCGTACGGCGGTCTTCTTGTCCCACTTGGGAGAATTGGAAGCAGTGCAATTAGTGGCTTAGCTGGGCCGTGGCCTGCATCTACCTTGACCTCGGGAGACTACTTACACTTACCCACTGCCCATAGCGATGAATTGCTCGTAATGAGGTGCTGCCTTGACCAGGAACTGTTCAACTGTATTTACTATGATGTCCGATGATCGTGCTGCCGGAAGAAGCTAGGGATTGGAAAGAAGGCTACAGTAGCTTAGCTACCTATGAACTTGCAAGTACCGGGTATTGGTTGACGGCCTCGGGATACATACATATGGGCGGAGAAGTAGAAACCTGAAAATATGCCTTGACATATGAAATGTCATGAGAAAGGCTATCCAGGCGTTCCTGGGCCAGCCTTCAGTATGGTAGGCGGTGAACCCGCTGAGCCGCTGACAGGATACTAGGCCATGGTCGGTCTTCCAACCTCCTCTTCGCGCGCATCTTGATTTGTGAGTCCGGCTCGCACCCAGTTTCGACTTTTCAGGCATCCTGATTCCTGCGTCTTTTTCTTTTCTTTTCTCTCTCCACAATTCCCCGTGCCCCCGCCCCTTTGCGCCTTTCAGAAACGCCATCATCTGCAGACCCATTCTGCCTCGACCCAAACAGTCCGTTCCGTTCTTCAACCTTGACGTACTACTGTTTCCAATCTATGCCGCGCAGCCCAGCACCAGCCCCAATTCCTGCTCATCATAGTGCGTCTATCATTTCCTGTGGAATACTGTAGTTGCCCCTCTGTCATGCACTCTGTTCTCTCTTGTGAGCCTCCTGTCCAGTCCCCAGACTCGCATTCAGTCGCTCATGGACCAGACTTCATCATACCTGCCTCATAACAACTACTCTGAATTCCATCTGCAGTATCTTACTTATCAATTGACGGTATTTCAGAGACGGAACCTTGTGGGATAAGTCCATGAAATATCGCTCGTTGCGACTTCTGCCCTGCAGTGCAGCCTAGTTGAGCATCTCGATCTCGCCGCGCTTCCGCCACGATCTTGAAGCCTTTCCACCCGATGGGTTGAATCTACGATCGGGTTACAAGCTTCTGTTCGAGAGGGGAGAAAAGCATTTCAATCCTGTTGGCGAAGCTGATCCGCTATCATTACTTTCCGCGGACTCATCTTAGTTCCTGAGCTCGAATTGTTCTAATAATATTGCGAAGGCTGAACTCCCCGTCAGCTTGCGCCACACTAGGTGAGCGCCCCACGCGACAGCGCCTCTCCGAGGCATCCTCCCCATCCCCTTACCTTTCGGACTCTTTCTTCCTGAGTGTATTCTCCTGTGAATTCATGGTCCGTTATCCTCAACGCATCTCCCAGTCAATGTGCCCTGAGCCGATTTCGCTCAACTTCATCCGCAGCGCCAAGAGACCTCCATCTCGCTAACATGACCTCTATTTACCTAGCTCCTCCCTTTTATCATCCATCATTTCGAGGTAGTGAGAAAGATCCATTACCCATGGCTGCGTTGATGCAGTCGAACAACGAGCCCATCGCCATCTCCAATCCCATGTCCGTCTCATCCAATCCGATTACCTCGAGTACTCCGGAATCCGCTGCCTATTTGAAACAATCCAAACCTGACTCGAATCTCACATCGATTGCCAGCGCTGGGTTAAACGTAACACGTTGCAAAGACTCCTTGCCAACTATGTCAACAGCAGCAGCACCAAGCTCTGGCTCCGCGGAGCGGCCCCTCGATTCGCACAGAGAGGCAGACCAGAATAGCTCCCAGGTTGCGCGCGAAGCCCTTGGCGCAAGTGAAAAGCAGCAACATAGCTCCGCTAGTGACTCATTAGGCATACACTCCGATCAGATGCAGGTGGATTCTCATCCTGTCGCAGGCGAAGCAGGCGAATCAGTGTTCAACGCCGCCGAAAACGGTACATCTTTGATGAACAGCTCGACCGTCGCGAGCCCTGGACCTATAGAAGACTCAGTCTCTCAGGACGGTGACCAGCCGCATCATCGAGGTGACAATGATCTGCATCAAGACAACAATAACAAGGCCTTCTCTTACCCAATGCCCACGGGGAGTTTCAACGACCCCCGACGTGGTCTTAGCTTACCGAGCTCTGGCCTCAGTAAGGCTGGCCAAAGGTCCCCGTCAGCTAAGAAACATCGCTGTCCATTTTGCGCAACAGAATTCACACGGCATCATAACCTCAAGAGCCACCTGCTCACGCATAGTCAAGAGAAGCCGTTTGTATGCACGACCTGTCAATCGCGCTTTCGGCGGCTTCATGACCTCAAACGACACCAGAAGCTGCATACTGGCGAGAGACCCCATATCTGTCCCAAGTGTGGACGCAGATTCGCTCGCGGTGATGCCCTTGCGCGCCATAACAAGGGCCAGGGTGGCTGTGCTGGGCGTAGGGCAAGCATGGGAAGTTATGTACCTGAAGATGAATATGGCGATGCCGCAGCTGCCGGCGCTGAAGACGCCATGGACGGCCTTGTTTACGCCGAGCCAGAACGCATGGATGAAGATGATGAGCGCCGTTACAACATGCCCAGCATAAAGAAACATGATGTACCCACGGATTCTATTGGCCGCTCCAACAGTGTAAGCAGCTATCAAGCGCGTCAGTCGAGCACATACCCCCCAATTGCTGCCAGCAGACCGTCCCAAGGTGGACTCTTCCCTCCGCCCACAAGCCATGGTGGTTCTAGTGGATCCCCTTCTCCTATATCTCAGTCTGGCAATATGACGTTCCCATCGACAAACCAAACTTCCGGCCACTCTGCCTTTGCACCCCCAAACATGACAGAAAGCCCCAGGCCGCTCTCACCAAATGCCCTATCTTCCCACCAATTAGGGCAAGGGTCGGAAAACGGCATCCAACTGCACCATCGCGCCCACTCCCCGAGCATTTCGCATCCATTCTCACAACAAACGTATAACCGAACAGGTCCCTCTCAACCATCTCTTTCCAACCATTCTGCGCCAAGCTTGGGCCTTCCACCACCACCTCAGCCCGGGGCACCCCAACTTCCGCCGCCACCTGGCTTGGGTTCCTCGGAGCCTCGTTTCCCCATTCATTCACAGAGCTCCGTGCAGGCGCCGACTGTCGCCGCTAAACATACGCCATCGCATAGCCATTCGAGTAATCACGGTGGTCCGCTATCTTCCAAAACAATCCCCGAAACAGCTTCAGCCAATAATGTCCATCCGTCTCACGATCCGAGCCTTTTTGATCAGCAGCGTGATCGTGAGGAAAAGCTCTGGGAGTACATTCGTTCTGTTCATGATGAACTAAGCGGGCTCCGGTCGGAGGTGGCCGCTCTCAGGGCGCAGGTGGCAACGGCAAGCGTGAATGCGCTGACTGCGACTAGCTCTGGTGTTACACACTCATCAATTGAGGCAGGGACCGCAGGTGCGGTGCAACGATAATTTTCAGCTGCCCTTCGGGTCCGCTGTGTTCAGCGACTACACATCCCTGGAAGGGGTTGGCCGTAAACCTAACATGCTTCCCAGCGGCCATTTTTTTTCTGTGCACGATATATCCATCCTACATGTGTTCTTATCCTGATGTGTTGATGACACGATTGTCTTGTCCAGGGGGGCTTTCTTATCACTTATTTTGCTTGGCGTCTTTCCTTTCATTCAAACACTCGGTGTTTGCGAGATTTATCTTTATTGTTTCTGTTTAAATACCAAGGGTATATTATACATCCGCGGATACTGGCATTCTATGGTGCTTCTAGGGATATTCTGTTTCCTTTCTTTGGCGAACCATGATTTTCTTTCTCAACTCTACCTCTCTATCTACCTACATGATTCTCACTGCATTAATACGGAGTATATATCTTGTTTAATTCCTTGATGGAGTGGACAAACCATTTGCACTTGGCGATCCCTTCTCTGGCGAGTCTGACTGATGCACGTGGTTGTATGTATGGGCCGGGTGGGACCGGTTGTTTGATAATGGAGTGTTATCGATCTTTCTAGCACCGCCTCGTCGTCGTACGCAGTAACACTGGGGTCTTTATCATGTTATTCTCCGAATCAATAATACAACTCAACGCGAGCAGAGTTGATACCGGCTGGGAAATATTCATGGAACGTCCCTTGCCCAAAGTCTAGAATCGCCTGGCGAGGTCCATCCGGGTCCGGAGCTGTGCTACCTAGATACTATGACTGCGGCAGAGGGCCTGCGACCGCCGAAGGGTGCCCGAGTGAGGGTCTGGAAAGGTTAAGTTGACACTACCATTTTAGCAACGGGGAATAGCTCAATGCAAGAACAAGAAATAATATTGGGCTTGAAAGAGAAGAGGATAAGAGAAATGTTATCGGACCCCAATTCTCAAAGAGGGGGACAGAAATGAGGGGCGGGCGCCGACAAGCAATAATGGCGTCCTAATAATATTAGACCATCACCACTACTAGAAATATCCTTGATCTTGGATAATAAGTCGATGACTTTGATAGATACCTCTTTCAATGCTCATTCACGGAATCTCTACCGAGCAGAAAAACAGGCATGGGAAGTTGGTCCAGCTTGGTTGGATCCAGTTTCCCAGCCCAGCGAGGTGGGCTGGATGCTTCAATGACGTATCGATGAGTCCTGACAGCCCGAACCCTTTACTGCAAAAAACTGGAATATCTGCTGCCCTTTTCCCTCTGAACTCCGTGCAACCTCTACATTTCTTCAAGTGAGACCTCAATCTCTGCCCCAGACCTGCTTCAGGCCTACCTCTTGTCTTCTATCTTTACTTGCGCCTTCTCCTCTCCACAAGATGACTGTTTACATAGCTTCTCTGTACTGAACCCCACCATTTGCTTTCCTCGTGGATCCCCGCCTGCTAATGAAATTAGGTTTCTCCCATATACAGTCAGCTTTCGACCACCAGAGCCTACTCAAGCCCTCCCTTCAAGCCCTCTGCCCAAGAAGCAGGTTCCTGATTCCGTGCAAGCCACGCCCAACCCTGCAGTTAGCTTGTTTGAGAAGCGCAACGAGGCTTCCAATGTTGGTCTAACTCCGGGTGCGACCACAGACCATGAACGGATCTTTACTTCCGACCCGAACAAGGCTGACCAGAGCCAGTCTGAATACCCATTCCCCAACCCAGTCACTGCTTACAACTATGAACACTTGACCGAAAGTGAAGCCCATTCACCTGCATGGGGCGTCCGGACCGCTCTCAATCAACCCAAGCCGCAGTCCGCTTTTTTGGCATCTCCCTCAATCCTCAGACACCAAGAGTCTTCCGCAGACACCCTGCCGAAAGTAGATGGACCGTCATCGGTGCCACCAGCAAAGCATTCGAGGAGATCTTCAGGGCGCAGCCACAACCGGAAACCCTCATTCTCCGAGACGGAGTGGAAGATCACAACTGCCGAACAGGGTAATGGCGGTTTGCGGAATGCCGTACGGGCCGCGGCGGAGACTGGGCAGCTGGAAGACAAGGTCTGGGTGGGTACGCTGGGTATGCCGACCGACGCATTGTCCGAGTCAACGAAGGCGATGATCTCTGAGAAGCTAGAGGGTGAATACGATTGCTTGACGGTCGATGTCAACGACAGTGATTTTGACGGTCATTATACCCATTTCTGCAAAACAATCCTCTGGCCGGTATTCCACTATCAGATCCCCGACAACCCGAAGAGCAAAGCCTATGAGGACCATTCGTGGGTTTACTATGTCAAGCTGAACCAGGTCTTTGCGGAGCGCATTGCCCGAAACTGGAGACGGGGTGATACCATCTGGGTTCAAGATTATCACTTGCTCCTTGTTCCGGCGATGCTGCGAAAACTACTCCCAGATGCGCAGATCGGATTCTTCCTCCACGTTGCTTTCCCATCGTCTGAGGTGTTCCGGTGCTTGGCGCCACGCAAGGAGCTTCTTGAGGGTATGCTTGGGGCGAACCTGGTCGGATTCCAGACGGAAGAATATTGTCGTCATTTCCTACAGACCTGCAGTCGAATTCTCAGTGTTGAGGCTACAAACGATGGTCTCCAGCTGGAGGACCGATTCGTGAATGTGACCAAGTTCCCGATCGGTATTGATCCGCTCTCGTGGGACAAGCGCCGCAAGGCAGCAGACGTTGAGCAGTGGATTAAGACGATTTCCGACCGCTATGCCGGTAAAAGGCTCATTGTGGCTCGCGACAAGATTGATCAGGTGCGCGGCATTCGGCAGAAGCTGCTGAGTTATGAGCTCTTCCTCAACACCCACCCGGAATGGCGCGAAAAGGTAGTCTTGATCCAGGTGGCTACCAGCACGACGGAACAGCCGGAGCTAGAAGCTATGATCTCTGACATTGTCATGCGCATCAATTCCACACACTCGACGCTTGCGCATCAGCCTCTAGTGTTCCTGAAGCAAGACCTTGCCTTCCCGCAATACCTTGCTTTGATTTCTGTGGCAGATGCGATGATGATTACCAGTCTGCGTGAAGGTATGAATCTTACAAGCCACGAGTTTGTTTACTGTCAGGACGGGAAGTATGGCGCTCAGAAGTACGGATCACTCATTCTCAGCGAATTCACCGGTAGTGCATCCGTGTTCGGCAACCATGCCCTACTAGTTAACCCGTGGGACTACCACCAGTGCGCGGATGCGATTAACACGGCTCTCTCTCGCAGCGAAGACGAGCGCCAGCGTGTGTGGAAACAGCTGCATCAAGCAGTGCTCCAAAACTCCACATCTAACTGGGTTAAATCATTCAGTGAGACATTAAGCCGCGTCTGGCACGAGCAGTCATCCCGTGAGATCATGGCTGTTCCGAGACTCTCCATGAACAAACTTGAAGACAGGTACCGCCAGGCAAACCGGCGGCTCATAATCTTGGATTATGAGGGCACGCTTGCTTCTTGGGGATCTCCCAAGAGCATCATCGTCACTACCCCGCAACGGGCCATCACGACGCTGGCGGACCTGACTGAGGACCCGAGGAATGTGGTTTATGTAATGAGCGCGCGGATGCCCGAGGAGCTAGAACGGCTTTTCCGAATGGTTTCTGGACTGGGTTTGATTGCAGAGAATGGATGCTTCGTTCGCGAGCCATACTCGGAGACGTGGTCGAAGTTGACGAATAAGGATCAGACTGACGCCTGGAAGACGGCCGTGAAGCAAATGCTTGAGTATTACCAGCAGCGTGCGGAAGGAAGTTGGGTTGAGCAGCGGCACTGCTCTCTTGTCTTCCACTACGAAGCGGCTGAGGACCAGCCGGCGGCGTGCCGTTTGGCGTCCGAGTGTGCAGACCACATCAACGACGCTTGTGCCAACCAAGGCGTGCACGCTGTCTTAGTCGACGGGCTACTCGTCGTTGAGCCGACTAACACGAACAAGGCCTCGGCAACGGAACTGGTCTGGCGGTCTTGTATGAAGCAGCAAGACAACGCCGGCCGGCCAGACTTCTTGCTTGCAATCGGTGACAGCCGTGATGACGAGCCCGTCTTCCGGTGGGCCAACAAGCTAGAGAGCGCGCACGCAGTCAGTTATGCCATGACGGTTACGCTCGGCTCGAGAAGTACGGAAGCGCGGGCTACATTGACGCAAGGAGTTGCTGGTAAGTTGTTCGCGCTTGATGGTATTGCTCTTAAATCATGGTGCTAACGGAGCATAGGAGTTTTGACTTCTCTCGAGAGACTGGCGAAAACATCTGCTAATCAAGGTGTTTCGAGGTAGATAAGATAGAAGACGTCGTGCTTACCTACATTTCTTGTCACTAGCATCTTTATGAATAGTCATCTTTAGAATGATGAAGTCATCATGGTAACCGAGAGAACAGCGCTCGGCAGCAGACGAGCCGAGGTACCTACACCTATCATTCCGATACCGTAAGATTAAAAAGGCAATGTCCCTTCCATCAACATATTTAGACCACCACGTTGAGTTTCCTATTTCCTGTTTCCAAGATGAACGCAGGAACCGGCCACGGTCCAAAATTCGAAGACGCAGTCCGCGTAACGGCCGACCATGGCCACGAGTACAACGGGTACTCCTACTCCGCATTTCTCCAGAAATCCTTCTGCATTGGGACAGGTATTTCCCCGCACTTCAATCGTTTCCTTTCTCTTCTCAATTACACCCATTGACTTAGAAAATAGTGCCTCATGGCGGCTACACGAGTGCAGTCCTATACAGGCTTGCCCTGGTGCACTTTGCAACCGCCCATCCAGACCTGTATAAGGGGGAACCGGCAACGCCGATATCAATGCACTTGACCTTCCTCAGGCGCACGGCTGAGGGTCCCACACAGCTGAGGGTGCATGATATGAAATTAGGCAAGAGAACTAGTTCCCTGCATGTTGAGCTGCTACAACCTAAAGATCAGAGTCAAAGTGGCAACGAAATCAACGAAGATAGAATGGAGGTTAAGGTCGCCGGATACATTACAGTCAGCCCGGCCACCTCAGAGGTCGGCGTGTCATCGAAGACAGATTGGGAAATCCATCCGGAGCCCGTGGCCGGAAGTCGAAGCGACGGCGGGGTCGACTTTGAGCGGCTATCCAAGACAGGTCGGGACGAAGCTTGGGTGCGACAGGACCCGCCATTTGCAGAGTTTCGCAAGGCCACGACGCAGGTTGAGTTGTTCGGGGTTGACCCGGCGCGAAAGAAGCGCAAGAACGGGATCGTGGATCAGTGGGCGCGGCTGAAGCCGGAGGGGATGGCCGCGAGATGGAGCAATGAGGGCGTGGTGTTTCTCACGGACATGTTCCCCATGGCGCTGGATGGGTTTGATATGATGGCAGCTGGGGGTGAGTCGATCTCTTCGACTGGAGGAGCTGGGCCCACGGCGAAGTACTGGTTTCCTACTGTGTCACTGAGTATTGATTTCAAGAAGAGGCTGCCCGAGGCTGGGGAGGAGTGGCTGTATAGCCGGGTTGTGACGAAGGAGGTACGTGATGGGAGGACCGATTTAGACGTGACAATTCTGAATGCAAGGGGAGAGATTGTGGCCTTGAGCACGCAGATTGGATTGGTGGTGAGTGCCAGTCGGAATATTGGGAAGCGCGCGCTGTTGTAGATGTCTAGATATTCTACTCTATACAGAAATATATATACACACACAATACAGATGAAGAAATTATACTACAGAACGCTTTTCACAGCCAAAGTCAACAGCCAGAACGCCATCGCATCAACTGTGATCTTCCCATCCTGAATAACTTGCGCCTTGACCCAGAGTTTCTTCCCTTGTTTCGCCAGCACCCTGACCCTAACCTCAATCTCGCCGGGCACCGAAACAGGCCTTTTATACCGCACATCCAATTGCGACGTGAACATCTTTGACCGAATCCTAGCGCCAGGTGCGCCCCCTGCAGCAGCAGCAGCGGGGTCACACTGCTCCCCCGCCTCCGGCGCATAAAGCGTAACACCCAAGCTCATCGCTTCATCAATCACAGTAGCCAGAACCCCTCCGTGGGCCGTGGCCGGGTGGCCGCAAACCCCGGGGCTAGCAAGATCAAGGCGCATCAACAGATCCGCGCCGGGAACGGGGATCAGTTGCGGGGGTGCAGTTGGCGACGGCCATACGGGAGGCTGGGAGGGCAGATTAGGCTGGAGATGCTCAAGTCTGAAAGTGCGCACTGTTGGGATTGTGATTGCGGACGAGAGTGTCTGGCTGAAGAAGCCATCTTCGCCGGTGGCTGGTTTGGGGTGGCGGGAGTATGTCGGGATCGAGATGTATTGGGCTGGAGGCCGTTGATTGGTGGACATTTTCCCTTTTCCTGAATTTTTTTTCTTTGTACCTTTTATCTTTTATCTACCAGGCCTTATAATTTCTGGAGATATCGAGGACTTTTAAGTGTTTGACTACGAGGACCTGAGGCACTGGGGCAGCGGATGGGTGGAGCGAGGAGACCTCGGCAAGGACTTTCTCTGAAGAACCATTTCTTATCTTTTGACTCCATGCTACTGCTGCTAGTCGGGCTGCATAATTGGGAGATTGGTCTAAGTAGCTTAATGTAGACTTAATGCTGGCTAGCTTGTTTACACTTACCGGAATCCGGTCCTTCCTTGGATGCGCTCACCAAATTCCAGGCTATTTATTAGACCGGTTGCCCCTTGGTCCAACTCATTCCTGTTTCTCCTCTGGTCGTGCAAATAATCCCAGTTCCAATTCTTTCTGCAGGCAGAAATCATAATCACAATCCACCCATCTCTTACGATTACGACAGCAGTCTGTTAGCCGCTCAAGATGATCTACGCTCCGATCTTCCTCGCGCTCGTCGCCCCCATCGTTGCTCAGTCCAGCTCCAACTGGACCCTTCCCGCCGGCTTCGATCTGAGCCAGGTCGACTCAACCACCAGAGGTATTTATCGCTCGTCTGCTTTCACGAATCCTGCTGACATGCGCAGCCAACTGGTGTCTTGCGGAGCGCAACAACTGCCCCAAAATCTGCGGTGGTGTTGCCAGTGTGAACCGCTGCGATAGTGTACGCGATCTGAAATCATTGCGGTAAAATTTCCCACTCGCTAATCTGGTACCAAATAGGACTCTCTTGACTTCACATGCACTTGCTCCAACGGCACCGACGCCAATGTAGGCCTTTACGAGGGCACTATCCCCTTCTATGTCTGCCAGGAAGAGTACGCGCAGTGCATCCAGCAATCCACCACCCAGGATGGCGATGATGAGTGCAAGCAAGGTCTGAATAGCTGCGGAAGCCTCAATGCTTCTGCTTCCACTACCACTTCGACCACTACCACTACTTCGACCACTGTGACTTCTGAGACGAGCACTGCGACTGGAGACTCTAGCAACAACAACAACACTGAGGCCACGGCCACGGACTCGAGCGACAGCCCTACCGAGACCGATGGGGCGATGCGCCTGATGCAGAACTATGGATTGGCTGGGTTCGCGACCGTGATGGTTGCCGCTTTTGCGCTGCTGTAAAGTGATTATAGTTGAATTGTGGGATGAAGGGGCCGCACGGCGATTGGACATGATGATAATGAGTATAACATAATATTTCCATCATAATTTCTGGATAATTGTAGAACAAAGAATGGTATAGGCCCATGTAGATCTCGCCTTGCTTGCATGGCGGTGCCAAGAACTGATCCCACAGAAATTTCTCCACCGCCAAAATCAAATCATCTCAACTGAACCCAGACTTCACCTCTGCCTTCCTCCTCTTCCTCCAACCCATCACTAGCCATGCCCGCCCCTTCAACCACCCTCCTGATCGAGGGTTCTTTCTCCGAACTCGCCGAGGAGTTTGCTGCCTACCTCGACGCCCTCACCAAGCCCGACGACACCACCATCCAGACCGAGCTCGCCCCGCTGCTGCAGCCCCTCCGCGAGCAGGAACAGAATGACACCCAGATCGACCAGAGCAAGCGGGATGAGGTGCTGAAGAAGCTGGTCTCGGCCGCCACTGTGCTCAACACGGCGCCGGAGAAGGGTGCGCATCACCACAGTTCTTGGGGGACTCGGAAAATATACTGATTTGAACCAGAAATCACACCTGCGTACAACCTCCTGATCCACCTCGTCCAGCAGGCCTCCGACCCTGACATGTTCCTCTCCCGCATCTGCTCATACCTCGCCAAACCCATCTCCTCCTCTCCTCAGTTCGGCGCCTCTCTGTCCATCGCCATTCTGTCCACCATCTTCAACACACTCGCCCCCTCCGACTCCAGTCGATTCCACGTCCTTCTGGCCGTTATCGCCGTTATCCGCCAGTCCGGCTCCTCCGCCGCTTTCGATGCTCTGAAGCCCCAACTGACCGCGCAGTTGCCCAATTGGCGCTCCGCCTGGGAACTTGACGATGAGGAGGCCCGCCGTCTGCACCTGGCTATCGCCGACGCCGCCCAGGCTGCCGGCGACCTCGACTGGGCTCAGACTCACGTTGTCGAGGCTCTTCAGACCATCCCTCCCGCTGAGGCCTCATCCCCCGCCGCCCGCGATCTCGCCGTGCGTGCTCTGACCTCGGCTCTCACCCACCCCGCCGTCTTCGACTTCACCCCGTTGACCGCCGCCGACGCCGTCCAGGCCCTGCGCTCCAGCGACGCCCCTCTCTTCGAGCTGCTCGAGATTTTCACTGCCGACACTCTCGATGCCTATGAGGACTTCATCTCCACCACCCCCGTCGCAAATATTCTTCCCGACAATGCCCTGACCCCCCACGCCGAAGCTCTGCAGACCAAAATTCGTCTACTCACTCTGGCCTCCCTCGCCGCCGCCGCCACCACCACAACTGGCCCATCTGCGCGCTCCCTTTCATACGAGACAATTGCGTCTTCTCTCCGTGTGCCGCAAGAGGAAGTTGAGAAGTGGGTTATCGATACTATCCGTGCCGGTCTCGTCGAGGGCAAGCTCTCTCAGCTCCGCTCTGAGTTCCTGGTCCACCGCGCCACCTACCGTGTGTTCGGCGAGAAGCAATGGGCTGAAGTCCAGGGCCGTCTTATGGTGTGGCGACGAAGCCTCGAGAATGTCCTTGGCGTCGTTCGCAGCGAGCGGGAGCGATTTGTACGGGAAGCTGCTGCTCAGGCGGCGGCGGCTGCAGAGGCTGAGAAGGGTGAGAAAAGCAACAAGGGACAATCTGAGCGTCGACGCGCCCCTCAAGAGGTAGCTGCGGCGGAATAGACGCAACAAACAAAACCTGATGAGATAAAATGTAATGACTATTCAAGTTCATTGGCTCTACTAGATTTACTGAATAAATACCGGATTCGAAATTCAGCCGCCCGCACAGTGCATATTCAAGTCTACTAATATATATATCCTCTTATCTAACAGCGTATCAACAGATGATCAGATTTACACCCGACGTAGGAAACTAAGCAGAAGAAGGCTTCAGCCCACGCTTCTCAAAACCAGCCTGAATCCGCTCATAGACCTCCTCGACCGTCCCCGTCGCCGTAACACTAATGACCTTATCCTGCTTCTCAAACTCCGTAACAACAGGCATACTCGTCTCCACAAACGTTCGGAACCGCTTGCGGATCGACTCCGCATTGTCATCATCCCTCCCACTCGTCTCCCCCCTCTTCAAAAGCCTCTTCTCCATAACCTCCTCCGGACAATCCAAGAAAAGCGTAAACTCGCTCGGGCAGACCGTCTCCTCAAAGAACACCGCCTGGTCGAGCTTGCGCGGGAAGCCGTCAATCAGGAAGCGCGGCTTCTTTGCGCCAGCGGCAGCGTATTTCTCCTTGTTATTTTCTAGCTCCGCGGCCATTGCGTTCGACAGCAGAGCGACGGTGATCTCCATAGGCACGATCTTGCCCTCCGTGATATAGTTTTTGATCAGCGAGCCGTATTCGGACTCAGGACGGATTTGCTCGGCGCGGAGGAGGTCGCCTGCGGAGAGGTGCACGAAGCCATAGTCGCGGACGAGGTTGGAGGACTGCGTGCCTTTTCCTGAGCCAGGGCCGCCGAGGAGGAAGACGACTGTCGTTTCGGCGGGGGAGAAACGGGAGGTCTTTTTGTCGGTGGACATTTTCGCTTGCCGTGATAACCTTTTTTTGGGTAATCAAACTTCAATTGAGAGGGTTTGTTGGGACTGAGTTTTAGGTAGTACGGTCGTGGCGGGGTTGTCTTGTTTTAGGATTGTTGAGCGGCGGTCTTCTGCAAATAAGCTTGCTTTTCGGCGGCGCGGGATTTCGCGAGGCCACCGTATGCTACTGAGCCAATGGCGAAGATGGCAAGGAATGGGAGGACTTTGAAATTTTTCTTGGCGTATTGAGAGGTTGGAGGGGCTTGTGGTGTTGCAGGAGGACGAGATGAAGCACTGGAATTATTAGGGGGGATCGACATGATCTTGCGTGGCAGTGGCACAAGAGAGGATTATTTGATGAAGTCGGCCGGCCGCGGTCTAGGTTACAGTATAAGTACTCGTTACGTAATATCTGACTTCATTTTGCCGGGTATGTAATTGTGTTACAGTACACTATAGAGTTGTAGAGTTGACATTGAGGTATAGAACAACACAACACATCTATCTTTCTGTATCGCTCTTCACAAGCAAATAATCAATGGGAGCAGAGACAAATCTTTCTCTGCTCTGATTCATAAGCTCAGTACTATACAAAACAGTCCTCTAACTCTTTGTACCTCGTCCACTCCAGCATTTGACCAGTGTCAACATCATCATTCAACCAGTGTCAACACCAGCATTAGACCAGTGTCAACAAAGCCCCGTTTGATCAGGGGACTGGTTCATGATGAAGAGCCCCGAAGCCAAGCTGGAAAGGCTTCCTGGCGAGATCCGCAACAGACTTTACAGCTACCTCTTTGACATTCAGCGGGTTGAGATCAGCCGCTACATGGACGAGAACACCGGCCACAGCCATCTCACCCACAAACTCCTCCCACCACGAAACCTCCATACCCAGAACCCAACAATGCTGCAATACAACAAGAAAGGCAAGCTCCAAACTCAGTTGTGCATCTCCTTTGTCTCAAAGCAGTTCTATCAAGAAACACTCTGCCTGCTCTACGACTGCACCCAGTTTGTCTTCTCAAACACCAAGTGCGTTTACAAATTCCTCAACAGAGTCCCCAGGCGCGCGCAGGCAGCCATCAAACACATTGAGCTGCATCATACGATGTACAACGAGCCGACTTCGCTAGAGCACCGGGAAATCAAGCTACGGAGCGACAAGAATTGGTATTCGTTGTGCGAGAAGATATCTCTGACCTTCAAGGCTCTGAGTGTCCTCCATGTGGACATGTGGGTTGTCTGCCCGTCAGCGGGCCTAGAGATTGGGGAGCCGTGGTCCTTGCCGCTTCTTGCTTTAAGCAGAGTGGGAAAGGGAAAATCCAAAGGGCTGCAATTCGTGAAGATCCAATTGAGGAGCCCTCGGTTTGCAGATGTGAAGCTGGAACATGTGGCGAGACAGTTGGAGTGGGAGATGATGAGTCCGATCGCCAGGCAGATCCGTGATGATGAGAGGATTGCCAGGGAGTTGGCTGGGCCAGTTAAAGCCGGTAAGGTAATGACCTTGAATTTCGACTAAGGAAGGATTATGATGAAATTGAGGGCGAGAGCGCGGTCAAATCGTCTATAATTAGGAAATGGGTATGTACGTAATGCATAATACGGGAAATGAAGTCAGCCGAACTTTTCAACGCGATGTCATCGGTTGGCGCTCTGCCTCGTCCAGAGGGATTTCGTGATAAGACCGAGTTCGACGTCGTCGAAGGCAACGGTATACCCCGGCCACGACGCCAGCCAGAGAGCAAGTGACCAAAATGAAGATCAGGAGCCCACCAACGCCACGAATCATCTGGTACGCCTCGACTGCCGCTTTGGCCGCCGCTTCCGGGTCAACGTGGGACTCTGTATCCGAACCCTGGTCCATATCCATGTCTGCCATACTTCCCGCTTCTTTTTCTTCTCCCACGTCCGGCTCTTCCTCTTTTGTCGAGTGCAGGACTGACGGGTCGTCCGGGTTTGGCTGTTCGCCTCCCTGAAAACCGGCGAGTCGCCAGTTGCTGGGTGTTTGTGTCCTTTGGTCCTCAGACTTGCCTAGAACGTTGCCGTCCTTGTCCAATGCCTCTGCGGAGACCCAGTCCAGGTATCCGTCGGCGATGTACATCGTCTCGAAGTCGGTCTTAGTCGTGTTTCCAACAGGTACCGCGAGGCCATCCTCTGAAGACCGCGCATAGAAACGCCAGGAAGCAATGTCCGTCGCACCATTCCAGCTGACATGGAAGATAGTGGTCATGTCTGTTCGGTCCGTGCCGTATACGGATGCAACCACATCTGGCGGCGTCTTTGGTCGTCCGGTGAAGGGGAATTTGTATGACCGGTACGAGGAGAGGCGCGTGGAGACGAACTTGGCCTCCATCAGGAGCTTGCCGTCTGGACCATGTTCGCTGTGGTAGCCGCGCTCACTCCAGCCAACAAAGGTATTGCCGTTGGGCAGAGTCTGCACATTACCACGCAACCGAGTCAGGCCGCCATCAGGTCGGGTAATGCGCTTGATTACCCTCGCGGTCATTGGAGAAACAGTGGTGTCAAGCTGTACGTAGAGTGCGGACGAGACGTCCTCCTCAGCCTCCAGTTCGTCCGAGGCGTTGTTCATGAACGAAATAACATGGTGCGTTCCGTTAGACTCGATAAACCGAGCATGATGTTGCTTTGAAAAGGTAAAGTCCATGTCGAAATCGCCGTGTTTACCGCCCAGCCGCCAGACAATGTTGCCCTCCTTGGAGATGTAGTAGAGCGTGTTGGCGAATCGTGCTGACAGCAGGTAATCCCCCACCGAGTTCTTGTCTGCTGAGTTGACGTGGATATAGTCCCAACCTGGCCGGTCAGCAGGGTAGGAATTGGGGTAAACTTTCACCGACTCGTCGACAAGGACGTTGTTCAATGAGCTCCATTCGAACAGAACCTCGCCTGTCTCTGTGTCGAGTTCTAGCAGGCCGCCAGCAATGATCCAGCTGAAATCCTGGGGTCGACCAAGCGCAGATAAATCTGAGTACTCGGATTTGTAGAGGCAAGCAAGAGCAGTCTTTCCTCCATCGAGGACATTGAACTCATGCATATTAAATGCGCTCAGGTCGTTGACAACGCCAACCTTGTACTCCTGTTCGTAGTGCTGATCCAAAATGTAACCGTAACCCTTGTCGGTGCCGTCATCATGGTACTGATGTTGCAAGATGAACGAGAGGTGAGATTCACCGTCTATATTGTTGGCCGCTTTGAAGTCGAAAGCATTCCGGTTGTCAAACATGGGAGATCCAGCCCAGATTAATACCTACAACGTCAGTTGAAGTTAGGGCTTGAATGCATGGTACTTACTCCATCTCCATCGTATATATATGGTCCCTATATCCACACATTAGTAATCAGAGGAAGGCTCCCTTACCCTGAGAGCGTAACATACTACTTGGTATGGTATCCATTGCTTAGTAGGAATTTCAGGTTCGATGATGCCGTAAGGTGCAACAAACCAGTACCCTGCACCACTGTTAGCGGATTGTTTCTGTTCTCAAGGTGACAGATTGAGGAAGAGGCTCACCGGGGGCTACAGCCTCCCGTTCATGGTAGGAGATATCAAACTTCAGTGCTCGTACTTTTGGAAGCTGGAGAAGTTAGCAAGCGAGCCACTATAAGAGTCACTATTCGTACCGTGACGAAAGACATCAAGTCATCGTCGTCTCCAGCGTCGGCAAGGACATGGCCAAAGGCCAGAGACAATAAGATCGATGAGAAAAGCATATCGAATGAGTGGCTAGGAAGGAGTCCTCCCAAGGAAAATGTAATATAGACACGAAATTATACCGCCAACAATTAGGTCATTTAAGATGGTCTGGTCGTCCACTCAGTACGGCCTCCAAACCGAGAAATGAGTAGAGGAAAGAAAACGAAGACCCAGCGTTCCTGCTGAACCTCTTCAGAAAAGAACAGGGTGTTGCCGAAGAAGAAGAGGTTGCGAAAGCGAAGAAGCCAGGAAAGGAGAAACGACTACGGAGTAAGCCTCCGCGCTCGCAGAGTCGCAGCACCAATCTCCGCATAAAAAAAGTGGCCAGTGACAACGCAAGCGCTGATATGAAGCTGACGATCGGATGGGGCGGACGGTCTTGGCGACGACATCCTGAGTGGAGCTGGCAATGCCAGTTTTGACAACCTGAACGAGAATTGTATCAAGAATCGTATTCGGCTTGCAGTGACCGGTGTTTCTCAGATGTGCAACATCACCCTTTCAGCCGTTTGAGGAGACAGGCTACCGCGGTCCTTGCCTTCTTGACTCAATTGACATTTCAGAGAAGAGAATAGCGAAGCGAAGTCGACAGGAGCCGAATTGCCGGAGCATACGTAGTAGGGTGCGCGATCCCCACTACTGAGACTCGTTTGCGACTTCGGACTCGGAGTTATGGGCCATGGCCCAGTGTTCTTGAATCTGGAACATAACTCCCTGGTTTCTATATGGCGAAGGCAGAGCTGTGATCTGGAAGGCCTCGTAGACGTGTCCACACTATACGAAGCGAACCGTGCCGTCCGGGGCTGTTCTCTGACCGGCAAATGACAGCCCTGCAGTTAGCCTAGGCCCTACGGAATCACGGATCAGGGGTTGGATCCATCAAGATTATTGTGGCGATTAGCTCACCGTTTGTTGCTTGAATTCCGGCTCAGATGCTCACGAGGTTCAAGAGTTTCGAGTAGAGAGGGATAACTGGTTGCATGAATCATTTCCTGCTTCTTAACCTCAGAGTCCAGCTTGGCCGAAGAGGTTTGGCCAGGACAGCTTCCGCAACAATATCGGCTTGCATTGTTTCTTGTGAATTCATAGTCACAGATCATCAGATAATCAAACACTCAGCTGTTTCAGGATCTGCAACAAGTGACGACGCTTTGCAGGGCGGCCAGAGTTTACGCAGACGCTGCCACGTGACAGCCTCTCGACGACAGCTCTTCGGTTGCTGTCATTCTGGAGGCTTGAATTTGAGTCCTGGCAAGTGAGGTGGCATTTAAAGTCTTGAAGTGAAGATCATAAGATTGCGAAATCACAGCCCTACATGACGAAGCGATCCACTCCTTGAGCGTATCTCACTTAAGCTCAACACTACGCGGCACCAGAAATTCCGTTATCATACGAAGTACTATGGAGCAGGTCCTTGCTGCTTCTCTACTATTAATATTACTTGCACTATTTACACAGATATTACGTCCACACTGAACCGTCACAAGGAAGAACTAAGTCTTTCCCGTCATTGATCATGAGCGTAGCTTGCGATCGGACCCTCTTTGAATGGTTTCTGATCGAACACCATTTGTTCTGCGACGGCGACCAGCAGAAGCCCTTCCGATCCCAGCAAATCATCCACACCGAGCTGCGGTGCGATTATATCCGCACACACCCTCTCAGTGTCAATCCGGGAGACATCTCCAGGTCCATCGTGGCGGAGAGCATCCGCGGCCAGGGCCCATGATAGGGGGTTATACAACATTCCTTCGTGCAGGTATACACCGCCGCCAGGCTGCCCAGCACAGACGGTCTGCGCGTGGTTGTTAGTCACGCCGACTCCCCGAGCATCATTTAGTATCGCAGAAGCGTTCTCGCCACTCTGCGGCTGCACAATTTCGTCGAAGGAGGAGTAAAGAGTGGTCGTGGGGACATATGCCGAGTCTCCTCCGTCTGCTCTTAGGACCTCGATGAATGTCGTCTCGTATCTCTGCTGGAAGAGCGCGGGTGTGCAATAAATGCCGGAGAGTAGCGGGCACGCCGCATCCGCAACCACTGTACCGCGGAAATCGGGGCTGATGGCGATGAAATCATCAACCACATCTCTCGTTGATGGCCAGTACTTGAACGACCACTGGATATTCAGGCCACCCTGGGACCACGAGAGGACAGCAACGTTGGTGTCGGAGACTGCAGAGATGTAGTTGATTGCATATGCAACGTACTCGGCGTTAACCTGGACATCTGCCAAAGAAGCCCCCGGTATGTTGAGCCAGACCACGTCCGCTTCGGGCACGGCATCTGCCAGCTTGCCAAAGCTGTAATACCAGGTCAGGCCCCCAGGAACTGCAGTTCCCGGCACGAGGATCACCGGCTTCTTTCCATTCTTTCCGTACTGGAACGTCTCTGGTATATATATCGCCGTCCTGAGATCTTCCTCGCTGACAGAATAAGGCGCGTCTCCCTCGGCTTTGGATGGGTAAATACTCGTTTTCGTCAGAGGGGCGTTCTTGTTGTCAACGGAGTTCAGCTCGAAATCGAGGTACCCGTTCAGAAGGTTCAAGATGTCGCCTGGAAGTGCTAGTGCGAGGCTGACCACGATGTCGAGCAAGTTGGTCTTCCCGTCGACTGCAACCTGAATCGTTTCCCACGCTTCCTCGACTGTTTGGTCGTCGCTCCGATGTTTACCCCCTGTGACTCCATTTAGAATAGCACCGACGGCATTCGATAATAGCCCGTTGTCCTCGACGGAAGGGTCAACGGCAGCTAGGGAGAAGATTGAAGCTAGGTCATGCTTCTGGTTATCGCGCTGAACTGCAGCAGAAGCCACTGGGCTGGCTGACCCGATTATGACATGCGCCAACACAGCACCAACGAGTGCAGGAACTCTCATCTTGAACCTGAAAGACCGCTGAGAGATTGAGATCCGTCAAAGCAGGGCAGCGGCCTATATTTATGCGCTGAGTCGTCTAGCCCGGCGAAAACAGGATTTCGACATCTATGGGGCACCTGGAAGATCCACATTTCGTGGATGAACAAAGGTTTTGGTAGTCTACAAGCCATTTTTGAACATCAATGCTTGAAAATAATTGGATAGATACAAATATTTCTCATGAGGACCTGAATATCATTGACGAGTCCATGGCGTTTGCTCCTTTGGGGCTGTGACTGATACGTTGACAAGGAGGATCTTCAGGGTTATACCCTCTTTCAAGCTTGGATGTGCCTCTGTGAACCATGGTTTAGCTTGAACCAGCCAGTGCTTTCTCACCTGGCTGCTTGCATTAGCCGCACGTTTTTCTCTGAAGTCTTGGACCAGTTGGAGGCCCAACACCCCGCCATATTGCGAGTCATGGCGCTGGCTGTGCCCATCATACGAAGTGATTCCGTGAGCCCACGATCATCAGGATAGACAAATTTTCTATGTGGGCAAGCTTCTATTAGTTTAAGATGAACGGCATGAATCAGGCTCTCGAGTCATTTAGTGTAGGGTTTAAACCCGGTACCTGTGCAGCGTGATAGAGGTGATAGTGTACCCAAACTGTATACTTCACAAAAATTAAGGTTGTTTCAGATCCGTTCGCCCTCGATTGTCTAGGTGCCCTCTCATTATCCATTACGGCCATGGCCGTGATCTTAATCGGAATCGCCTCCGACGAAATCTGTCCATGGGTGAGCCCTACGTCCGCCCAGGGTTATACTTGACCCAGTATACAAATTAACTGGACTACATGCTGCTCTGTAGTGCACAAGATAAGTCTTCATAGGCGTAAATGATGCGTCCTCGGTAGTGCTTCACTGTAGACAATCACCGTAACCTTGTGTGGGAGATACATAATCAGACGGGTCAATTAGAGTATCAGTACAATTACCAGTAAACATTAAATGCACGAGCATACAGAAAACCCCCGCAACCGGTTTCAGTAGAGCGCTCATTCCTCCGGCTGCGTCTTTTCCAACGTGCCCGGATTATGCGCGACTCGATGGCCATGCTGGTCGCTGTAGATAACCTGCCAGAAACGTACTCAGCGAGGCAAGCCATGAACATACCGGTACAATGAGGTCCATACCTTGGGAGGATTCTTGACATCTTCCTGCTCGGCTCCAGCCTGGTCGGTGACTATCTTCTCGACCTGTTGCCGATGTCAATTACTCCGCATTGCCATGGAGTATGGGGCTCAGGAATGCGGAGAAAGTTCCCGACTTGAAGAGTCTAGCTCTTCTATCCACCTCGCAACCTCGTTTGATGGTGCAAGCAAGGTGCAAGTGCAACAGTAAAGTAGAATTATTTGGTTCAGGGTTGGATGAAGCTGAGGTCTACCTTTCCATGATGCGAACCGCCGCGAATTCTCGTGAAGACATAGTCTCCCTCCTTGATTTCTTCGCCGTTCTTGTCCTGGACTTTTGTGGATGGCATTTTGATGATATACGTGGATTGATGGATGTCTTGTCTCTACAATGCTCAAGATCCGACTTCATTGTATGTGGAGTTGGGTACGGTATGTGACGTCACTTGGTCGTCACCACGTCCATAGCACCTGATCTGCCCACAAAGTTTGATAATCACTGGAGCATTGTGAGAACACGACTGACTATAAGTCCCTACTCCTGATTAGCACGAATGCTGCATACATCTCGTCTGCATATAAGGAAGATCCACCTATCCGAGTATCCATGTTATAAGCAATATATCTATCGACCATGTCCATTGCATAAAGTAACTATATGAATGGGCCATGGTCCAAAGCCTGTAAGCATGTAAGTTACCAATAAAATAAGGACAGAATTATAAATACTTCTTCAAACTATAGTATATAAAGCACTATACATCCTCTTGCTGCATATAAGGAAGATTCACCTGTCGGGGTATCCATGTTATAAGCAATATATTCTATTGACCATGTCCATAACATGAAGTAACTGCTATAAATTAGACATGGCCCAAGGCCTATAAGTATATGAAGTAACTGATAAAACAAGAATAGAATCTTTAGTACCTCTCTGTACTAGTACTAAGTATATAAAGTGCTATAGGCCATGGCCGTAACCGCAGCGCAGTGACTATCAAGACAGGTGGGTATTGATTATAGGCAGGGTATAGGTATTTGACAAGGGAAGCTGGGTGAATTGGCCGAGGGCTTCGCGGTCTTGCTCGCAATTCGTTGGCTGGCACTCTGTCCTTGCACCTCAGATATGAGTGTTTTGGCGAAAAATATCGTCCCAGGCGGACAGCCTTGGTAGTAGCCTTTGGGCTTGCCGTACCCCTGACCGGACAACTGTGGGAGGTCATCTCGGAGTGGACAAACAGTATCCGGTTGTAGCAATTCCCGCCTCCATGAGGCTCGTCAGCAGTGTATGCTTCCCAACCACTGCCGTATACCTTGCCATGGCCATCATTTCGGGGGTTATCCAGCTGCCCAGTTACCCTAAGGGTTCACGGAGCCGTCGGTCTAGTGGGAAAGTAAGTATTCCGAATGCCGTCTTTCCCAAGTTCAATATCGAATGGAAAGTAGTTGGGGAGATGCCTGGGAGTAAGGCCACTCACTGTCTTTGCAGCATCACTGATGATGACTATGCCCACCTAGGTAGCAATATCACAGCACAGTTAGGGCTATTATGTAGGCTAACTGCGATTGGAGTGACCTGATACAACCTCGGAACCTGTACATGACTACGCCAGGCTCCTGTATGCATGAACTCGTACTGCAGGCTCTTATCCCAAGATACCAGTAACCCGGTATAGACTCTATAGATTAAGTCACTACGACAATGTCCCAGACCCGAAATTTGACCATAAATTTGCAGTTGGACTCGGCGGGGCATCCCAGTACTTCCAAATACCTACAGCCGGTCTCTCAGACCTCAACAGTGTACCCGATTGCCAGTCACTGGTGAGAAGAAGTCATTACGCTCGCAAGCGTGTTCTATTTACCGTAGCCGACTTCGAAACCGACAATATTGAGCTGGAAGAGTCAGTATCATTTAGGTCAACTTCACTGCGGTTCAGTTTTGCGCCTAGAACCCTTAAGACATACGTCGACAGCAGCCACAGCGACCTCTGGCAGGACTAAAGTTCTCGTGATTCCGCTTGCAAGTACTCCGGCGGTGGGTGATGTAAGGGCGGCTTTGTGGCCGGACTACTATATTGTGTTGCTATTCGGTGGAAAACCACCACATACAGTGGACTGACCCTAGGGTAGTCAACAGACTTATGGACTGATAGTACGCCACGTAGTCACAGGGATCTCTCCCGACTTGCCTGTTTCGAGGGTACGTATATACTAAAGTTCCGTAGTTAACATAAGACGATAGATACTGATGTATCGGATGTGTCCGTGTTATGTGGGCGATCGCTGTTATAGGGCTAGTATATCTGCCTGGAGGGAATTTAAAAGGACCGCAGTGCGCCCGCCATTCAGAATGGAAGAATTAAGTATGTCTTTGGAGACCTAATCAATAGTAAGCGTCTCATATTTTGGACAATAGTGTCCATTTTTTAGAACCTCATGACATATGCTCGTGATCGACCGGCAAACAGCAGATCATCCGTGGTTCTCATGAACGCCACCGAGCGATATCACGCGCTTAAGCTGCGGAAAAGCGCTTCTACATCTTTACAATGAGCATTGGCAAGTTGAGGCTTGAATGATAACATTCTTCAGTCTCTAAACAGCATCGGTATCATAAAAATAATGCACAACAGTGTATCATGAGCAGGAAGAAACCACAAAACCGACCGAGTCCCAATATTCTAAAAGCCCAGGCGACAAGTACAAACGATGAGAATAAAAGCGAGTAGGTGTAATGCACAATCATAACCTCATAGTACTAGCAAAGGAGAGTCAAGCGGCCGTGACAAGCTTCATCGCTTATTTCTTGAAGAAGCTGCCGAGCTGGTCGGTCAACTTTGAGGAGTGGCCGGAGTGTTGAGAGCCGCCGTATTGAGAGTGCTGGTCACCGTAGTACCCTTGGTTCTGGTGTTCGTCCTTGTGGTCCTTCTTCTTCAGCGCATCCTGAGCTAGACTGCCCACAATGGCGCCACCAATTGTGCCGAGTATTCCGTGACCGACTTTGTGACCGCCAAATGCTCCCTATAAATGTGGTTAGACGGATCTGGTATGTAAAATAAGAAGAAGTGAAGAGAGGCTTACTGCTAAACCACCAGCAACGGCACCACCGAGACCGCGCTCGCCCTCTTGGGCGTCGCCGGGAGCTTCCTGGCCATACTGAGGCTGCTGCCCGTGATGTCCTTGCTGCCCGTAATGTCCTTGCTGTTGCTCTTGGCCATAGTAGTCGTTTGAAGCGGCGCGTTGCTGATCATGTTGTTGGGGGTATCCACCGTGCTGATGGACGCCCTGGTCGTAGCCGTTGTATTGTTGAGGAGGAAAGCCGCCTTGGGGAGGATAACCGCCCTCATTGTATTGTTGAGGAGGATATCCGCCCTGCTGGGGAGCATATCCGCCCTGCTGGTACTGGCCTTGACCTTGGCCATAGTAGCCTTGGTAGCCTTGGTTGTGATCGTAAGGTCCAGACATTGTGAAGATGTGGTATGAAGATAGTTTGTGATTAAGAAGTTTGGAGGTGTAGTGTTGTTACTTGAAAAGTAAAGTGAGGAGTGGTGGATGCAAAAGGATACTCTGAGCCGCGGGGATCCAGGTCCTTTTATACTGTTGCAAGATGTTAGCCCGACTCGTGAACAACCCCGCCAGCGCTGGAAAAGGGCAGACCAGGCGCCGAGACCATGTCTAAATTACCGTCATCAAACAGGCGCAGCAGCTCAGCGATCCAAATCCACCGCGGCTAGGCTGCCGTTTTCCGCCCCTCACTTGCAGGGCTGAGAACTTGTGTCAGCCAGCCAACTGGCTGGGATCACCAGCACGGGTGTGCCTTGTGCCTTCTTGATATGGTAAGCTCACAGGAGATTCTATCGCCTGCAGGAAGTGAGGAGATTTCGCCTCCTCTCTCGTGCGAAATCTCACGCAATACGCAGTACTCCGTAATATGCTTGCATTTGGAAGCAATGCGCGACCAATCTCCAGCATTTGGACATGTCCTATAATTTGCGTGGCGTTACTGGGCATGTCACGGGTACGTAATACCTAATGCCCCGCCACCCCAGCCACAGTAGCTCAGCCATAACTCGTGCCACCGCAGTGTCCAGACTCCGGACTCGATTGTCAAGAATAATGATCACGGACAATGGAAATATGCTGCGCCTCTATTAATATCTCCCGGCTATTCCGTATAATCTTTTGAGGTTATTGGAAAAGCTTCCGCATTGCTTCCATTCGGATTACCGTTGATTTCGGATGTGGCTAAGGCAGACTCAGCAGCCGCTGGGCCAGCCCGGAATTACAGCAGGCAACGAGATTACCAGACTCGAGGGTCCGGGGATTTGCCGACTTCCGACAGCCTTACGGCCCAACGGATCTGATTCTGACTAGGGCAAGGCATACTTCACTTGAAAGAGTAGTTCTAACCAAGATGAGAGACTGTATATGTACATCAACATAAAACGAACCCAGTATTAAGTACAAGGTTCGAGCTTCAAAGACACCAGAGGACGCCGCAACCCGAGTTGGTAAACTACAACAGAGACGGAAGATGACACCGGATGCGATGCAATAAGGAAACGGCTAGCCCGGGACAGGCGAACTCTGTCGAGGCGGTGATCCCGGCGGCAGCTGAGAGTGGGACGCCCGGGGCACAATCTATACTTCGAATCTTCAAATCGTATCGTCTTTTTGTTTTCCGGCTCGCGACTCACCGACCGGTGAGCCAGCTCTTCCAGCTTTTTGTTGTCTGCTTGGCAGCTGTCTCTGCGTTCTCAGCAAGAACATCCAGCTGTCCAGGGGCAGCAGCAGTTGAGGGAGCATGTTCCAGCTTGGATTCAGCGGCCTTGATGGCGTCTAGGACCTTAGGCTTATTGCTTTCCGCACTTGGCGTGGCGGCTTCTGGTGAGGGAGCCTCCTCGTTCTTCAATCCGCCTAGCATGTATGCCTTGACTTTGTTCCATGGCCGTTGAGCCCTCTCCTCTTCCTTTTTCTGCTGGTAGATTTCGCCGATCTTCTCCTTCTTCAAAATCTCCAATTGCTCTGACGTTGCGGTTCCGGCCACAAATGCCGCCTGGGCATCGTGGAGTGTTTGCAATTCCTTCTCGATCCACAGGGCGCGTTGGCGACGGTTGTATAGCGTAAGGGAGACCATAGAGTAGACAGTGAGCACGCCGCAGATGCCTATAGGCCCATTAGCATCCTTTGATCTGCCTGTCCAATCCGGTAATACGGCTTGCGAAGGTGCCTCTGCATCTAATGAACCAAGTCAAGGAGTAGACGTACCGGACGCGGTGATAAGCGTGTAGACCATGGTCTTATGCGCCTTGTTCGCGAACCATCTTCCGAATTCCACCACCGTGTCCATCCGCGAGGTCGACTGCGCTAACCGGGCCGCCCGTGCCTGTGCTCGCAGCCGCTCGACCTTCTCCCTGGGCGTCTCCTGTCTGTTCCCTGGCCCAGGTCCAGACCCATTGTTCTGCTGCTTGGACTCGCCCGCTAAGGACCCGGGGAGCTTGTAAGGTATGCTGCTGGGCTTTGAGCTGGCGTAGGGCCCTGTGGCCGTGAACCGGGTTGCGTCTGCGGCGGATCGGGACATGGTGTGATGCGGCCGGAAGGGGAAGACGGGGGAGCGGAGAGAGCAGATAGCAGGTAGAAGAAATCTTTATGGCCCAATTAAATCCGTGTGTGATTGACCATAGAAATAATGTATGGAGGAGACCGCCGTTGGGACAGGGTTGATAGCTATGATGTTGTTGGAGGACTTGAACCGGGAAATTTTCAGCCGGCGATGGGATGACCGCCGCGTCTTCCACGGTTGGCCGCCAAGACTCCACTCCTCTGGACCTTTATCTATACCTACATCTATCTAGCATGATATTGCGAAATCTCGAATTGACTCCGTTTGGATAATCCAGTCAGTATTTGCAAGCATATAATGTCGCAAGATAACGCACCCGACCTCAACTCCATCCTGAGAACCCTCTCCGCATTCTCCAATCAGAACCATGCTATTGAAGCTGATAACAGCTACGAACCACCACCAGTTCAACCTCTCCCTGTACCCCAAGCACAACCTCAGTATCCCAGACAACCTCCTTCATCATCACCACCGTCATCCCAGGCCCAGGCCCAGTCCCAATCCCAAAACAGAGAACCCTCATCTTCAATCACAACATGGCCCGCGGCTCTCAGACAAGTCATGCGAACCGTTGCCCAAAATGAGGACATTCAGCGCCGCATCCGCTTCCTCATCCAGCGGCAGCACGACCATGAGAGGCAGTGGTGGAAGGGACGTGAAGCACTGGTGCAGAAGCAAAGCGCACGAAAGGAGAAGAAGAGGGAGTTAGATCAGGTTTTGTATGTCTCATCTTGCCATGCTCTTCAAGAGACTCATTTAGGAACCTCTTCTGTTCATTCTTACTGGCTTGTCTCTAATATGGCTTGGTACTACTAGACGCTCCATTGGCGCTCCGGTAGAGGAGAAGGATGTTTCTGTAAGCCACAAATCTCATTTACTTGCCAGTACAAAACTAACAGCAATAGACGGCCGAAGAAGACATCGCTGAGGTTCACAGCTACGATATCAAAGTGTACAGGGCGTCAAAGCAGATGGCTGACGCTATGCTGGTTGAGCTGAAAGCTCTGGAGGTACCGTTCTTCTGCATCAGCAAAGGTCTTATTGCGAGCGACGCAAATAAGCAGAATCATCAACACGGGCCAGATACGCCAGATAGACAAAGCCGGTTGTCTGTGGATGAACTGACGGCTTTTCAACAGCGGATGTTGGAGTTACTGCAGGATCTCTGCAAAGAATGAGCCCTCTCATGCTGAACGAGGAGATGCTGTAAGCACCACGCCAGACTGGAGGGGTCATTCAGTCGCCCGATACGAATGCGTACAACGGCCTGCCCGAATACCAACTAAGTTTTATACATTGCAAGAGGCGGTTATTGTGGTTTCAGTCTCATATGAATTATGATTATGTACACAAGGTGCTACCTCTATCTGTCCCCTGAGACCAATGCTCTTTCGAGCCACGTATGCGAGCAAGCACTCTGAAACACCACACTCAGATGAAATGCATATAAAGAAACATAACATGCATAATATCGACGCAGCCCCAGCTCAGTTAACACCGTTCAATGCAAAATATTCCCAATTTTCGGCGCATCTAAATCTCACAATATCGCCTATTCGGGCTTCTCAGCCACTGCAACTGCAACCGCAACAGCTGCGCCCACAATGGCACTGTCAGGAGCAGGCTCCAGTCGTATGCATGGACCGTTGTCCGAGATCTGCAAACCCATGGACGAGTTTGTCTCCCGCGTCAGCTGGTTGAGGTAAGTCTGGCAGCGATCTCTGAACCCGGGGTACTTGTTGATGACGCTGCCGTCGCACGCGATGGACAGGCAATTGGGGTTGCTTCCACTCTCTGTGATTGTTACCTCGCGAGGCTCCTTGAGTGATGGCGATGAAGAAATGTCGGGGGACTCGGCTTCGTTGCGCAGGCACCACATGCTGTGAATCGCGGTAGCAAGATATCCTGCTGCCCGCTTGGAAACGGTTCGACAGACTCGCAGGAGGAATTGCATGTCCTCTGGGGATGGGGCGCTAGAGAATGTATGCTCCTTTTGGAGAAGAGTGGCTGATGAGGAAAGGAACGGCGATGAATCGGCTTCAATGAAGGCAACAATGCTGGTGTCGAATGAATAGGCATCTCGCATCGAATGAGGTAGCTCTCCTCCGAAAAGTTGTGCAGCCTCCACTGCCTCGACAATAATGAGTCGCACGATCTCACCTAGGTAACGTCCCGTGGCCATGTACTCTAGTGGTTGGTAGCCAGGTCTCATGTGCGTGCAGTTGAGGATGTCGTCCCATCGTGTCATCGGCAAAACCCCACCACCGAACATGCTCATCTCACTGTTGATGATGACATGCTTAGCGTAGTTGAACCAGCCAGCTGGCCTTGTACCAAACTTGCCGAGCCCAACAGCATGAACAGGGAAATGTATGGCCACATTCGTCCCGGTTCCGAGAATGAGAGACATGCGTGTTGCGGGGTCGACGTAGGCCCGAGAGAGCAATGTGGCGGAGCTGTCGTTGACAATAGCGTCCACTCGGACATTGAGGCTACGCTTCTGGCATGACTGAACTATAAGGGCTCCTAGTTCCTGCCCGACAGTTCCCATGGAGCACTGAAAGCCTTTGCCCATATGGATGACCAATCCACTACTGTTGGAAGTCTGCTCGATTGGGAAAGACCATGACAAGCCCATGGAAATGGGGGTCGCTTCACGCCCGTAGTTGGTGCCCACCTCGAGAAGCATCTCTTCGATCTTTCCGGCCATCCAGTCAAAGAACGAAGTGCCTTTCAACAACTTCACTTGGTTGTCAATTGGTGACGAGGACACACGGAGGACTTCCATCTGTCCTTGTCCCCGCAGTTCTATCAACGCCACTCGCATCGTTGAACCGCCAACGTCAAGAGCGAGAAATGTGCCTTTCTCTAGTCCAGACGGTAGAGCATGGTTATAAGATGGCAGCATGTTGATTGGACTGGAGGCTAGACCTATCCTGAACTGCTCGCGGATCTTCTCAGACATTGTAAGCATATTTCTCAGAGTCAAAGGCTTGGAAAAGACGATGTCGATCTCGTCGGCAAAGGCGTCGAGGGCCCGTCGTCGCCAGAAAGCTGCATGAGTTGACTTTCCTCCTCGGCGCGAGGGATCACGGAATAGCGACGGAAGCAATAGCATAGTCTCCAGAGCGGCGACGATATTCGAGAAGAGCGCCTGCATCCTATGCAGGACCTTGGCTAGAGGGCTCGACATGGTTGAGTGTCGGGCGATCTTGCCAATCAGAGTCAAGCACAGTCACCCAAGGTTGTTGTATGCAAGTAAGATTGGTGGTCGACAGAAAGTTGATATAAGCTTATCAGTGCATGGGGATGATTCAAAAAGCCATGAGGACGGGTATTCGGAAGATTAAAAACACCCAAGATGCAGGACACAGCAGCAGAGATAGCAAATCGTTGGGTCTCGAATGCTGGATTATAAGTAGGAGTGCAGACTGAGACTCAAGGTAACGCTAACACCAGTGGGACTCAGGGAGGGTCAGCGAGATAGCGAGAAAATGATGTGTCCGCTGTCCACAGTCAATAATAATAATGGAGGTTGAAACGGTCTCGCAGGGAGCGGAGTGAAGGTGTCTCGTCTGTTGAACTAGAAACTGAGCAAGGGCTGAGACTGCGAGCAAGATCTGATAGTGGCTAGAGTGGATGTTCGGCGTCGTAGCAGGGAGTCGTATCTATTAGTAGTCGTATTATCGATCATTCCCCGGCCTGCGTCAAGTTGTGCAAGATTGACGGCTCAGACTCTGGAGGCATGGATCACCGATCACGCGTGTCCAGTCTTCACTTGTCAGACTGCAGTATGGAATTCATGCAGAGAGCGAGGAGAAGGAGGAAGAAACGCAGGAGGCAGATCAGAGAATCCATCCCTCCATTCTCCATCAATTGTGATAATGATGATCAGAGCGATATCGGTCATGTACTGTAATTACAGACAATGCGGAAGAATGGGCTTGTGGAGACAACACTGTGCACTGCTACCTTGTCCTCCACTCCAACGCGCTCGGGGCAACGCCCATATTTGATATGTTTTTGCTGCATCAGGTAAGGAGTTCATGCTATGATATTGAGCTTTGACTCTATCACGGATCAGGATTATCGGCCATGGACGGGCGTCCTGCCCAGTAGCCATCACCACCTGCACTAAAGCTTCGCCATCGGTTCCTTCTCGAGCGGAGCCGGCGAGCCTCAAATTGAAAAAGGAAGACGAGTGGGCCTTTGCTGATGGACACTCAGAGTCGCATTGATAAATACAACTGTGTTTCACGGTGGCCCGAACCAGGGGCAGAATTACGTCTCGCTCGCGTCTGGTATTTCCATTTCTGCTGATCGGGTGTCAGCCGAATAATCTAACTGTAGGATTAATGAACTTCGCTTTCTTGGGGCGATTTGGATGAGACATGGTTCCTCATCTATTGCACCGTGCTGGCGACTGGCCAGATGCCTTGGGCGAATCTACCAGCGCAGCAAGAGTATGGGGTGATAGTTGTGCGACGAGGTGACCGTGTAACGGTGGTACTCGGGTCTAATCACAACGGCAGAGACGTTACACCGTGTGCCTCCGCCCAGACGGACTTTTCTATCAAAACCATGCCTGCCAGTGGCTTATGCCTATCCTGTTGTACGGAGTACTACCCGCTCTCGCGGCCTCGCTCCTTCATTCCGAACCCCTTGGCGTGCCCTGCAAGCAATATAACCACGCGATCACTGCCCAGCCTTCACGAGAGACTCAAGACGGACTGTAGCATCCGGACATGGAACTTGCTTCGCGCCGAGTTGCACATCCTCACACAGTGTACACCAATATATCTCTGACATTCATCACAAGAATTCAGCGTCATGGTCATGGGCCTTTGCCGGAAAATTCGAGACCGGGGCTCGTCCATGGCCATGGTATCGAGGCTTTTTAGCTCCTGCCAGTGATGATTGCTCAATCCGCTATCACCATCTGTAAAGCCATGTGGCACACGAGCCTCTCTGTTATGACCCCCTGTTGGGCATATCTGAACTTCAACGGATCCCAATTCTTCCGCGTGGACTCCACACTCCGCTCTACACCCTCTGGCGCGGCTGAAGTGATGCCATTGAGCGCTTTTTGTTAAATACGAGGCCATTCGCATCTCGCTACATCAGCCGGTCGAGACTGAAGATCTGCATCATAGCAATCTTCTACATAGACATCGAGATAGCCCTGACTGTTACTGATCAGACATGGCGTGGCAAGACTTCCATATGGTAGCAGGCTGGAGGAACCCAGATGGTAGCCAACGTAAGAGCACCAGTCAGGCATCAATGTTTCTCTTATAATCTGGCCTCCGGTGAGGTAGCTTCGCCAATTCAGGGGTCTAGAATAAACCCTGTGCATGGATTCATACACACTTCAATGATGTTCGCCGTTGTCTGGGCTTTCAGGTCTGTATCTCAACAGGTAGTATGGGAGAACTCGCCAGGGGCTACTTTGTAGAAGTCACTGACATGGATTTTATCCACCTCTCTATTTTGAGAGACGCGGAGGACTGAAGACATGCTGGAAGACATGTTCTCGTTCACGTGCATGATCCCTTCATCCTGCGAGCCCTGGAGTAAACAGTAAATTAGGGCAATCTCACGCGGAAGAAGATGGTCCAGGTAGAGCTCGTCGAACTCAAGGCGCTTTGGAACCCGACCACTGAAACCCTCACCACCCACGAAATAGAATCCTCAATGAATTATTGCACGGAACCATGATCTGAAATCAATGTTCGATGAAGCCAAAGAATCGGTGTAATAAGGTATCTTCTTGTCCGCGCGCCTGATGTAGTTCAGCAGGTAAAAGGGATGTAGAACTTTCGAGGAGTTGGACAATTTGTAACATCGTTGCGAGAAAGACGTTGGACAGGGAATCTTGCTACCAGAAGGGGGTCTTGTGATTATCTGTCATTTTGCTCCTTTATGTTGTTGTCGGACAAGACCGGGGTTATGCCATTGCTGACTATTTTGTCACGGCGACCATAATTTTGTATAGATAATAGTCAAGACTCTTTACGAGCTTGCTTATTCCACTGTGCTGCCTGAACAAGAGTGGCAAGACAATGTGCTGGCAAAGATAGGTAATTGACCAGTTGTCGGTGTCGTTGGTTTCCATCGGTTGTAAAAGTTAGGGAAGAATTGAATGGTCGAGCGAGGATTCATCCTATAACTAATGGCATACAGCCGCAAGTTCTAACATATATTCGAGTTTTAAGTGTCATGCATAATAAACACAAGTCACGCACTATTCTAATTTGGAATCAAGTTCAAAAGCTTGTGGTATGGTAAAGACGATGCGGAGTATACGGAGTACATCGGGGAGATATACGGAGTAGGTACCGAGTAGCCAGATCAGGCATCAACTGTTGCCTGAGATAATGCCAAGCCCGCATCAAAAGTTCGGACAGGAGAAACGAACTCCTGCGAAACGCCATCAGACGAAACGCTCCTCAACCACACTGAAAGATGATTGTACGACACTTATGTGCGCGGCAAAGTAGGTGCTTCTGCATTCCAATGGCCCAGGATTTCCATGCTAATCCAGGCTTGTCCAGGCCGCCAGCTTCTCGCTCTCAACCGCCAGGCCTTCATTCCCAGAAGATTTTCGTCGACAAAGATAGAGACACCAACGCCGGCTCAGACAATAGTTTACCGTCCCATATCAGAACCGGGCTCTGGGCGCGTCGGGGAAGCACGAAAGAAGGAAGTCTCGCAGGAAGTTCAGCGACGTATGTCGGACTCGTCTCTTCGAGCTTACCGTTTTAACTTACCAACACCTGCCTAGGTTCAAAATTCCAGCGCCTCGGAAGTTCAATCTCGAAGATCTACAAACCAGAGGACCTTATCCGCAACCCTCCCTCTCCCTCCGACATAACCCTCGAACTCCTCCTCGCCAATCAAACCCACCTCGGCCACACCACCTCCCGTTGGAACCCTCGGAACGCGCGCTACATCTACGGTATCCGTGATGGCATCCATATTATCTCTCTCGATGTCACAGCCGCCTATCTTCGGCGTGCCGCCAAGGTCGTTGAGGAAGTTGCCGCCCGTGGCGGTCTGATTCTCTTTGCTGGCACACGGCCAGACCAGAAACGCATCGTCGTTCGTGCGGCAGAACTGTCGCACGGCTACCACATTTTCGAGCGCTGGATCCCGGGATCTCTGACGAACGGCGAGCAGATCCTCGGCAAATGCCAACAGAAGGTTGTGAACGCGATCGATGAGGAGCAATTGGACCTCAAGGAGTCACTTGCTGACCGAGCCATCCTCAAGCCGGATCTAGTCGTTTGTCTCAACCCGCTCGAGAATGAACCATTGCTTCATGAATGTGGGCTGAACAATGTCCCTACAATTGGAGTCCTTGATACGGATGCGGACCCCACAAAACTCACGTACCCAATTCCCGCGAACGATGACAGTCTGCGTTCCATTGCTCTCATTGCGGGTGTTCTGGGACGGGCTGGGGAGGCTGGTCACCAGAGGAGGTTGCAGCAGGCTAAGAAGCCTATGGAGAAAAAAGCTGTACAACGCGATGCACCACAGCAGGCTGAAGGACAGGATTTCTTCGAGAACTGACGTGTGTCCTCTCGTTATTGTTTTTGGAGTTAATCGATTTGTATGTATAGATACTGTATGGACATTGTATGAATAGGTTTTATTTGAGGTCTAAACTATTTTATATCATATAGATACTGACTGGGCAGTATTTGCGAACAGCGGTGTAAAAGTTAGTGACAAGTATGAGAGGTCTAGGATGAACTTTTCCTCATTGCTGAATAAGCCGATGGGATATCTAAACTGAAAAGAAACCGTTCTATATGTATATATGTCTAACCCAGAGCCCTCATGGTAAGTTCGACACTATACAAGTCAGCAAATCACGGTCAGCCCGTTGGGATAGAGGAACATACACAGCGAATGTTCCCGCTGAAACGGGCATAGCCCTCAGCAAAGTCGGCCCGATACCCTTCCAGAAACCTGCAAGTCCCTCCACCGCGTACGTCTTCTTAAAGCAGTCTCTCATGCTCTTAAACTGCTGCTGCGCGCCGAACCCATCGCATTGCATCTTGCTCTTCACGACATCCAGCGGATAGCTAGATAGCCAAAGCGCTTCGCCCGCTAATCCTCCGTATGTCGCGACCTTGATACTAGAGATATCCTCACGCTTGACGTTGTTGCGCTTTGCATCCTGGTTCATCAAAAACTCGAATGCCAAGAACCACACGCCGTATGCTTGGATTTCACGCAGGTAAGTGACAGCTTGACCACGGTAGAGGCCCTTAGCGAAACCGCCCTGGTTTGTAAGTTTGCGAATGCAGTCGAGGGGTCCGCTGTAGAGGCGCCCTGCGCCGTGGGGCTGGGTCTGGAGACGGATACGGACGTGCTCGATAGGGCCGGAGAGGACGGAGTTTGTGATTCCTGCGAAGCCACCTGCGAGGTAGTACTGGCCGTAGCTGAGGGTGCTGTCGGCGTATTTCTTCCTGTTGAGTTCCTCTAGCCGCCGGCGGGCTTCGTGGAAGGCTCCGAATTGGACACTGACCTAATGCATGTGAGCGTGGATGTAGAGAAAGTGGTCGTGGAGGGCTCACGCATGCGCCAATTCCGATGAGGGGTGTCAAAGTCCCCTTGTAGAAAGCGAGGGGGCCCTCATTCTTCAGGATTTGGGAAGCGCAATCGAGAGCGCTCGAGTATTGGGTCGTTGTTTGAAGTCGAACCTTGACGATATCTGAGAAGTTAGAGGTGGTAGGGACAATGCTGAATTGGAGTATATACCAAATGGTTGGCCTGTTCATATGTTAGCGACAACCTTTATACAAGACTGGAGCTTTTGACAATAGCAATTGATTCCCCGCACTAGGGTTTCTCAATACAATACTCTTGAGCGGGGGTCTGCGGTCAATCAGGGCAGGGGCGACAGAAGAAGAGCAGATAAAAAAAAAAACAGAAAGAGCCCTTTTGGAGTTCACATACCAAGAAGTACCTGTGCGATTCCACCGGCCGCGCCCGCTGATAGATCCTTGATTGTACGCAGGGCGCCTCCTCCTTCGTGTTCCAAGATCTCTTGAGGCTCCATTCTGTTCCTGAATTCGTGGCTGAGTAATTGAGGATGTGACAAGGAATTGACCACAAGGACAGAACTAGAAACCAAAGAGACCGAACGAGAGAAAGGGCTCCTGCAAGGAACTGGACCAGATGAGCTGCTTATCAGGAATTACCATCTCAGCGCCCGCACCAAGGAATGAGGCCCTTTGATTGGGCTGCACGTGAGTTGGTGGCGGGAAACCAGAGCCACGGCGGAGTTTTGGGTTCTTTTCCTGCGCTTTGCCGGAGCTCTGGAGATCATCCGAGGAAAACGACGACAAGAGGCCGCCAACTATGCAACGGCGGACCATTGTGCAGGTATGTCTCTCCATTATAATACAACTGCCGCTTGAAACTTGCTGACCTGTCTTTCACAGCTCTCCCGTCGTCGTCCCGTCGATTGGCCCGGTACAGCCCGACTACGAGATGTTACAGTATCTTATCATCCGCGACGATGCTTCCACCCCGCCCTTTCTAGACTCAACTCCTCCGAACACTCTTCTTCCGGTAATCCAGATGGCGTAACCGAATTTCCAACGTCCCAGAACTCGGCGTCGAAGTTCGGATCTCGATGGGCGCGCCAGCAAACAACACAGCCCGCGGCTCTCAGTTTGGAGGAGCAGGCCGTCCGGAACGCCTTGATAGCAAAGGCTCCCAGTACCTCTGGATCGAACCCAACAGCCGGCTCCTCGGACGCTTTACAATCAGCCCCGAGGTTCGGTTCTCGCTTCGCACCGAAGCAAACATCTCAGTCGGCGAGTCTTAGTCCCGAGGAGCAGGCCGTTCGGGACGCCCTGATCGCTAAGTCTCGTGGCCCTTCTAGTACGAATACGACAAATGGGACAACAGATTCCGCTTCTTTCACATCGGTGCCGAGATTCGGTTCACGCTGGGCAGCAAGGCAAGCATCCCATTCCTCGACGCCTAGTTCAGAAGAGCAGGCCGTTCGGAACGCTTTGATGGCAAATTCTCCCGGTGGTTCTAGCACAAATACTTCAAATGGTGCGAACGATGGTGCTTCTTCGCCAACGACGCCTAGCTTTGGTACGAGGTGGGCATCAAGGCCAACACATCAATCCTCGGTTCTTACTCCAGAGGAGCAGGCGCTTCGGGACAGCTTGCTAAGATCTGCGAACCAACGTCGATCACGGAATCAGGAAGAATCGACATCGCAGAAATCCATTCCATACCGACGTCCCGGCTTTGAATTCAATACAGGAGATTCCCGTGTGCCGTGGAGGAATCGTTTCCCTTCTTCTATGGACAAAGAAAGTTCGGAGCTTCAACCCCTCAGGGAGCACGAAGTCCATCGCCTGCCAAGGTTAAGTAGGGCACAGCGCGGCCAAGATTGGGAATGCCCCGACTGTGGTTTTAAGTGCTTCGGCAAGTATATTGCTTGTCCAATGTGCAAAGCGCGGAGACCTGGACTAATAAGACCATCTTCATTGCAAGAAGAAGAGCCTCGCGGCTCTATCCCTAAAGATTGGACATGCCCCGGTTGTGGTTTTAATTGTTTTGGGAAACATAGACGTTGTCCACGTTGCAAAACGCGGAGACAACATGCAAATATGGGCTCGAGGGAGCTTTCACGTGCCTCTCAAACTGGTGGCAGCATCGAGCCCAGAGGGGACATGGCTACGGGCCATGATCTATATACTGACCTTAGTGGGGAGACATTCGAATATTCGACCGGGGATTTTCACGAAAAGCCCACCAAGATCCGCAAGACGTTCGCCCGTGATGCCGAGGCCGATGATAAACCTCGACAGTCGGCTCTCAGGCAGCACATGGCAGCGAAATTGGCTATGGAAGAAGAGACAGGTGAAGTAGATGCTGGGCTTCGCCGGCGACTGAAAGAAATGAGGTCTCGCAAGCCTGAGAGGTCTGAAGCGTTGGAGGATAAAACGGATTCCTGGTCGTCTTCTCCGGGACGGTGGAAATCTCGCGATGATTTTGACAAGAAATCAAAGCGACGAGGAGACCATCGTGAGCGCGAATCAGAGATCGAAGAGGAAGAGTTTGATGTAGAGGAATATCATCGCCGACGGGAGGAGCGAAAGAAGTTGAAGAAAGAAAGACGGTCAAAAGAGGTAGAAGAACCTCAACTGAGCCGGCTCTATCTTCCCGAATTTATCAGCGTCAGCAATTTTGCCGATGTCGTTGGCATGCGACCAGCACAGTTAGTTGAACAGATGGAGCAGATGGGTTTCGAAGATGTTTCTTACAGCCACGTCCTTGACGCCGAGACAGCTGGTCTGATCGCTGCCGAGTTCGGTTACGAGCCTATCCTCGACACTGGCGCTGACCAGGATCTAACAGCCGCACCTGAGCCAGAGGATAAATCTATGTGGCCATCGAGGCCTCCAGTCGTCACGATCATGGGCCATGTAGATCACGGTAAGACTACTATTCTCGATTGGCTGCGCAAGTCATCAGTTGTTGCATCGGAGCATGGAGGCATCACTCAGCATATTGGTGCGTTCTCTGTCAGTATGCCGTCTGGTAAAAAGATAACGTTCTTGGACACGCCCGGCCACGCGGCCTTTCTCGACATGCGCCGACGTGGTGCTGATGTGACGGATATTGTGGTGCTCGTTGTAGCTGCCGATGACAGCGTCAAGCCGCAGACCGTCGAGGCCATCAAGCATGCTACAAGCGCCAAGGTCCCCATCATTGTGGCCATGAGCAAAATTGACAAGGAAGGGGTCAATCCTGAGAGGGTCAAACAAGATCTTTCCACCCATGGCATCCACGTGGAAGACTATGGTGGTGATGTCCAGGCAATTGGTGTCAGTGGAAAAACTGGCCAAGGAATGCTAGAGCTCGAAGAAGCTATTATTACTCTCTCCGAGGTTTTGGATCATAGAGCCGACCCAGACGGCTTCGTCGAAGGATGGGTCATCGAAGGCACCACGAAGAGCTATGGCCGTGTTGCAACCGTCCTCATCCGACGCGGAACCCTCCGACCTGGCGATATTCTGGTCGCCGGCAACACGTGGACCCGTGTCCGTACACTTCGGAACGAATCTGGCATTTCCATCTCTGAGGCTACTCCGGGAACGCCAGTCGAGATAGATGGCTGGAGAGAGAACCCAACAGCTGGCACAGAGCTCCTGCAGGCGGAAGACGAACAACATGCCAAGGAGGTCGTGGAGTACCGGCTAGAGAGAGAGGAGAGTCAGAAGCTAGGCGAGGATACGACAGCCATTAACGAGGCTCGCCGTGAGCTGCTCGACCAGCGACGAAGAGAAGCTGCCGAAGACGAAGAGCCTGCGGAAGAGAAACCCTCTGGTCCCAAACCAGTCAACTTCGTGGTTAAGGCGGACGTTCACGGATCGGCGGAAGCTGTTGAGAACTCGATAACCGCCATTGGAAACAACGAAGTTTATGCCAGAGTGCTCCTCTCTGAAGTGGGACCCATCAGCGAGTCTGATATTGAGCTTGCGGCCGCTGCCGACGGCCATATAATCTGCTTCAACATGCCTATTGACCCCACCATGAGTCGGATGGCACAGAATTTGGGTGTCAATATAATGGATCATAACATCATCTACAAACTCGTTGATGAAGTCAAGGATACTCTGAGCGAGCAGCTGGCCCCTTTGATAACACAGCGTGTCACTGGAGAGGCCGAGATCGGGCAGGTCTTCGAGATCTCTCTCAAGGGGCGTGCGAAGACATCCATTGCCGGATGTAAGGTGCGCAACGGAGTAATCAGTCGGGGTAAGAAGGTTCGCGTCATTAGAGGACAGGAGACTATCTATGACGGTAAGCATACACTCGCAGCTATTTCGGTTGGGCCGTTACTAACAGATTCCAGGCTCGATTACATCCCTAAAGAACGTCAAAAAGGACGTTACTGAGATGCGCAAAGATACCGAGTGTGGTATCGGCTTCGAGAACTGGACCGAGTTTGCAGTTGGCGACCAAATCCAGAGCTACGAAGAAATCTCGGAGAAGAGACAACTCTGATCTCCCTCTCCCCTCCCTCTTGATCATGTCACTGTATTTTTATTCATCCATCTTTACCATCTTGTATAAGGCATATATTAGGGTTTGGTTACTGGCGACTGTACCATAGCATGGCGGACTATTACGGATACCATGAGGATTATAGAAGTGTACATCATTTCATATAATCTATGATTGAGCATCTAATCTACGATTGAACTAAATGATTACTAAACTAAACTAAATGATACAAAGCTACCTAGCCTTCCATCTCACCCTTCCAACCCATCTCGCCCAATCCCTCACATCCTCCCTCTCCAATATCCTCTCAACGGTAAACCACTCTCTTGCCAACTCCTCATTAGTTGCCATCCGATGCACAAAGCTATGACAAGCACGACACAGCCAAGCAACATTATTCAGCATCCACTCATCATGCCACCCCTTCTTGATGACCTTATCATGCACCCCCCTGGGGATCAGATGATGATACGAGAGTGGGATCCAGTCGCGCTCGCAGATTTCACACGCCTCAGCGCGCGTGCTCGCCCAGACTGGTGGTGGGCGCGTCACGGCGGGAATATAATCCGTTAGGATTTTGTTGAGGAGCGATAGGGCCTCAAGATCCGGGGTGTACGTGGAGAGTGTGTCGGTTATTGTGCTGGGCAGGGGGTTGGAGAGGGACTCGAGGGTTGAATGAGCCAAGGGGATAGAGTAGGTTGTTGAGAGGGTGGGGGAATGTTGGATTGCGGAGTAGGAAAGACTCTGCAGTGGTTCTGGGAGGGCCGTGAAGATTTCTGTTGCTATGAACTGTTTGGCATAGTTGTTAGCATTGTCCCAGCTACAGCGATGTATATTAGATTGAAGCGGGGAAATACATCAATGAAGTCAGCTAACTCCTCGGGGTTCTCTTCCTCCGCTGGCGCAGGTGTGCTGGGCGCCGAAGATTCATCCGTGGACTCGGCATTTCCTTTTCTTTTGGCTGCCTTGATCCTAGAAGCTTTGCGCTTAGTTTTGCTGGGTTTATGCTGCTTGCTTCTTGCGATGATGACGCTGGAAACACACTCGCGGAAGACGGCGTAGTTAGATTCGGTGTCTGAGGAGGCCATGCTCAGAGGAATCTGTTATTCCGGACCAGAAAAAGAGCACGAGTTCAGCCCTAGTATCTAGGCAATCGTGTAGGAATCGAGGGATTGAGCACCCGGAGATGGTGAATCCGCACCGTCGTGTCGGGATCTGAAAGCAGCGGATTGCCCGAGGTGCATGCAGTCTCACTCAATGGACAATGACCAAGATAACCCCCAGAAAGAGAGCAACTGATTCGTCTTTTACTACATAGATCTACAGGTATACCGTCATCAGACTGAACCAACTGAGAGGGCCAAGATTTACAAATTGGTAGCAATGTGATCGAGATGTACCGCGGAAGAATTTTCCAAACGCTCCACGAGGGAGAAGAAGAATTTGGGGTAAGTCGGCGGAGTCTTTCTGACCTTCTATTTCCCCTCCAGATGATCCATTGAGAAATAAGGACTTCAGAGTGAATAAGAAGGTGTGATCAGTATTTGGGAAAAGGAAATAAATTGGGAAAAATTTGTGGCCTTATATAGCTTTATTCTCACCGCCTGGCCAGGCCGGCATCTTATCGATATGGATAAGGCACCAATCATAATGCCGATAAATGCATCAGCCTCTCTCCACAATACAAACAATGAGGTCAGCAGGCAACACTAACCTACCAACACACTTGCTTGCTATTATCTGTTGATTTGGTCCGGTTTTTATATCTCTCGCGCTTGTCAGTAATGGCCTGGGATCTCAGCAAAGCTGCTTGGCTTTATCCTCTTCGAGTATGCTCCTTCGCGGCTAGAACTTGTGTCTGAGAGCTTCCTGTTAACTCCGACTGCTTTAGGGAATCTACTATTTTGCCTCACATCGATTCCTCTGGCCACTGTTCAAAACCCGCCTAATACCAATCATCCTACTCTCAGCCTTCATCTATACGATCCTTTTCTTCTTCACATACCTGCCGCAGGTAGCCTTTCTGGCCATCTTCCAAGGCGCCGGAGCATGGATCAGCGGTGCCTTCTTAGTCCTGGGAGAAGGAGCCGCCATTGTTGCCGCGCTGTTCGAGGCGTTCTTTGTCGATGAGACGCTCGTGGATATATTCGATGCCGTGCTGGTAAGCGAGGGCCAGGGTGATCTGGTCGCGGCTTCTCGCGTACTATATCCGCAAGGCGACGATGTCGTCAAGCGACTGGGCAAGCCAACACAGAGTGCAGTGTACTCGCCTTTCTCTCTGCGTCAGATCCTGGAGTTTATTCTTCTGCTTCCATTGAACTTTATTCCTGTCGCGGGCACTCCCATGTTTCTCATCCTGACCGGCTACCGCGGCGGGCCGTTTCACCACTGGCGGTACTTTCAGCTGTTGGACTTGTCTAAGCAACAGAGGAAGGAAAGAATCCGGAAGAGGCAGTTGCAGTATACTACGTAAGTGCAGGCCTGCGCATGTTTTCATAAATGCTTACACCGGTGGCAGATTTGGGACCGTGGCATTGATTCTGCAGTTGGTGCCTGTCCTCTCTATGTTTTTCCTGATGTCGACTGCGGTCGGCGCGGCAATGTGGGTGGTTGACATCGAAAATCGACGACCTCTTCTGGGCGAACGGCCGGAAAGAGATGCGCACTATCGTGACAATGATGATACTCTGGCGTGATATCCCGGCGTTTCAGCATATTTGTTTTTCTTACCTCGGCCAATACCACTGTACAATTTCGCATTACGGAGACTGATTTTGAACTCTGACTTTGCTCCTTCGGGGCACAGATGTGCCCCAGTAAAATTTGTGCGCCCCAAACTCAGTTCCACATGAGACAAGGCGTGGAACTCTGCTGAACTTCCAATCGTGGTTCAGTTGGGGTCTTCTGGTAGCGCTGCAATGACGTTGCTCGTCGTTTCACTCTTCAGATAGCTTGAGGAACGACAGGCTGAGACGAGGCATTTACCTCTCGCAGGAACGATTCCCTGTTCGCCTTGCATCTCGTTTAATGACATCCCACGCTGGGAGAGCTGTAATCCACGTGATTTGCTCGCACAGGAAGGTTGTGCAGTCCGATATCAAATTGTGCCATGTGCCGGAAAAGTGATAAGTCCGGTTTTGGGATGAACTCCATCCATGATAATCATCGTGTCGCGTCCGTTGAACGGCGAATGCTAGATACAGCCTACAGCCCAGCCTTTGCTAAAATCGCTAGGCAGCCGCGGCCGCACTGCCACAAGTTACAACAGGGGTAACCCCACAGCGACTCCTGTTAAGAACTTAAGCGTCAGCTCAGGGCCCTTGGGCATCACTTTTAGTCTTGCCGCTATCTGTCTCGCGTCTTGTCATGCGGCCTAGGCCCCCGTAAATTCACGCATCGTCGGTCTCGCATTATTGCTTTATCGGCGGGGAAATTTGCGGGTTGATTCTCGGCGAGCTAACGGCCGAGCATCTGGCGAGAGATTCGAAGGTTTAGTGGCTTCCTGTCCGATAGAGTTTAGGGCGCTTGCATGTACTCGTGAAGACTGAAGAGTAGATTTCTCGTACTCGTGCTGGGGTGGGTACGTAATTCTGGTCACTCTTGAAGATTCCTCAGCTTGTCGTCGATCATCCGCTCAGAGCCAGTTGGACAATCAAGTTCACAATGTTGCCTCGGTTGTATACTCGTACAGAGCAGAGCCTCCAGGTTATGAACAATAGTAGGGTCGTGGTGATGGGTCATGGTAAGAGATCGTGTGCCGGATCTGGCTAAGCCGATCTGCAGCTACCAGCATAGCAGCCAGTAGCAGAAGAGGCGTTCAGGTGGTGTGGAAGTGGAATTGGAAGTTGGGAAGGGTACGGCATTTCGGTCGTGACTTCCGCAAACTTAGTAAATGGTTGAACCTTAATATTAATGTTCCAGAAATCTCGCATACTAGAACCTCCTCTCTCTTCTTCTTCTTCTCTCCCCAGTCTCCCCTTCCCCGTCTTTTTCTTCTTCCTGGCGTCTCTCCCTCGTCCATGTCCAACTGCAGTTTCGACATGCCCCTCATCATGCACTAATGGGGTTCCCCAGCTACTTAAGCTGCCAACGACCCACCACCATGACTACTTACCGGACTGAAGCACTTGAAGCTATGGAAACGGCCTCTTGACGACTTGCACATTAATGGACCAACGAACTAGGCTACAGAAGGCCTGCGATGCCTGCAGCATCAGAAAGGTGAAGGTACGTAACATGACATTGGGATCGCCCCATTGAAAGCTACCCCGAACTGACTCGGAGAGCGTGGGGTAGTGCGACACCAGCGGTCCCCCCTGTCGGTCATGCGCGAGCCTGAGCATTCCATGCACTTATGAGCGGCCAACGCGACGCCGTGGCCCACCAAATCGCCATGCTGAAGCTTTCAAGAAGCAGAAGCTCGGGGAGACACCCTACGCTGGCTCAAATTCGCCTTCCCCGGACCAATCTACACAATTATCCCCCTCGTTGTCGGGGGTTGGCCTTTCGGCCACGGCCACCTCAAGTGCACTATCGCTGGAATCGATCTGCTCTCTGCCCACCATCCTGCTACTCATTGACGACTACTTCACATACATACACCCCCTGATCCCAGTTCCCCATGAGCCGACATATCGCGCTGCCCTTGAGCGGAGAGAGGATCTTACGCATAGTACCTTCTTAGCGATGACCGCCGGTATGATCGGCGCACTTGTCGCATCGTTTCCACGAAGACCTAAAATGCATATGAAACCGGAGGAGAGGTCGGCATTCCCGCATTCTACGGCCCTGGTCAAGAGATGCCGTGATATAGCTGTTCAAGCGCGGGGAGCGGGATACCTCGACCGCAACGCTACTGTATACGACGCCGCTACTAGCTATTTTCTTGGTCTGTGCTCGGGATATATCTGGAATGTTCGGTCATGTAGAGTCTACCTTGCAGAATGCTTGACCATGATCCATGTGTATAATCTCTGTACCCTGCCTCAATCTCGCGTCCCGCCTCCAGGCCCAACGAGCCCGGCTTCTACGTCATCATTTCATTCACAAGAAACTGAAGCCCCGGTCAGTATTCTTGAAGTGGAGCTTGGGCGCCGTCTATTCTATACGACACTGGTCGGGTATCGAACCTTGCAGCAAATGGGATCTCACGATTCAGCAATCCATGTTCCTCCCGAAACACCGACAGAACGCTATCCCCCGCTACCTTTAGAGGTAGACGATGAATACATCTTTCCAACTCACATGGAACAGCAGCCAGCTCATAAGGTTTCCCGCCTAGTGGGCTTCAATGCCAACGTGCGCGTATACAGTTCCTATAATCCCATATCAGCCTGGGAAACAGCTTTTGGTGCAGGCCAACTTTTTGACTGGGACCGACAAAGGGTCGTGATATACGAATGCTTACAGAAAAGCAAATTGGCCCTAGCAAATGTTCCAAAGGAGCTGTCCTTATTCATACCTGGGGGCGCACCGCTAGATCAGGAGGATGTCAAGATGACGATTGGCCACGAAGACGCGGGCGCCTCGACGCGCCGCCATATACAATATGAGATACAAAAGGCCAATATATATGCTAGCCAGCTTGCAACTCGCTCGTACCTGGTCGAGAAGTACTGGAGCCTGCACGAAGCCTGGAAAATGTACCAAACCCAAAGCCGCCAGCCTACACCTATCAATTCCCCAGTAGGGAGCAATGGCATCAACCCAAACGACCACATCAGCAATATCATGGTCGAGGAACGGCAGCTTGTGATCCGAGACCTTTTTGTCCTTTTACAATCTGTCAACGAAATTAACATGGAGCCTAACGGCGCAAGCGTGGTAAGTTTGCCTTAATGACATGAACATACTAGCTCATACTGACCATAATTCAGACATCCAAGATTCGCCAGATTGCATCTACCTTGTTGGACTTGTCTAAATCGCAAATGACAACTACTCCCGTCACAAGCGGGCCACAAACGCTCACCAAAGCGGAAGCGGAGGCGTATTTGTCTGCTTTTATAGACACGCTGGTCCGCTTAGAAGGTCTTGGTCCGAGTTCAAAAGCGCCGTCTAGTCCCCAAACACAGGGGCGGGCAATGAGCTATCTCAGTGATCATGATCGCGATGAAGAAGAATTGCGTCAGTGGGCCAGTCTGAAGGCATACCAGGCCAAGTTCGCCGAAGCAGGAGGCCTCTTATCTGAAATATGAGCCGTAAACATTTCTTTGAGCCGAACCAAAAAAAAAGTGCACATGGAAACAACACAGGAGATATATCTGCAGACCTTCTTTTCCCGAAGTCTTCAAACATGCAGCTAGATTGCAAGCTTTACTTTTTGAACAAGGGGCAACAGGTTTATGGGGCACTCCATTGTGCTGGATAGCAGTTGTCGTCAGTCACGAAGTGATATCGCCTGTCTCATCAGACTCCGCCGCTCTATGACCAATATTAGGCTCGGAGTGACTCGATGCCGCGAGAAACTGATCAACACGGATCCGAACCTCGAAGTGTTGATCTCACTCGTGAGTACCCGCTCCAGGCGCTGGGTAGCTCCGCCTGCGAAACAACCGAAAATTCTAGAGTCTCAAAAATCCAATTTTTGGGCCTCGGATGGTCTCGCGGAAGCTTCCAAATGGAGATCACATTGTGTCAACCTGACCAGGTGACTTTACACTCGATGGTCTGAGGCATGGGTTCTAATCGAAAACCTATTACAAATGAACGAGGCACAGGCGGCTCTATGCCTCGGTTCATAAGCCATACGAACATTATCAATTTCCTCAAATAAGCCGCGTAAGGCATTAACTCGAAGATGGCGCGCAGAAAAGGACATACTTCAATTCATGTCACTATATCAAATGAGACCAGAATACAATCTAAAACTTGTACAAAGTTCAACAGGCCGCAACGCCGTAGCATGTGTATCTTTCTAATACCTTCAGTTCTTTACCTTCCAGCCTGCTGAAGGTCCTCTTCTACAGCAGATCGACCTTATTAACTCCAGGGTCAATAGAGCAGGCCGTGGTCCTCGTGACGGGAACGTAGGGTTGGTTTACTTCCTACCAAAAATGCCCACCACTGAAAATATGCTCAAATGTAGAAGAGCTATGAGCCATAGGCCTATAATGCAGCATGATAGGTGCCTTCCTATTATGTACTTGCTCGACACCCGCGCGCTATCCAGAACAACTTTCCATGAGCACCTATACCATATCTACGCGGGACAAAAGGGGATGATACGACGAGATTAAAATACTTTATGAATCCATAGTCTACAATATATAATCAGTATCAGTACATACATGCACGCTAAATTAGACTAGTAAAAGGCAGGTATATGCAAGATAGACAAGAAACAAGGCTACTAGCCTATGCAGTAACGGTAACCGTGCGATCGGGCTCTCTATCTGTGACGGTCGTCGTGACGGTTACCGTGATCGTAGCGAACCCAGCAGGAGTGCAGGGGACGAGCTGTAACTCGTCGTCGTCGCCAGTGGCATCACCGCACGCCTTGACTTGGCCCTCCTGAGTGGCAGCGGCTGTCACTGTTGCCGTTGCAGTCGCGGTGGATGTTCGAGAGACCGTGGCTGTCTTGGTACCAGTCAGGGTGAATGTTTGTTGGGGCTGAGGAGTTGAAGTCGGGGCCCGTGTTCCTTCTCCTTCTGTTTCTGCTGGTAAGGTGGAAGTTTGGACGATGGTTGAGATTAGGATCATGGTCGTTGTTGAGCTTGGATCCTCTTCTGGAGCAGGACTGGGCGACGGTTTTGGTGTTGTAGGTGTCACTATGAGTATGCTTGATGACGTGAGCTCTGAGGAATCGGGCAAAGTCGACGTTTGGACAATGGTGGACACCATTGTGAAAGTAGTTGTAGAGGTTGGCTCTTCAGCAGAATTGGAGCTGGGAGTTGAAGGTGCTGTTGTAGGCTCCGCTTCTGGTTCAGCTGGCAGCGTGGATGTCTGTACGATGGTGGAGATTTCTGTGAGTGTAGTCGTGGATATGGGTTCATCCTCGAGATTAGGGCTGGAAGTTGGAGACGCTGAAGTTGGTTCTATTTGTGTCCCAGGTGGCAATGTGGATGTCTGCACAATAGTAGAGATTTCTGTAACTGTGGTTGTAGAGCTGGATCCTTCAGAGATGGGACTGGGAGTTGTAGGTGTAGACTTTGATTCCGGCTCTTGTCCCGCTGGTAATGTAGACGTTTGGACAATTGTGGAGATCGCTGTAATTGTTGTTGTAGAAGCAGGTGCTCCGTTAGGTATGGAAGTAGCAGTTGTAGAAGTGGTTGAGGATGATAAGACTTGGGTGGATGTAGCAGCAGAGGTAGGCGTCCAAGTCCAGGCCGGCGTGGGAGTGGGCGCGGGCATGAAAGTAGAAGTGGGTATTAAAGGTGATGAAGAAGCCCAGGTCACAGCATTTGAGCTAGATTCCCGACTCGGCCAGATTGTTTCGCTTGTAGGGTGTTCCGAATCTACGCCCTCTGTGACTAGGACCATGACCGGGGTTGTATGGGTGGTAGACGTACTGCTGGCGGGAGTGGTGCTTATTTGGGCTTGTGCCTGGGTGGAGGGCTCCGTTCCAGACGTCTCTGAGGTTAGGGGTTCTTCGTCAACAGAAGGTTGAGCACTCGAAGTCTGAGTCTGCGCTGGAGTTCGCGATGGTGAACCACTGTGGGAGGATGTGCTTGTCTCTACAGGAATAACCGGTCTCGAGGTTGTGTTTGTACTTCTGTCTGTACCCAAAGTCAAGGTTGTAGAGTCAGGGCCTGAGTGAACTGGCGAGGACGTATGCAAATCGTGTAAACTGCCACTCTGGGTCTCATTTTTTAGTCCGTTTGTAGGTACAGGCGATGGTGGAGTCTCAGCTGTCGAGGCAGCGGGGCTCACAGACTCAGACTCGGTCATTGGAAGATTCTCAACAATACCAGTGGTCACTGGCGTGGATATAATAGTCTCAGAACCTGCTGGGAGATCTTCCACAGTGCCAGCTGTTATCGGTGTAGAGGTAGCATGGCTGGTACTTGTCTCAGACCCGGTTGGAAGATCTTCGATAACCCCAGTCGTTACCAGCGTATTTGGTTCATGGGGCGACGAGGTCGCTTTAGTCGTTGAAGTGGCTGCTGTCATGCCCGTTACCGGGTTCTCCTCAGTTGCGGGAGCAGGAGTAGGGGATGAAGTCGCAGCGTCGGTCTCAGACTCTTCAGATGTGGGCTGCTGTGTGGATGGGGTATAGCCAGGCCCTGGGGTAAATGGAATGACAACCAGTGGCATGTCATCGTCGTCATCTCTGGCCACCAGGAGGTGGGTAGAGGCGCGCAAAGTTGTCGAAGCTATGTCCAATGTGTCATGCTTATTAGAGATAGTAGGAGCGAAAAAGATCGGGCCAGCCGAGCAAACCGACAAAAGAAGAAAGAAAAGAAGGAGCATCGCGAAAATGACGGGAAAAGAGCGTAGGCGGCTAACAAATTGAGCGAGCGAGGGCATCCCAGTGGTAGTGCAGCGGTCCTTTTATGGCACAGTATCAAGGGACATAGTGGCTCATGACCCTGGAAGAAAAGAAAGAACGAAAGTCAGCAACAAGAAAGGAAGAGAAAGAAACAAGACAAAGGAGAAGACAAAGTCAGTAAACTGTAACACACCTGCAGCAGGACCATGAGGATCCTTTATGCGCCGGGAGATTTTGGCAAGCACGGACATTGATTGCTTGGGCTCGATCTGGTTCTGCAGTGCTGGAGCTATAGTTAGTTAGTCTCTGCAGCAAATCAAATGATTGGCTGTCAGGAGAGATGCAGCTGGCGCGCGTCAACGTCGATCCAGATGCTGCAGAAACTCATTGGCGCTGAGGAACTGCGGCGTCAACATGAAACACCAGCTGGGCAGAACGAGAAAACAAAGGTAATAGAGACTTGGCTCGTCAATAGATAATATTCAAAGTAAATCAAGTGATGCTTGCCTAAAGCTATCATAGAGATCGTTACCACCATAACTAGACCTCGCCCTTGCGCTGCTTAGACAACGACTGTAAAGGGCTCGTCGACTCCCTCAAATGCCTCGACTCGCCCATTGAGGCCCTTCGCATCTCCATAATAATGGAACCGGTAGACTCCTGCCTGCACTGGTCGAGGGCTTCCAGCAGCGTAGTACTCGTCCTCTATCTCCCATTGCAAAGTCACTTCACTGTGCCCTAAAACGGTGTTGGTTCTGTTCCACCGATACACAAGGCTCCAGTCGCTGTCAGTTCGCACCGTTTCCCATACCCCGTCCTCTGTTTGTCGCTCGACTGCTGCAAAAGTCGACTCTAGCCGTAAGTTGTTCCTTGGGTTAGCGCCGATGAAAGTGGCAGTCGCTACATCGCCAGGTGCATATTTAGCGTTCCCGGCGGACGCGGTCACATCCCCATACGCTTTGCCGATCGGATGACCATCGTACACTACCGAGGGGATGAAACTCAAGGATTTATCAGTGTTGATTGGTGGTTCAGCCCCTGACGGTTGAGGATATTGACCTTCTGCTTGGGCGGATTCAGCAAGATACGGCAGGTATGTGAGCGTCAAATTAACATATGCTGCCAGTGTGTTGGGCCCGTATAGCGTTGAGGCGCCCTCATAGCGCTGTCTGCTATACTCTTCCTCCGTAGTCACATAGTGTGCATAGCTGTTCGCTGGAGAGCCTAGAACTACCAGAGGATCAGAGATGGAAAGCACATCACTTGCAGATTTCGCGACCGCTTCTTTCCACCGCCGTCCAGCCATTGTTGTAACTTCACTCGTGGAGGTCACAATCATCAACTGCCCGACACGGAGGAGCTGTATATCCACTATGTTGGGTGTCCAAGCGTAAGGTAGACTGATTTCACCCACGTCTAGCAAAACGTCCTTAGGTTCTTGACACCTCTTTTGTTCAGGCGTCGGCGAGTGAAGAAATCCACGAGCAATATACCACAGTGGGTTACGCTCTGCAGGTGTAGTATCGTTTTGGGTGAAGTCGAAATACCCAGGCCAGTCGGTAGTCCCCGCAGCAAAAGAGAATCCAAGCGCCGCGGAGCATGTGCTTAGAGTGCTGGAATTGAAAGGTGACTGGAAAGTATATCCATCCAGGTTCTCAAACAGATGAAATGAGCTGACCTGGGAGCTTCTACGGATCCGTATTGCCTCAGTATCCATCTGGCCGTATAGTTCTTTGGCGGCGGAGTATTGGCGGCGGCCAATTTCAAAGCAGCTCTTCGCGCCGTGGTTATCCTCACGAAAGAATGGCCCGCGCCCATGGCACTTCGAACTTTGTCCACCGCATGTACTGTCAGAGTAGCGGCACTTTTCTCCCGATCCATCTTCACACCATGCCCCAAGAATGTTCGGAGAAGTATCGCCTACGCTTGATTGGGAGAAGCCAGCCACAAAGTCATCCGTAAACCTCGCGTCATCTTGTACGCTTCTCTCAAAGAGCCAAGCAGCAACACCTTTGTTGTCTCCACTTGCGAGAGTGTTGTTACCGTATAGTGACGTACCATGTACAGGAAAGAACGTTAGAACAGCGGTCGTTTTATTGTCACTCTCTCTGTCAAACCTCAGGAGCCTTAATAGTTTGTCAACATTTGAAGGATACCGTGCCTTCTCCTCTTCCGGGTTGGCATCGTAGGAGTATGGGCTTCTGTTAATGTTCGCGTCTTCGACATCAATTGTACCGAAGGTGAGGCGTCCGGGCGCAAGGCTCTCATGGGCTCTCTGTATAGATAGCAGTGCACCGTCAACGATTGCCTGATAGCTCTGCTTATCGAAGCCTTTATTCGGGATTTGCGGGAGGAGATAGTTATACCAAGCGCCCGGGCCTGAATGGGAGTGTGTGCCTGTGAGAGCGAGGTTACGGTCCCCGTATCGAGAGTATTCGCTTCCCAGACTGGCGAGCCCTTCTAGAACCCCGTGTCGAATTCCAGTATCTCCCGTTAGTGCATCAAGGACTATGTAGATCCAGGTCTCTTCGAGGTCGTTAGGGTTTCCAACAATGAATGCTCGAGAGTACAACCGTTGGCGCAGACCAGTGCCAATTTGATCGGTGTCAGCATATCCTCCAAAGCCTACTTCGACCACGGGTCTATGCAGTGTGTTAGTAACTCTGCGCAGGTGCAAGAAACAGCATAGATCTCACCCTGTAATATCCGCCTTGCCGGCTCCCAGAAGAAGGATGCTATCATCTGCAACGTAGTTTGACGATCGATCATCCCACTGTGACTTCACCTCAAAAATCGGGGCGTCATCATAGCCATGAAGCACAGAAATCAATTGCAGGAGAACAACAGCAAAGATAAAAGTTCCGACAATAGCAAGATTAAGCCTGATATTTGCCATTTTCAGAGCGCCGAGGAATACGCACTCCCAGTCTTGTCAAGTTCTATGACATCAGAGAACTCCTCCCACCGTACCTAGGGTTCATAAAACTATATATTTGACTTGGACGCTTTTCGTCAGGTATGGCCGAGAAACCCGGGCTAGATCGTGCCTGGGCGCGGCGCCTCGGAGTATTTGTAACTCTAGTTCGAGCGAAGGGGGATGGCGAGAACGTCTGATTGGCGTTTCCGTTGAATATAGCTTCAATTCCTGAACCTGTTTACCCCTGCCTCAAATCGAAATCGCGCCCTTTCCGCTGCAGCCTGATTGGACACACTGTAAAGCCCCGTGCCGTAAATAGAAGGCCTCGTCAAAGAGTGAGGGTCATACGCTATCCCACTAGACTCGTGCGGAGAACTGGGCAGTGATGGCAGTGGTAATCCGAGCATGTGCTATTGGCAAGATGCGGAGTATGTAGCATGCCAGAGCGGAACAAGACGTCGATCAATACCGGAGCCAACCAAGTACACAAGTCACAGAATACAAAATATCCGACACTTGCGAGCCGTCCCAGCGCGTGGGAAACCGTAAAGCTTGGTCTTGTCGGACGGTATAACAAAAGGTTGATATGAAGGCGATGATCTCACCGGGGTCCAACCTGCGGGGCGCCTAGTGGTGGTGGATAGAGCTAGGATCGTGCCTACCTGTTTCGGAAGGGGCTCCAGATTCTCCGTATTTGGCTAAGTCTACTACATATGGTATTTGTAATTCTTTTGCACGTGACTATGCAGCACCACAGCGAAAAGACAAGCATAAGATCAGGTAAACTTACCTGACCCCAAGTCCCAACTCTCTAGGCCTGACACTCGGAAGCCGCCGAAATCAACACTCAAAATGCCCCTCATAAACGAATCCCACGACTCCCTCCCGTGTAAGAGCCTCGACGCAAAATACAAAACTGACACTCTAACACGATGCAGATATCGATGCGACGCCGTCCGCCCAGGCGCGGGCGAATGCGGAGAGGTTAATCGCGTCAGAACTTCCATCTGGTCACCAAACTTCGATCCATCCTTCAATCCCCGAATTCTCGGAGCCCAAATTCTCGCCCTTCGTACAGCAGGAACTCGAGCGCAAGGCAGCTGGTCTACCTTTGACTGGAGGCATCGATCTATCGCGCTATGAGGCACCAGAGCCACCGACTCGCAGCCCGGATGCAACACCCAATCTTGATGAATGGCGTCAGACCTTGCGGAAAGCCTACACAGCTAGCTCTCATTTGTCTTCACGGCATGAGAACCTTTCGCTCCTTGAAGAAGGCGGCAAAAATGCGTGGTTGATCGGAAATTCGCAGCTGGAAGACATACTTAGAGGGCTTGAGAAGGAGCTGGCCGAGACTAAGGAGGCGGCAGAGAATGTCAACAAGCAGCGTAAGATCGCGCAAGAGGCGAGCCAAGGAGAGTTGACTGGGCTGGAGGAGTCATGGCGACGTGGTGTCGGTGCTATTCTTGATGTGGAACTTGCCGCCGAGGACTTGCGAATGAAGATTCTGGAGCAGAGACGGCAATACGCTCAGCAGCAGGCCCGGTAAACAGCATCATGGCGTGACCACCAATGCAAAGCAACCCACTTTCTGTATGATGTTGTCAGCTATATCGTCTGCGGAAGTCGGACAGTCACTTTGGCAGTTCTCCACGGTCATTGCGGCATGTGTTGCCAGAGCCACATCGAGTCCTATAAACATCTCTTACGCATGATATCAGGCCATGTTCTGATTCCAGTCCCGGCTAGAACACTTGACGCGTTGAAACCAACGATGACACAATGGTTGCACCGGATACTCGTGTCCTCATCGCTTCGCTCAGTCATGCGGAGTCTCATCATCGGAGACTAGAGCTCTCTGAACCCGCTAGTTGTTGTACAATGCGGGTTCCAGAACTGGCGCCGTTTTCAGCTCGACAACTGTCTTGGCCAGCTGCTTAGTATCAGTATACCCGGCGTTGGAAAATTAATCATTATTTACTTTGCGCTGTACCCAGCTAGTTTCATGATAAAGGGCTTCGCACAAGCAAACTGATCCTAAAATCCATTCTAGTTGAATGATCGACAACACCTATCGAAATTACACGGGTTCTCCTCAAAGTCAGTACAGCATAGGAAGCTGGCCATAATTATGAGCTGATCCCTGGCAAAGATATATATATATATATAACCTCCAACCGCTATCAACCTGCAGTACCATCTAACCTTCCCCATAAGAACAGCAGCGCCCTTCTCTGCAGCCAGCCGATTCCAATGCACCAAGTCCTTAAAAACCCCATTCAGGGTAGTCAGCGGCGAGTTATACCCCAAATATCCCTCAGTAGGTCCTTTCTAGCCCGCCCCTCATCAACGATAATATGCGGGTTGCTTACCGCGAAGACCGCCGGCTGGAGTCTACTCAAGTCCCCCGCGACCTCAGGCAGCCAGAGGAGGTAAAAGTGCCGCAGGAGGACGTGCCATTCTACAAATACGACAGGATAAGCATGGGCACTGGGTGCATATAGGGGAAGCGGATGGGCGTCGTGGCGAGCGTTGTCAGAGGTCTCCGAACGATATCGCTGGACCAGGGTCTGTGACGATGAAGGCGTCTCCCCCGATATTTGGGAGCGTTGAGGGCGATGCAGCGTGCTTGATTAGGCGTTTTTCGTAAAGGAGGTGCGCGAGGGAAGCGTTTTCGGGGCTGACCAGGTTTTGAAATATGGGGTGAAGCCAGCTGGAGCAAGTGGTTAGTGAGTTAGGGTTTTGCTTAAGGGTTGAAAATTGGCTCTTGCGTTGAACCACCGCCCATTTTCCAATACAATTCCACAAGTGTTGCGCTAGCCTCGCTGTCAACGCCGGCGATTCCATTTGCGGGTCTGACAGCCCGTGCGGAAGTTGATTTTGATATCACCGGCTGCGCGGACGATGCGCTCCGCTTCCAATTTCGAGATGGGATGGGCACCGAAGAGCTCGTAAGGCTTTTTGGGGATTTCAGATTCGTCACTGAGAACCTGTACGGCGTGCCTCGGCCTTTTCTCCCAAGGCGCAATCCAGGTTTAGGACGGCGCAGACAGACCGAGCCGGAAGATGTCGAGATGAATCAGCTGGTCCCGGCCTTTCTGAGGGCATTCAGCACGTTGACGGCCCCGCCAACGTTGACCTTGCGGACTAATGGGAGGAAAGCCTCGTGGCGATCTGTCTGTCGGATCATGGCAGCATTGTGGAACACGGTCAATGGCAGGTCGGCCACTGAGTTCGGCCATGGTTGGGGAAAGGCGCTATATACGCGGCCTCGTCAAAAATGTTCGTTTTGACAAAGGTAAAACCCAGATCGAGAAGTTCATGGCGAGGTTGCTGAAGATCAAGGCCCGAATGGCTGCGGGGTCTTGTCCCTACGAGCTGCGAGATGATCCAGTTGCCAACAAGCCCTAATACCAGTAATTAGCTGTGACTTACAGATTGTTTTCACGCAGCAGCTCCGTGGAAAGGCCTGGCCAAAAGGTGATATAACACACCACAACCACCAACGACAACGTAGCGCCAACCCTGCCTCGGAGGCAGCGTTTAGCTAACATCAATCGGGCTATGGACAGCCTTCTTGTATACGGCTTTGACATCATCGACAATCCACCCATGAGGCCAAATCCAGTGGGCTATTGTACTATCTTAGTTTCAGCCACCATTGCGCAGAAGAAGTTTACTCACAGCTTTCACCGAGTCAGACTCACAAACCAGATTTCCTTGTGGCAGAAAACAGGAAATAGAAGAAGTCGAGATGGCGTCTTCAAGCCGACAAGATTGATCAGTTCACGAACAACTCATGTGGAAGTTGAAGCGGAGCCATGAAAAACCAACAGCTGGTAATTTAGTCGGCTTGGTTAGAAGACTGCCCTTTGATTAGAATGACCACAGCCCCAATCATATCACCTACTCATGAGTCTGGATCTTGCACCATCAAACAGCTGATCGGCACCAGGGATCAAAAGGAGCTCTGGAATTTGTGCTTTTTGTCCTTTCACCGTAGTTGGCAGACATCCTACGAGATGTCAAGTCCGTTGACTTGAACATTTTGCACCTAGCACTTACACGAGACTTGACTTCTTCAACAGAACATTGTGGAATACCCGTCGAGTATCCTGAAGCACAGCTGGCAGTTGATGCTTAAACTGTTAGCAGACCTTTGGGATCAAGCCCAAGTGCCATGACTCACCTGGACGCTGCGGGGAACACGATCCGAAACCACGACAGGTAGCACTAGAAAACAAGAGAATATTGTGCTGTAATATGAACGAGCTAAAGTCAAGCCGTGCCTTGAAGCAAGCCAGGATCGAAAGTCTTCGAAAACAGGTTGTCCAGTGTTCAAGTGAGTCCAGACCACCATCAGCTACCAGTTTATACTTACACTACACTGAGGCCATCCCTGTGCCAAGCCAAGGTAGAAGGGCTGACACGTGATGAGCGGCGAGCCCGGCCTTCTGGCCGAGGAGTTGTGGAGCCTGGCGTGGGATCTGGACCTCAGAGTCAAGGCCGTCCCAAAATGACCCTTGAATCCTTGATGGACCTCGTGTGGCTTTCTTGTCGGTCTGCAGGCTCAAGCTGCATCCTGAACAACAGCATGGATACCCAAGCACAGCTGCATGAGCCAACGGCCTTTATTCTCTGCTTGATCCGTCGTCAGCCCTGAAGCTAGACCTGTCCATCAACTGACCAAAGACGCTTGGCTCTCGGGAAACCGGCACCGTGGGCACGGGTGGACAGCCGGCTCCTTCTGCTTCTGGACCATGGACAACTCTCCCAGGGCCTGGCGTCTCAGGGGGTGGTTGTATGAATCATCTGCAGTATACTACGCAGTGAGCAAATGCCTCTCCAAAATGTTGATGCCATTGAAAACTAGAATATCAGAGACAGCCGTGATCCGTACCGAAGTCCGAAGTATAGAAAATCCTCGGGTATTCCCCGTGGAGTCGGCTTGTTCCATCCTGGTATGGGGCCAAAGGTGGATCTCAAAATTTGAATTCAGTTATTCAACCTTTTGCAAAGTTTCAGCCTTGGGTCTGAAGCCGCAGGAAAGACGTGGGAGAGACATCAATTCTTCAGTCATCGGCATTCTACCCGGGTAAACAGAGGATGGCTGCCCATGATGATCTGAGCACTCAGCGGGGTTATGGACCGAGGTCTAAGTGCTGTTTTCGGAAGGAGAGCAGGGACACCTGCACTGGGCACCCCCCAACTCCATGGTGAATAGATCGCGCCAGGCAGGATCGGCATTCCTCTCTTGCGAGTCACGACGAAGCCGTCTTGTCAAGACAAATAAATGTGGCGGACAAACCCATCATTGATGCTCTCCATCGCCGCTAGTGCCTGCTGTCTGCTCGATGCCCCACGCCCTTGGAGAGTCACTAAAGATTTTCGGGCCACTAACCATGAATCGCTGGATTATAATGCCAATCGTCCCCAGGCTGGCCAATTTCTGAAATTTCTTTTCTTTTACCCGAAGATCAAGCTTTGGGGCACCTCGGACAGTCAAAATCTTCCTATAAGTCAGACTTTAAGCAACTCTTGCGCCAATTTCTCGATGCAACTGACGGCATCGTAACCCCCCTTGCCGGCCTTATACAGTACAAACGCGTCATACCCTACGTTCAAGCATTCCGTACCTTGCCCGCAGCTCCATCTGTATACTTCCTCTGTCGTACACCCTGAAGGGACGGGCGCAGACTGAGCGCAGGTTCTATATCGAGGACGCCTCGAAATAGCCGAACGGGGCTCTGTCAATTACCAGATGTCGACCATGACAGACTTTCCTACTACTGATTCGTCGAAAATGGCTCAGCATAGTGAAGGCCGCTCAGATGGAGATACGCATTCTCTATCAGGATCAACATCCTCAGAGGATTCCATTGACGACGATCAGATTGCAGCGCTGGGCCGTACTATAACAAGCCATTCACGGATCTCAGAGCCGGAACTGGCTAGGAGACTCACGTCGATTGGGACCACGGGCACGATGGACCCTAATTATGAAGTCGACTTTGAGGACGAAAACGACCAGGCCAATCCTAAGAATTGGTCACTCAAGTACAAGGGCATGGCGATTGCGATGCTCTCGTATAACACTTTGCTCATGTGAGTCAGTCAAAATTAGCCTTTCTTAGGACTTGAATGAACTGACGATCTTATCAAAAGTGTTTTACATTCAACGTCATACACATCCGGTATATCACAGATAGGCGAAGAGTTTGGGGCGTCCACTACCATTGTCACCCTAGGATTGACTTTCTACTTGATCGGTCTGGCCATTGGATCCATGTTCATGGCGCCGTTGAGTGAAGTCTATGGGAGAAAGCCAGTTTCAATTGCGTGTCTGGGCCTCTTCACAGTATTGATTATTCCCTGCGCGCTGGCCAAGTCCATCGAGTCTCTGATCATTGTCCGATTCATTGGGGCATTATTTGGAAGTGTCATGATTTCCACGGCGCCCGGAATGGTAGCCGATCTTGTGACCGATGAGCAGAGAGCGTTGGCCATTTCTGTCTGGAGTATTGGGCCTATCAACGGTCCAGGTATGTTGATATCCTCATTTATCCCGGAGAGCCTACCACTGACGGCACGGTAGTTTTGGGTCCCATTATTGGCGGTTTCGTGACCCAATATCTGGGCTGGCGATGGATGAACTGGATTGCTCTGATCCTGTCGGGCGTTGCCTTCGGCTTTGCCTGCCTCATGAAGGAGACTTACAGCCCTATCATCTTGCAGAGAAAGGCCGCACAGAGACGCAAAGAAACTGATGATGACCGGTGGTGGAGCCGATACGACCAAAAGGCTAGCCTTGCTGAGATGTTGAAAGTCAATCTGAGTCGTCCATTTGTGATGGCTGTCGTAGAGCCCATCTGGTAAGACCATTCAAGTCACACTGCTTCAATCTTGCCCTTGCTAACCAACCCAAGTATCTTTTGGAACATTTACATTGCCATCGTCTACGGAATTCTTTATCTCTGCTTTACTGCGTACCCCATCGTCTTCCGCCAAATCCGTGGCTGGTCTCTCGGTCTCTCGGGCCTAGCCTTCTGCGGTATCGGAGTTGGCTGCATGATCATGATCACCTGCGAACCCTTGATTCGCCGCATGATAAATAGCCACAGGCGCGACCCTGAAACCGACAAGGTGCCCCCGGAAGCCATGGTCTCGATCGTCTGTATCGCGGCCATTCTGATCCCAACAGGAGAGCTCTGGTTCGCGTGGACTTGCTCCCCTGCGTCTATTCCCTGGATAGTGCCCATCCTAGCCGGTGTCTTCTTCGGCTGCGGAAATGCCGGTGTCTTTATCTACGCTTCAAATTATCTGACTGATAGCTACGGCGTGTATGCTGCCTCTGCCTTGGCAGGGAACTCGGTTATGCGCAGTATACTGGGAGGTGTTATGCCGCTAGTAGGCACCTATCTTTACGATGCGCTTGGTCCCAACTGGGCTGGGACGCTACTGGGTTTGCTTGAGGTGGCGATTATCCCTATTCCTTTCGTGTTCTACAAATATGGGTACAAGATTCGGATGAAGAGTGCGCTTATCAGTCGGATGCAGGAGGATAAAAAGAGGTTGGAGAGAAAGCGGAAGCGCTTGGAGCAGCGGTTGGCAGCAGCAGTTGCCGAGGCGGAAGCGGAGGACAAGGAGAAGGCGGAGGTTTGATGCCAAAGGGATGAACGGGCAAGTTGATGGATCAAGGATCTCAAAAGTCATTTTTTGCACGGACGGAGTTCGATACCATTGTTGCTTTTAGCCTGTTGGTGATAGCCTATACATATTGCGCGGGATATCTAAAGCTTAATAGATAATGACACGTACTTGAATACTAGACTCGAGATCATTCAATCTCGCGCCTCATCCTCTCCAACTGCAACAAGTCACTCAGGACCTGTTCGTACTCGCCCAGATCAATTGCCCCAGCCGGAAAGACAACTACGGCATCAACATGCACCGACTCAGGTGGCGCTGATGATTCTCCCATCAAGGCCTCAGCAGGAGTTCTGCGCACATACCCAATAACATTAACCCACGCGCCGACGCACAACTCCTCCCATGTCACTGTTTCTAAAACAGCATCGACATCGACAGAGATGGACGGGGGATCCTGCTTTGGCCGCTTCGGCTTCTTTGTCCGCGGGTAGTCATGTTCGAGAACCAGGCGGCCAGTGGAGATATGGTATGTTTTAACGCTACCCGCCAAGATGAGGTTAGTTCATTACCTCGCCTTTTCTCAAGTGATTCCTTGGGTAGATTATTTGCTTGGTGATACTAGGCAACGGTTCTACGCACCAACCAAGAAAGCGGACTTTGCAGTCAGCCGGGAGAGACGGGATGTCGGAGAGAAACGCCCTGATCGAAGGAATAGGGCCGTTCATCCTGTGCCTGTCGCAGGGACATAATAATGTTGCCTTGTCTTTATGGTGAAAGAAAGGACACAAACAGAGAAGATCGATCATCCGGTGGAAGGTTCAGCGCACGTGACCAGTCCCCTCCGATAGGCTCGTGGCGTATGTCATAAGGAAGACTGACGCCTGGAGGGGAAAACACCCTCGTCCGACTTCATCCCCATCTTTGCCCGCTTGACTCCCGCAATTTTCGCTGATCTCTCACTTGATCGCTCGCCTTGTTTCTCTGGGTGAATATATCCGCTTGCAACTTACTTGCTTACCCTATCGAACTTGGCATTTCAGCCTTGCGGTTCCTCTCGCTACTTATCTCTTCTCACTCCACCTTCAACCGGTCTCGAAGACACACTCCGCCGGGACGAGACGAAGTCCCATCGCCTATCGCTCAGCCTTTCAACACCGTGATATAACCGGAGAATATCTAGAACGTCTATCCTCTCAAGATGTGGTCATGGTTCGGTGGTGCGGCGGCGCAGAAGCGCAAGGAAGCGCCGAAGAACGCCATCCTCCAGCTGCGGAGCCACCTTGACATGCTGCAGAAGCGCGAAAAGCACCTGGAGAATCAAATGAACGAACAGGAGGCCATCGCCAAGAAGAACGTGACGACAAATAAGAACGGTGTGTATCGATCCAGGTGTCTACGTTCTTTTTTGGAGGCTGACCAGACTTTACTGCAGCCGCCAAAGCCGCCCTCCGACGGAAAAAGGTACACGAGAAGAACTTCGAACATACACAGGCCCAGATTGCACAGCTGGAGCAGCAGATATACACCATCGAAGCGGCCAACATCAACCACGAGACCCTGACCGCTATGAAGGCTGCTGGCGCAGCCATGGAGAAGATTCACAACGGCATGACCGTCGAGCAGGTCGACGAGACGATGTGCGTACTAATCTACTCTGCTCTGCTGGCCATATAGCCCAGGTGCATCAGGCATGCTAACATGATCACTAGGGACAAACTGCGGGAGCAGCACGCCGTCACCGACGAGATCGCAAAGGCAATCACTGACACGCCCTTCGGCGAGCAAGTGGACGACGAAGATCTGGAGGCGGAACTCGAGGGAATGGAGCAGGAGGCTATGGACGAGCGCATGCTCCACACAGGTACAGTACCGGTTGCAGACCAACTCAACCGGCTACCTGCGCCAGGGAATGCAGAACGTGAGTGCTTCCATCGTCCTGTTCAAGGAAAAGGACAACTGCTGATATTAACATCTCCCAGCCGCCAAAGCGAAACAGAAAGAAGAGGAAGACGAGGAAGCCGAGTTGGAGAAGTTACGTGCGGAAATGGCCATGTAATCGTGGTCTCTTTGGTCTCATTTTCATAATCTTCTCTCCCTTCTTCCCTACACGTATGTTGGAGTTTGGAACCGTCATGACTTCCTACGATTAGCCAAGCAGTCTTCTTTTCTTCTTCCGGTCGTCAAGAGCCCTCCATTTTCATCGCGTAGTTAACCTAATCCCAGCGTTATTTTAACCCATCTTACCAGACATTATCGTGGTCACTGAGGAGAGTGGCAGAACTTGTTCAGAAACAGCCTGGGAACGCTGCTTACGACGGTGGGACCAACACCCGCTCGTCCAGCGTCGTGTCCTAGCCACTATGACCGCGAGCATCTACTTTCGTACAGCCTGTTCCGCTGTTCGGAGGTTACTTTGTTGATACTTTCTGCTTGAACAGTCTATAAACGGGGATTTGCTTTTCACCTACTATGTCATTTTATACATATATATTTCGTGCTTAAGATGTTACCCCAGCGCATTCGATTATGTTACTACAATCATTTCAAACAAGGCAAAGCAGAGAAACTCATAGTGTAACCCGGCAAGTTATACCATCGGGGGATCAATTGAATAGACCTAATTAGTAGCTAGATAACTCCCATTTCCACCTGCACCCATACCGACCAACCGAAAAAATCGAAAAGGAAAAGGAAACGAACCCTATCATGACAGAAATAGAAATTCATGACTATGCACCCATACTACCCCAGGTAGTTAGGAAGAACAACGGTGTGAAGATCAGGGAAACCACGCATAGCTCTTACGCGGCGCAACCCTCGCCCCATCGTCCACCTCGCTGCACCACCTCGACTTCCACTCCCATTCCTGGGACGCGGCTTCGACGAGAGCTTCCTTGCACTCAAGTGGCAACTCATCAAGGATCTCGGGGTTCACAAATTCGGGATGCTTGGGGTTTGCGACGCTGATTAAGCCGTTTGAGCCCAGATCATGGACATCGCCGTCGGGACCAGGTATACCCATGTTGGAATATGGCGAGCTCTCCGTATGAACGTCAAGGACAGCAAACCGACGCGAAAGCGTAGAAGGGATAGTGGAGAAGATAGTAGGCGTCTCTCCGTCCGGCTGGTTGTCCTGATGTTCTATCTCTGGTTGAATATTCTCTTCACCGATCACGCCGTTCGACAAGGTAAGGGTCGACATATCTTTTGTGAGTTTATTTGCGCCTCGGTGATCAGCAGGGGGTATTCGCTCCCAGCGAGCGTGCGTAGGTTGCATGATCTTAGGGTATTGTATGATATTTGTGTGAATGTCGTAGACGCCCCCGAGGTTCTGCTGGCGTGTATGAGATAGGACGGCATTGAAGTTGCTACATGTTATTAGCAATGGCTCTTATATATTGGAGAGTTGACTTACGCGGCTTCGCGGGCGTGTTCCAACATCCAGTTATCTCCTGTAACGGTGACTTTTCGCTTCTTAGAATCAACCACCTTGCCAGTACCAGGTATGGGAATAGTGGGCGTGCTGGTGTGGTAAACGCTACTGGCGCCGTGCCATGCTACATATTGGTTCTTGTTGTATGGCTCACCCGGCGGCGGAAGCTTGTCCTCTGGTACAGCAAGCTCACCCTCCACGTCTCCACGCTCTCTGGCAGCCTGGGCGTTGTAATCATCAATGACTTTCTTTCCGCCGACAATAATCTTTGCACCAAACTCGCGGAACACAGAGCGGGCAGTCACCACACCGATGGCGCGACCCTTGTAAGAATGGGGGATAATATCTCTCTCGATCAAATCGCGTTTCGCATCATCATCGATGATGATCTTGTAGAGCAGCTTGTGTTTCTGAAAGAACAGATACGAGTCCCTAAAACCAATACATCTTGCCGGTTCCGTAGACAACATGTACTGTCGCTCACCACGGTTGAGAATCGTGAACGTCCGAACCCTGTACTCTCGATCGCCCTGCAGAATACCGTTCTTATCGACCTTGGTGTCCCCCTCCGGATCGCCAGGAACCGCTACCTCATCATCAATGACATCCATCATATTCCCTTCCTTGTCAATTGGCACTTGCGTGACATGAGACGGTCCACGGCCGCGGCCCCATCTCCCCCCGCTCGCGGCAGGCCGGCCGCGTCTCCTCTTGATCGGGGTGCTGACTTGAATTTGCTGTCCGTCAGCCGGCGCGTCCCAGTCTGGAGGACGATTCTTGGGCGGACGGCCGATGCGCCGTTTTCGCGGAATGGCCGACATGCGGCCAGTTTCGAGATGTGTTGGGGTATCGGGTCGTGATGGCGGATTGGAGTGCTGTGCGGGTGTCGCTGCTGCTTCTTCCCCTTCTTCCGCCGCTGGTGTAGGCTGCGCTGAAGTATCGGCGTCCTCCGCCTTCGATGAAGCCTCTCCTTGGTCTTCGTTTCCTCCTTCGTTCTCTTGGTCCTCCTCCTCCTCCTCGTCTGCTTCGTCTGGTACCACAGGTGCAGACGACTCACGCGACGGAGGGGCTCCAATCATCTCTTCGTCTGAACCGTCGCCAAGCGGGGGCGGAACATTTTCTATAGAGCGGTTAGCAGTCGCGCCTCTCGTTGTCGGACCGCGCTGGAACAACAGAGGGCGAAAGGGGGAAATTGAAATTTGAGAATCAGGAGTAAAATAGTTGACTCACTCATTGATTGCGCGGCCGCCTGTGCGGCCGCTCGCAGCTTTCTAGGCATGGTGAAAGCTGGAGTTGATGGTGGATGAGGGAGAATAACACCGCCTACAGGCCAGTAAGAAACGCTTGATGGAGGCCCTGGCTCTTTCCTGCCGCGCCGAAGCTCCGTTCTGGAGGTTTGTTTCTCCGGAAAAGGTCAGGTGATTGCCACGTGCAGTTTACCCTAAGCCCTGTGTGGATCTGCAGATTGACGGCATGACGTCAGGCTAGAAGATGCTTATCGCCAGACTGGCAGCCGGAAAGGGCGTACCAAGGCATCTTATGAGCCTATTCTCTTTGCCTTCTTTCTGACTAGCAGCTGGTGAAAGCTAGGAAATAGTATCGGTCTGGCAATTACCCTTTACACAGAGAACAATGTACAGCAATTGGTGACGCACAAAGCAGATCTCTGATACAATTCACATGTGAAGGACTGGAGTCTCAAACGAACCCCTCGTCCTTATCATTTCGCTGAGGAGAACCTCCGCACATCATCAGCGCTATGCAGGAGGCCATCATAATGCGTCAAGTTACATCAAAAGTGGGTTGCCGCGATTAGCCCGTGGAAAACTTTTACTATATAGCGTTCTAGAATTGAAGCTCTGTACTACACGAATACAAGGTCGGTAGCTTCAGGTGCACGGCCCTGAAACGCCAGCCAGCAATGACGGCAGAAGGATGAATGTTCCAGAATTAAAGCATAACCTAAAAACCAGACCGTGGCTCTGGGACCGGCATTTGTTGCCTGCACATTCGTTCTCCGCTGCTCTGTCCGAGCTAGACCGCCAGATGGTGCAACCACCACAGGCTCGGCTGAGTAAGTGGAGGTGGTGATCTGTATGAAGCGGACTGATCAGGTAGGCTTTGAGCATAGCGCAGCTGCTGCAAATCTCCAGGAGGAAGCAGACCAGAGGTAGCAAGAGAGCGATCGTCTAAGAGCTACGGAGTAGTATGCTGCCCGTCCCTGATGGAGCCGCCATAGGTCATAGACCATATAAGAACGGGGAATAATTTGTTTGCTCGAATGAGATGCCTCGAAAGAGCGGTAAGCTGCTGCAGGCCATGCCGCAATGTTTCTCTGCAAAAGCTCGCTGGGCGCATGGCAGTTCCAACCACTCAGAATTTACATTCTGCAGTTCGGAGCTCAGCACAGTGCGGCCGACGAGTACTCCGTATCAGTGGACGGAAAAAGCCGCGTCGAGTAGGACAAGGCGATTCACCCTAGTTGCATTGAGCCAGGCAGTCCATTTCGCTTTTGTCCGGAAGTCAACATTGGTGGTAGTAGGCGCAGCGGTGGGGCATACCCCGCCTTTTTCTATACAGACAAAGTGAGGAGGTGGCGGAAATTGGAAGGCAGCAGAGTGTTCCTAATCCGAAGCCATGCGTCTATCGACAATTAGCGTGAAGAGCTAGGGATTGATTGATAAGACTGGCGCTGAAAACTGTGTATCATGCCTGAAGCAGATCATGTTCGACTTCGAGTACCGTACTCTGTGCACGATATGTACTGTACAACTAAAGTCGATCGGCATCACCGATAGCACCACCGCCAAGTCAAGTATCACAGGCAGTCCTGAGCCGGGGAGAGTATTAGGATAAAATAGACTTTGTTGTAGCCGCGTGTGCTACAAGGTTAAGCCCTTCAGTATGATCGGGGATCTCGCGGTGGTTCGGTCACATTCTAGTTGCAGATGCTCTGTTCTATCACCGGACAACAACTGTCTTCTGACCTAGATACTCTGGAGAGATACCTGTACTCTGTAGAGCAGGTGGATGGCTTCAGCTGGTTCCTCTTCTCCGGAGTCCGACGTCTCGAGGAGTCGAGTCTCTGGTCAGTGGTCGGATCCCCACAGGGTCAGGCTCCAACCTTGGATCATCATCTTCAAACGTGCCAATTTCCTCCAAGCCAGTCTCCAATCCGTGATTGCTGCTGCTCGGGCTGAGATAATATAATGGCATTCTGAAGCGGGCAGTTCGAGTAAGAGACAAAGCCTGAGACGGGCCGACCGCTGGATGCCGTACTATTTTTACTTTCACAGCTCTTCGGCCCCAGGGATACTTGCCAGAGACAAGTAATCGATACGACGTAGTGAGGTCAAGGCCATCTTCAGCACCAGTTCAAGGCAGGTCAGCTTCTGGTCTTAAACGCCACTCGTCGTCTGTTTGGCTCATGGGTTCTTCCTGGTTCTCCTGTGTTCCTGTTGACTGTTTGCCTCCTCGCGCCCACACAGCCTGAAGTGTTCCAGATTCCTCCTTGTCTTGAATTTAAGTTGGCAACAGAATTCTTCACTGCGGCATTATCGGGTCTATATATTGATGTGAGGGCTGCTACCTTTTGCACCAAGTAAAAGTCTCTTGCCATGAGATCCATTCGAAAAGCCGTTTAACCAAACCAATCAGCTCTGTTGCCATCAAGACTTGAATCGAGCATCGACCCCTCCTCGATCTCCCATCGCAGGCCTCCGAACCCGATCGGGTTGCCCCCCTCCGACAGTCTCCTCCCGCAAACTTCCCTAGCTCAACCCCGATCTTCTCTCAATTCTTCTTCATTATTATTGAAATCCCGCACTCTTTTCGGACCCCCGCACTACCCTCCTCCCATTTTTGTTTATTATCTTTTTACTTCTCCCTCTCTTCTCTTCGTCGACTCACCAGTCCTCCTATCTCTGTCTCGGTTCTTGGGGTGACTCTGGAGGAGTTTTTTGGTGTCGAATGGAATCACAATAATGGCTGCTGCTCAGAGTGGTTCGGAAAACACAGAGTTTTCGAAGCAGCCACCTTCTCAGAAGTAAGTTTTACTATTTTTCTATTTCTACCATTCGGTTGGCAAGGAAGGCAGGATAGACTACACGCGGGAACCAAACTCTCGAGGCGGACGTGGTGGTGCGGTCTTCGTGCTCGGCTGCGGATTTTGCGGATTTGGCTTGGTTGTTCCGAATGTGCCGTCGCATTGTTCTCGAGGCAGCCGCAGCTTCATACTTGATGCCCTGCTCATCCCACTTCCTTGCCCAAACCTGTCTTGCTGCCTCCTTCGTATATCTGTTGCTTCTCTCTGCGGCGCACTATTTGTTGGAACAGTCCGGCATGCCAGCATTACGCTGCATTCCAGCTCTCTTCCACAATGAAGTCAGCGAACCGTCAGAGACACTGGGCGGCTAACATCTCCCTTAGCGATGGTTTTCAGGACGACGATAACCACGATCAAATCGGTTCGAGTACTCCGAGTCCATCTGGAATTGCTACCCCGCAGCCCGACCCGGCTGACAGGCGTCTACCATCCATAATGCACAATTACTTCCAGGTTGGTAGCTCTTCTGCTGTCATGCTTCGCTCTCTCAAGACCCGGTTTTCCCTCTCCGATCCTTCTCCCTCTTCCGCAGACAATGTACAGCCGAGTGCGCTTTCAAACGGAGCACGCGGTGCCCAAACACCTGGGCACTCTTCCTCGTCGTCTGGGTCTTTTGTCATGATGGAGCGCGACGAGGCTCGCCTCGACTCTCCCACCACTCCGCCGGACAGTGAAATGGAAACCCAGGAGATTTCGCAAGAATCTCGCCCTCCCACGGCGCTCCCTACCCCGCCTTGCTCCTCGGCATGCTCCCTTCTCCAGAAGGAGTCCGAAGAATCAGACGCGGCCCAAGATAAAGGAATGGGTTCTATATTCAACACTCTGAAGAATTATCTCTCTCCATCTCGAAGCGTGTCCTGTTCTGACCCCCAGGCACGCCGTCATACCTCCCATCCTGTCTCCAGCATCTCTGACGACCCTGTCCTTGCCTCACATTTCTCCAATCCTTCTCTTGCCCATGCCTCGGAAGCACATTGTTTGGTGGAGGCTCCCCTTCTGGATCATGAGAAAGTACATGTTTCTACGTCTTCTGAGAACGTCGCGAAGCTAACTGCCAACGTGTCGAACCCTTCGCACTTAAAGAATACTCCTCCTCACACACCTCGGGCAATGTCCGACGAAGATTTGCAACCCAACGGGAAAACTCCCGTACCTCCACCTCGATCGTCGAACCCAACCCAGTCACCGCCCGATGAACCCTCAGACCCCGCAGATGAAATCACAGGGAAACTCAACGAGGTCTTCCCCTCGTCGATGGATACTTCTTCCCCAGCTTCAGGTCCTCCGGTCGCGTCTGTAAAGGGCAAACTGCATGTTAAGATATCGGAAGCGAAAGGACTCCAGCCGGGATTCGACCCATACGTTGTCTGTGTCTTTGAGTGGAATGAAGTAATCTCAAAGAGCGTCCAGGACGAGGAAAAAGAATCCTTGAAAAGACAACAAAAGGAACTCGAACAAGCAGATTTCGACGCCGGACGCCCAATGGCCATTCCAATGAACCGACAGAGTAGCCATAACAGCGCACTTGAGAACACGGATCCCAGAGGGCATGCTCCTGTAACAGACCCCCACTGGAACCATGAAGCGGTCTTGTGAGTTCTCTCTCTTCTGATCGCAACCACAGCCTTTCTCTAATCATTATCGCTATTTAGTGATGTTTTCGGTGATAAGTCTGAAATCGATGTCTCAGTATATGACCGCAATGATTCAGAAGCTTTCTTGGGCCATGTGCGGCTCTGCGTTGATCTCAAGGAAGATAACAGTCGCTTGGAAGACTGGTTCCCTCTGAAAGGTCGGGCAGCAGGAGATACTCGAGTTTCGGGAGAGATCCATATGGAGATGAGATTTGAGAAGACGGACAAGAAACAGGTCGGGCCGAATGATTTCCAAATCTTGAAGCTCATCGGCAAAGGAACCTTCGGTCAGGTTTACCAAGTGAAGAAGAAGGATACTCGACGCATTTATGCCATGAAAGTTCTGTCGAAGAAGGTCATCATCCAGAAGAAGGAGGTTGCACACACTGTTGGTGAGCGGAATATCCTTGTTCGAACTGCTATGGCTGCTTCTCCATTCATCGTCGGTCTCAAGTTCTCTTTCCAGACCCCCACGGATCTTTATCTCGTTACAGATTACATGTCAGGAGGTGAATTATTCTGGCACCTCCAGAAAGAAGGACGATTTCAGGAGCCCCGCGCTAAATTCTACATTGCTGAGCTCATTATGGCTTTGCAACATCTGCATGATCATGATATCGTTTACCGTGATCTCAAACCAGAAAATATTCTTCTTGATGCGAACGGTCACATTGCGCTTTGTGATTTCGGTCTGTCCAAGGCGAACCTCACTCAGAACGATACAACGAATACGTTTTGTGGGACTACCGAATATCTAGCCCCGGAGGTGCTGCTTGATGAGCAAGGCTATACGAAAATGGTTGACTTCTGGTCACTTGGTGTCCTCGTTTTCGAGATGTGCTGTGGATGGAGTCCCTTTTACGCGGAAGACACGCAACAAATGTATAAGAACATCGCCTTCGGCAAAGTTCGATTCCCCCGTGATGCTTTGAGCACGGAAGGACGAAACTTTGTCAAGGGTCTGCTCAACCGGAACCCTAAGCACCGCCTCGGAGCCCAGGATGATGCAAAAGAGCTGATGGCGCATCCTTTCTTCCATGACGTTGACTGGGAGGCTCTGGGCAGGAAGGAGGTTATTCCACCTTTCAAACCCAAACTCAAGTCCGACACAGATACGTCTAACTTTGATCCTGAGTTCACCAACGCTCTTGAGAACAGCAATTCGCTGAATGACCGGGCTGCAGCCCTTGCGAACGGGTTCATGGCTGCGTCAACACCGCTATCTCCAGGGATGCAAGCCAATTTTCAAGGCTTCACCTTTGTAAATGAGAGCTCGATTGATCACCATTTCAAGAACGAAGTAGGGGATCGTATGGATGAGGATTACGAGTCGATGCATCGATCTCACAGATCTGCGAATTCTATAGATCACCGCATGGCTGGCGTTCAGAAGACTGGAGACGCGGGTGAGATTTTCAATGTTGACGACAATTTTGACATGTGATTATGGCTTTCGATGCATGCTAGTGGAGTTGTGATGTCTGCATATATCATGTCCTTTTTTTTTCTTTTTTGCGCTGTACATGCTTTCCTCAACTGGGGCTCATCGTGAGTTTCCGATTTTGTCCTCTTTACCATACCCCAGAAGATTTATTTCTGTATCCTTTTCATTTCTCCGGCCTCGGCAGGGAGTAATGGATTCTTGGTCCTTGTTTCTGATTTCCGCTATTCTTGCCCATATTCCGATATGAGTAACGCAGGATGTTCATACTCTTTCCCCCGATCAGTTTGGAGAAACCAGGCCCATCGCGACATGCATATTACTGCTTCTTCGGTTCTTCTTTATCCTCGATTCTGTGATATCCCGCATTGACTGCTCTGCCAAAAGGCTGGTATGCCTCTTTTCTTTCCTCGGTTTTCTCATGCTTCGACATCTGGCCCGCACTTCTCGAGTCATTGTTTCCGGCGAACTTTAGGGGCCTGCATATCTGGATACTAGGGTAACAGGAGGTGGTATGTTATAGGAGTATGGTTGATGTAGTGTCGTTGTACGGCAGCATTGGCGCAAGTGGCGGTTTCAAAGCTCTTTACCTTGTGGCAGCTGAATTGAACCTACTACGAATCTCTCACTTCTCTTGTAGCTCCAACATGGGAGCCGTGCTATTTCCGGCTGCAACAATCCCAAGCAGAAGGCATAAGGGGATGTATGAGATAGAGAGGTATCCCCACCTTGCTGTCTTGGATCTGAATCCACGCTAGATGTCATGTCGGATGAAGGTTCACTGACAGGGAATAACCTAACCAGTTTGAACCTACCTCAGCGTTCGTCACTTCTTTCATCTGTCCGCGCCGCAATTTCCATCTATTCTAGGTTCTTTCTATGGGTGTACTCCATCATCTACGCTGTACTCTACAGCTGCCACGACACAGACCGAAGATATATTAGAACAATATATACACTCGTTTTGTAAACAATAACAAACCAAATCAGCCCACTCACCTATTTCCGGCGGGCTGACGTCGTCACTGCACACTGCAATTGCAAAAATCCAAGCCAGCCCCATTTGGTTTGACCAGGATTACTCCAGAGTAATCAAGCCGCAGCCAATGAGACTTGTCGGTGCCACGAACCGGCGGTCGGGCTGGAGCCGGGCATTCATCACGATCGTTGATGGCCATGGTCAGGGGTTGGATGCTCTAAATTCTCGATCACGGACTCAGTCTGTTCTTGAAAACATACGGAGAGAAGAGGTGGTCTTTCGATGGTCTCGCACTGACTGAATAGGTAAGGAAAGACTTCCTCATCAATATCATGGACTTTTCGAGTCTTTACTCTTTAGTCCAAGTGCAGCACGGAAAACATGGAACCAGATTGGACCTGAGTCTCAGTCAGCGCCACCTCCCCGGCTGGGCTTAGCGTTGGTGCCCTGTTCCACGGGTGTCAAAGCCCACTTCCAGGCACGCCAACCTCGTTCAATAATCCTCATCCCTTTCTCTCACTCTTGACTCTTTCGCCTCGTCATCCACCCCTGGCCACCCCAGCCAGTCAGCTTCATCGCCCTGATGCTCCGTGCAGAAGATATGCACCGCTGCTCTAATCCCTGCCGCTTTTGGATGTTGCCAACCCCTTCTCCGGATAACTAGCTCCCAGGCTAACGGTTTAGTTTTGATGGCTCTTGACTCTCCTTTTGCAGGAATGAAACCACGGACCAGCGGCAGTCAATGCCATCCACTCTAAAATCCCGCGTGGGATTCATGATCCATCAAGACCGCGTGATATCAATGATCGAGATAGTGTGAATACTGTATTTCCGATTTCGATCTGGACTGGGACTCGGTCACTTGCAGACTGTTGCAGACTTGCAGTCTTGCCAATTACCGAAAGTCGAAACTAAGGCTCCAAGCACGAGGCTGACAGTGTCTCAGTTCCTGCATGCTGCATGGGGGTGGATTTGGAAAGAAGTTAAACAGGTCAAGACTCCGCTCCGTTCCTACTGTGGAGCACTGGAGACGATCAACCTCGGGGGCTGCCCATCCTCCCTACGCCGTAACCCGTGCCCTTCTCACACTCGGTGGAGTCGACATCTCTGTCTGTGTGAGACAATAATGAGAAGTTGAACACTTTGAGGACGATCTGGGAGTCTCTGGCAAGATCTTTGCCATTGTCTCATCAGCATGATTTGAGGACTCTTGACTCTTGAGCTTTGACTCTGGGACGGGCTTACTCGAACTCACAAAGTCTAAATCTCCTTTCTCTGCACGAACAGTTCGTGGCCTATTCCTGGGCATATATTTCCTAAAATAGTCCGCTGCTTCTGATCGCTATGCTTTCTAATCTATCTCGATTTTGACTTTTCCTCCTTCTTTCCTCGCCCGCGATCCTTCCTTCTCTTTGTGAACAGGTCCCGGCTATTGCTTCAACTACTGTCTCTCTTTCCAACGTCCCTTCCTACCGGTATCCCCCAATTGCTCGGATTTTCGATTCCCTTCGTTTCGGAGTGGACCTCTTCCAACCACCAGACGTCGCTGTTACCCCTTCCCCTCCATCAACACTCTTTTTCATATCCCTTGCCAGGCTGCTCGCAATCATCTGCCCCCTCGCTTGAACGACACTTTTAATTCAATGTATATTCGGGATTAAACATGAGTATCGTGGCCAATCGACCAGAAAGTGCTTCAATGCCTTATACAACTATACCCCAGAATCACAGCTACTCGGATTCGGTGTATGGGAGCTCAGTCCCATCAATCCCCTCTCGGTCCTCTTCACTTTCGTCCTTTCAAACAAATTATACTGCTTCGACTGCCCCTACCTCGTACTCTCCTACCTCGTCGGGTTCATATCGCACATGCGACTCCGCTGCCTCCTTGGACAAGATCCTGGAATCTGTCTTCAAGAGGGTCCCGCAGGAAGTTTATGAGAATATCTTCGACCACCTACAATATCTGCATACCGGGCCGAATCAATTAGGATGCATGACATGTTTTCAACGCGATCTGCATGCTCTCTCCCTTACTTGTCGGCCGTGGGAAAAGGCAGTCCGAGGTCGACTGTGAGTGTGGTTGCTTGACCTTTAGCGTCCCTCGTTGTTGTGCTCGGAGCGAGTATGTCGGCTTTTCTAACCATCTTCTTAGTTATAATCGTATCGATATCATTGGCAACGATTCTCCAGCACAATTGAAGAAATACCGACTCAAGAGGGGAAGCAGACTGAAACTGTTAAGACGCACGCTTCGTGAGAGGAAATTGCTGGCCAATCTTGTCCTCGAACTCCGCGTTCCCCAGATAGATCTGTTATTCACAACTGGTAAACATACGGCTCAATGGCAAGAATACCGGGATCTCATCGCCTCAGTCGTGATGGTGTGCCCCAACCTGGAACGGTTGCTAGGGTTGACAATCCCATTCAACCACGAGTTTGATCGTCTAACGCATGCATTATCTACGCGGCGGAAGTTGAAGGAACATACATGGATTCTCTGTGAGGCAACAGAGACATCTGAAGCCTCGCCACGCAGCACCTCCTGCCCTGGCAGTCTTGGCCCCTTGCAGATGTTTGAGTTCCTGGACTATCATGCTTCATGGACAAATCTGGAGACATTGATGGTCTACGGATTGAATGAAACTGCCCTTGAACCCAGCGTCTTCCTTCGTATGATTGATCTCTTGCCGTCATTGCGCAACCTGTGCGTTTCGAACTTTGATGCAGATGCTTTTTCGGACACTGCACTCCTGTGCCTCCCAACTCTCGATACATTACGATTGGAGAACCTCCCCGGAGTCACTGATACGGGTCTAGCACAGTATACTTCACGGCCCGAGTCTGCCACTCTTAAATCGCTGGTCCTGATTGAGCCCAGCATTGAATCCCTTCTTGTGATCTCGAAAATTCTGGCATCCCTCCGGAACCTAGAACGATTCAAAATCGTGCAGACAAACAAATGCCCCACACTGCACTCAGACGGCATAGTTTTTCAGCCACTTTTGGCCTCGTCCAGCCTCAGGTTCTTACATTGGGATGTTGCATGCCCCAATCCTAGTACCGCCCTTACTAGACTCGATTTCGCGCCGTTTGCCAAACCTCTCCAGCACACAGAGACTCCCAACTCTCATCTTGCACAGAGCATCCTCTATGGAGGATTCCCTCGCCTCGATGCTTTACGGGCACCTTCCGATATAGAACCGCCCGGCGCCTTGCAGGCTGTCTGTCAGCCAATTCCTCGTGGGCAAGCATTGTTACAACCGGACCGGTACAGCCTCCCTCGGAGTTCCCACGGATCTGTGCAAACGCGACCGATGGCTCTTCCAGGAGGCAATAACTTAACGTCAGCGCGGATACGGGCACAGACTTTCATCGATATGGCTGCTCAGGACACAGAGACGGGATTGCAAGTGCTAATCACAGATTACTCGGATTCATATGTGCCCGATAACGCGCTTGAAGCCTCTGACGACGAAGCCGACCCGGAGGTAGATGAGATGGGCATGTGGGATTCACTGCAGAACCGACCACAACCGAACCCAATCCCAGAAGACCACGAAGGACCCGTTACTGTCTTTGACTTTCGGATGCCAGCTTACATGGGCAGAACTGGGGCCAAGACCAGTGATAAGGATATATCCATTCCACGTTTCATGCTTCATCCTGATATTGCTGGACAAGATACCGACGGGGGACTTGTTTCCTGGAAACATATACTGGCTGCGAATCAATCGCTGACTTTCGCTGCCGGTGTTGGTGTAAATTGCTTTGGCGGCAGCAAGGGAGTCTCAAGTCCAACCATTGAGGAGCCGCTATCCCCGACATCTACCTCCACATCCACGCCGCGCTTTGGTTGGGGTAGCATCGCTAGCATCACCAGTACGATGCCCACGAGCCCAAGCACTCCCACTACACCACCCACGCCTATGAGCATGTCATCCATGAGCGCACCTCCCTGGGAGAAGGATGTTTGCACAGGATCCTGGAATTACAGCCACAAGAGCGGACGTGACTGGTGGTTCCATATGGAGCGGGAACGCCCTGTCAAAGCTGAGCTTTACGACATCAAGCGACTTTTTTAGGCTCAGCCTTCGACATTCCTTCAGGAGTCTACTGCTATCAGCGGCTCCTGCTAGTTACACCCAGTATGCACCGCACAATGTGCACTCGTGCACGCAATATTTGGCGTTTAGGGACGGGTCATGGAGTCAACGAACGATTTTTACTGCCAGATCTCACATATTTTCTCAGACACACTCTGATTTACATCTTTCAACATTGCCGCTCAGACTGGATCTGTCGCCGTATATACTCATTACTTTCGATTTTATCACCGGGGAGGCCCTTGTCTTGACACTTTATATACCCTTGATACCCTTCCTCTATATCATCTCAGAATATTACATATCAACTTTGACTTTAATTCTCTTATAATCCGCCTCACCGACCACCGGTTTCTTTTGCTTGACTCGTATTCACCATGTAACTTCTCATTGCGGCGCGTTGGCAGAACTGGACGGGGAGCGGCTTTTCGTCAAATGGCTCGGCCCGGCGCGGCATGTGGTATCTTTTAACACGAAAGGGTCACACTACAGATCTGTACGATCGGCTCTATATGTATATAATTAGTGTATCAAATCAATTAATTGCTTTTCAAAAAGGTGTCTTTTTGCTTGGCTGGCCCACTCGATTTAATAGTTCGTTTCAAAGAGCACGAGCTGGTAACTGGCCTGATCCGGGTTCTATCAACCACTTCTTGAATCTGTTGCTGCGCGAATGTGTAAACTATGCAGCTATGCCGGCGATGCGGTTGATGTGCTATCGATATTATCCTGCATAGGGGAAGGAAGTAGTCCGCAGAGGAAGAAGCGCGTGTCTTTCGCCAACGAAAGTATCAAAGTGCGAACCAGCTTGTTTGGCTGTATCTAGGGGTGGGTTTCTGCTGCCGCCGCAATAAACCCGCCTACTGCACTACATCACCGAGCCTCCCACGCTGCTGTGCACTTCAGGTAAATCGATAGGTATCAGGTTGTAGTAGCGCTGTTATATGAGATGTACGTAAGCGGATACATATCGCATAGCAAGCGGAAACAAGGGTTAAGTCATGTCTAGGCTCAAAAAAAAAGTATACCACATAGTGCTTTACACATAGATACCCATGTTCGTATCCTTCTTCTTCGCCTGTACTTCCGCAATGGCGTCAACGTAGTTCTCGTGTCCGATCTTGCTGTGCCCCTTTCGAAGCGCAATCATACCAGCCTCCACACAGACAGCCTTCAACTGCGCACCCCCAAACTCGTCCGTGCTGCGTGCCAATTCAGCCCAGTTAACTGAGTCCTCGACGGTCATCTTGCGCGAGTGGATCTGGAGGATGTTGGCGCGGGCCTCTTCATTGGGGAGAGGGAATTCGATCTTGCGGTCTAGACGACCGGAACGAAGGAGGGCAGGGTCGAGGACGTCGACTCGGTTGGTGGCGGCGAGAACCTTGATGCGGTCATCTGACGCGAAGCCGTCAAGCTGGTTGAGGAGTTCAAGCATGGTTCGTTGGACTTCACGGTCACCAGACTTCTCGGAATCGAAACGCTTTGTACCGACGGCATCCAGCTCGTCGATGAAGATAATCGAGGGAGCTTTCTCTTTCGCAAGGGCGAAGCAGTCCCGGACAAGCTTCGCGCCATCACCGATAAACATTTGCACAAGTTGGGGACCGGCGAGCTTTAAGAAGGTTGCGTTCGTTTCCGCCGCGCAGGCTCGAGCAAGGAGAGTCTTTCCCGTACCCGGGGGTCCGTACATCAAAGCGCCTAACGAGAGAGTAAGGGTTAGCTGGGATGCTGTGCATTAAGGTTGGATACATACCCTTTGGCGCCTTGATGCCAAGCTTCTTGAACCTCTCAGCTTCCTTCATGGGCCAGACAATAGCTTCAACGATCTCTTCAATCTGCTTATCCAAGCCTCCAATATCTGTGTACTTTTCTGTGGGCTTCTCATCGACTTCCATGGCTTTCACTCGGTTGTCGTATTCCGCTGGCAGGGTATCGAGAATGAGGTATGAGTCCTTGTTGACACCAATAAGATCGCCAGGTTTGAGTTTCTCATGGTCGACTAAGCCGATGAGGGGAAGGTAGATGGTTTGGCGAGTCGATGTTTTGATGACAGCGGACTTGCCTACTCGAGTAGCATCCAGGTCGATGTTGGCGCCCTCCTCAGCAGCTTCAGCTTCGACGTCCAGATCCAGCAGCTCGACAACATTTCCAACGAGATACGGCAATTGCCTAGAAAAGAAGAATGTTAGATGAGAGAGAAAAGAGGCTGCCTGGAGGAATGTATTCTGACGCCCGGCTCCTTTCGAGAGGAACTCAAAATCGCCACGCCCGACAGGGAATACCAAGAGTCTCACCTGTTGTTTTCGATCTTCTCTTGATTATCCTTAACCTTCTCTCTCATCGTATTCTGTTCGTGCGTCAACCGCTGGTATTCACTTCGCATAATGCGAAGCTCATTCTCCAGCATCCGCCGTCGCTTGACAATGTCCGCTGTGCTTGAATTCAGAATCTCCTCATCTAGAAGCTCCTCATCCTCGTCCTTCTTCTTCGCATCTGCATCCTTCATTTCGGCATCCCCATCGCCGCTAGGTTGCTTGCCGTCGCCGTCATCGCCTTGCTCCTTCTTCTTGTCTCTCTCCTCGCGCTCAAGGTCGTCGAGATCCTCCAAGGTCGACATGATGGAGATCGAGAGAGTTGTGAGATTTATCGGACGAGCTAGGTGCAGAGGCGATCGAGAGATATTAAAGAGAAAGAGGAATAAGTTGGTGATTAGGTTGGGAGTTTGAATGGGGTGGGTGAGTGCGTGCTCTGAGCTCCGGCCAAACAACGTCAGCTTGTCATGCCTGTCTCACGTGACCGTCTTACAAATATATGGACCTTTGTTAGCACTATGTATGAAGATAGACGTGGATTCGGAGCAGTCCTGTCGCTTTGCTATGAACTATTTTACATTCTATATAACAAGCTCACTTGTACGTATGCTATTCTGGGTGACAACTGCGGGCCGGAACCGTTTATACCGCAAACTGATTCAATGCATTACCCACAACTATGGCCTCGACGACCTGCTCAAGCACAAGGTTTCTTTTTCAGAAATAGGCGCTGGGATTGTTCTTAGTGAGGTCGGTGCGCCCAATATGGCGCATGACTTTTGAACGACCGAACTTAAGTACGCGATATCGAGAAAGGAAGTCATCATTCGAGACTGCACAAATACCTGATTAGACCATGCTTCAAGCCCAGAATAACCGCTGAGGTCTTCAGCGGGGGTGAGAAGAATCTTGGCATGGGTGCGTAAGAAAGGATACTTACTATAGCCGCCGCACATTCTTCGTTTCCCAGTGAAGGCAGACCGACCATGCAGCATCCTCCAGTTGTCAAAGACTAGGAGCATCAATTAGTCGTTTGATCAGAGCTCAGTATGGCATGCAAATAAACTCACTGAGCGCTGTACCCGGTTCAAGCTGAAGCCGTATTTCCATGTCCCTTTGATGAATAATTTCGTTAAAGTGATTCGCGGCCCTGTACCAGGCCTCTTGATCCTGATGTGACCAATTCCACTTTGCCGCTCGATCGTAATTGTTCCAGCGGACCTGGTAGAGACGCCCGGCGAACTGCGGTTGGACTTTGAAAACGGGGTGTTGTTCAACGGGTTGGATGACGGAGTCTTTATTCCCACTCGCGTGGAACGGGTGTTGTGTATTTTTTAGGATTCGACCGTGTTCCCTGTCCTCGTAATATAACCTCTTTGCTGCGCGGAAGCCATCAACAAGCAAGGTAGCCCCTCCATCGCCGTCTGTATGGGACAGCAGATGGAATAGTTGGAGTCGTGCTGGGTCAGTGAAGTATGTATTGTCTGTGTGTGCACCGAGAGCCTCATTGGTATATGCAGTATCCCCGAAGGATAAGTCGGCTGTGAAATCCCAAAAGCCGCCTAACACTGTTAATTTCAAGGTGTGCCGATCATCAGAGCATTCGAATTTACCATAATGGGTATGCCTAATGTGGGCTATCCGCTTCAACAGGGCCTCGGTAGCTTCAGGATTAACCGGGGTATCTTTTACAAAACAGAAGCCCCAATCATACTTTGTCGGTGTCAGTGCGTAGACTTGATCAGGTTTTAGGGGATTACTTACGATAAGTTGTAGCCATTTCTTGACTCCTCTATCATTGTGCATGACGTCGGAGTAAGATATTGTTGGGTAATCATGCTCCCTCACCCATATCTTGAATGGGCTACAGGCATGTCAGTAAAGTAACATCATAGTCTCTATCACGTCCGGATTTACCGGAAACTTATTGATGCAGAATTCGGGATTTTGCTGCCTCCCTTGTAGGTGTTAAGAGCCAGCCACCTATGTTCAAAGTAATTTGCATGTCCATCAGACCCTAACAGACGATCAAATTCCATATAAGAAGAACGGGAAATACTTCCTACATTTGACGAAAACACGTGAGCCTGTGTTGGAAATTTCCTGGACGTCTATGTCCTGAGGAATCTGGAATTATCAATAGAGATTTGTCAGATCCAGGAGTACAGATAGGAACAAGAAAGAATAAACATACGGCAAAGGTGTCTACAATCCGTTGTTTAGTTTGGTGATGAACACACTTAATACACTGGCAGTTGTCCCTTCATGTTGCAAGAGCTTTAATTAGATGTAGTCTTGAGTTGCATCAGGGACGCAGTCTTACCTTAACCACATTTTCAGACTTGACATTTTGAAGTTAGTTATTGCGTAAAAAAGGGAACAATATAGCTTCTGTGAAGGAGAGTGAGGAGGCGCACAAAGTGGCAGTGGCTGGTTGGTCCCCCTTTTCAATGGGTAAAGACACAGTCTTTTCAGCTGAAGAAGCTGAGGGCGAAGTATTGTTGTTGTCCGGACCTTCGACAAAACCAGGGAGAGAAAGATCTTGTTTCTCCGGCGCTTCCTGTTTCAGCGGAGAAGCCTCCTCATCCTGCTTCGGGGAGGTACTGTTCTCTGACAATTCCTGATTAGGAGAAACCTTTCCCTCAAATACCAGCTGCTGGGTCGAGGACTTCCACCGCAGCAGTTGAGGACGAGGAGCCCGGCCCCGCAAGGAACGAGGCGCTGAGGATCCCAAAGAAATCCATATATTTCGGGAGACAAAGCACTGCGGATAATACTCAGTTAGATGTAACTCCCAAGGAGCCAGATTTGTGGCCACTGATCCGCGAAAAGTTCACTCGACACATACAAGGCCGTTCTGCTTGGGTATACTGAACATCCATTAGCGATGTTGAAGATGCACAGTGAAAAACGCCTTACCCAGCAGATCTCAGTGGGCTGAGAGCCCCTGATAGAAGCAGCCTGCTCATTCTAGTCTAATATGTGATTGCTCGAGGTTGTCACAAAAGAGCCTTGTGCTAGTGATCGGGGCGCTCGATTCGATTGGCGTGTCACGTGCGCACCACATGCAAAAGGAGCGCCAATCATGGGTTGATTGGATGTCTTTTACTTATATTACTAGCGAAGGCCGCGGCGCGCAGCGCCGCGGTTAGAGCTAGTAAATTGTTTTCCTTAGTAATTTAATATTAATAAACTATTAAAAGGCAAGCTAGTTTTTATTAATACTATGGCTTGTTTTTTATAATACTAAAAGGGATTAATTTATATAATAATTTATTTTTATATAAGGGGATATTAAACTTAATTATATATTAAAATATTTTTATCCCGCGCGGTTAATAGCGTGTAAAGTAATTAAAATATAATATTATTTTTTATTTAAAAAAATTTTTTGGTTAGTTTTAGTGCTATAGTTTTTAATAATATATTAAGTAAAAAAGTTTTAAAAAATAATGGCCTTTTTTAGCAAGAGCTAAAAGGCCTATTAATAATATTAGTAATTAAATTTTAAAACTAGTATAGTTTTTTAATAAGTATTTAAAAAAAATATTTTTTAAGCCCCTGCTAAAATTTATATATAGGCTTTTAAGGGTTTAAAGGGTTTTAGGGGTTTAAGGGTTTTAAAGGTTTAAAGGTTTTAAGGGCTTAAGGGCTTTAAAAGCAGTTTATAAATTATTAATTATAAGCTTATTTATTATAAGTATAATAAGATTTTTTTTTAAATTTTTAATAATAGTAAAAAACATATTTATACTAGATAAAAAGTTTTATTAATTTTTTAGTATACTAGGGGCTTAAAAAGGTTTTTTATTAAATAAAATTATAATTAAATAATTTAAGGGCATAATTATTTTTATATAAAAAAATATTAAACTCCTAAAAAATATATAATATTATACTGGGTATAATTTAAATATTTTAATATATTATAGCATGGGGGGATAGCTATAGGATTTAGTTAAGTTATAGCTACTAAGGGTTAAACCTGCTTAAGCAAGCTAATTAAATATAAAATATAGTATTAAAAAGCTTATTTATAACATGGGGTGTCACGGGCGGTACCTATCCATGTTTTATTTTTTAAATATATTATTAAAAAAGTAATAACTATATAAAATTATAATTTTTATTATTTTAATATATAAAAAAAGTAATAAGCTAGGTATATTTATAAAAAGTATTAATTTATTAAATTTTAGGGGGCCGGCCCTATCCATGCTATATTTTTGTAAGACCGACAAGTCTCGAAGATCTCTACTAATAATAAAGATATTAACAAAGGAATCTAACCAATAAGAATGGAGTATTTTAAATCCTGTTAAATAATACTAAAAAAGTTGCTTAGAAATTTTAAAGAAGGCTGGCCTTAAGGCCACCTTTATAAACCTTTAAGCTATACTTAAGCTATTCCTAACTAAAAAGTAAATATAGATTTAAATACTTTACGCACAGGTTTTTACTTTAGCTTATACTTAAGGCCTACCCTAGCCTTACYTAACTAGTAGCCAAGACCCTAAATACTAATAACCTAGTTAAGTTATATAACCTAATATAATAATAAGGTATACTAAGCCTTGGCAGCCTAAGGCTAAAGCTTAGGTTACCTAAGATATTAACTTTAGACTAATAATAAATTAGCTTTAATAATATTAAATAAAAAAATATTAGCCCTAATAATTTTTTTTTTTTTAATTAAAGGGTCGTCCGCGACCCGCTACTAAACTAAAAAAAGATAATAATAAAACACCATTATTATTATTAATATTAATACTAAATATAGCTTTATTATTACTATTTTTAACTTTATTAAAATATTATTTAATATATTAAATTTAATATCCTATTTTTATTATTTATAGTGCTTTAAATAAAATATAATATTTATTTATAACTAAAAGGGGAAAGGCGGCGCTTTAATAATACCTGGTATAAAAGCATAAATTATAGTATAGTTTATAGTTTTATAAACTTTTAAACTTATTAAACTTTTTACTAAATAAAAAGTTGCCTTTTTTTTATTATAACTAAAAAAAAAGCCCTTTTAAGTGCTGCCCTGGCTTCCTAGTAAGTAAAAAAAAAGCGCCTAGCTATAACTATAATAATTTAAAATATTTTTATTTTTATTTTTTATATTCCTACTACGGTATAGTTATAAAACCCCTTTAATATAATATTTTTACTAACTTTAAAAGCCCTTGGCATCCCTAATTTTTTTTTTACGCTAGTTTCCTATTAGTTTTAAAGACTTTAATTTTAATTAGTTCTTAGGCGGCGATAACTAGTATAACTTATATTTAATAGGCGCCTTTAAAATATATAGCAAGGTTATAAATAATAATTTAGTAAGTTTTTTTTACTTTAATAACTGCTGCCTAGTGGCGCTCCGCTAGCGCTTTATTAAATATACTAATTTTTAACCTTATAATAGCTATTTTATTATTTAATTATAGCCCCCGTGTTTTTTAGCTTGTTTTCTCTTGCTTTGCCTGGTGCTATATTAGCCTTTGCCCTTATTAATGCCCTTGCTGTAGGTTTTATATTACCACCCCCTTAAGCTTTTTTTTTTTAGCCTCTGGCCTTTTCTTTTTTATAAGTATATCTTATTTTTAATTAGTTTACTGGTAAAATAGCTCTAGTATAAGTATTAGCTAATAAAAAATAAGTTTACTTATAGTATATAAAGTATATTTAGGCACGTGAAAATAATAGGTTAATTAATAACTTAAATAACTATATTTATCCAGCCCCCGGGTGTAACTATTTTTACTATATTTATAATAAGGGCACTTGCCTCCCCCTGCCATTTTATATAAAAAAAAATATTACTTTTTTATAATAAATAAACCCTGGTAACCATAATAAATACCTTTATTACTAAAATATATTTACTTACTAAGTTAAACTAATAATAAAGGCTTATAAAAAAAAATAAGCCCTAAGATCCGCGTAATAAAAGTTTTAGTTTTAATTATTTAAAAGCTTATTTAATTTTTTTAGCTTGCTGTTAAACAGCCCCCAGCCTATTTTAATAATAGCTAAAATAGCTATTAGTTTATAAATATTTTTTTATTAAAAAATAAGCTTGTTATGCCTTTTTTTCTAAAAAATACTAGGTATAAAAAAAAAATACTTAAAAAGGCCCCTGCTTCTGCTTTTAATACTAAATAATAGTTTTTTATTACGGCCTTTGCCGCGTAGTTAGTTATTATTTTTTTTTTTTTTAAAAAAAATAAAAGATTTTTCTTTTTTTTAATACTTTAACTTTAACATAAACATAGTTTTTTATTCTAAATTATAATTTAAAATAAGTTTTAATACCAAGCCGGCGGTGTTTTAGCTATAATTTATTAAACCTTAAAACCCTATAAAAAAATAAAAAAGGTAATTACTTTACTTATAGCCTTGGGTATAATCTTAAAACCTTATAAAATAAAAAATTTTATACCCCTTTTTAAAGCTATAAGTAACTAGTAGTAATTAGGTGGCAGTTTAATAATTTTTTAATAATATTAGTAGTTTATT